>NW_028230437.1:20775883-21117758 GCF_043228905.1 Azolla caroliniana
ATACATGTCCCTCCGGATGAGAACTGAACGAGCCAGATTGGACGGGATGAAGGAAGGAACCGCATCGGTTGGATCCGGTATGAACCAGTCCAGCAAATAGAAACATTTTAGTAAATATGTTCAGATGCAACCGTTGAGGTCATATATGTAAATAGCCCCATAGTTATATAAGTATAAATATAACTAGGACAACAGTGTTCGTAGTCATTATCATGGTAGTTGTTCGTAGAGTATCATTATACAAAGAGGGAGACCGAGAGAGAGAGAGAGAGAGAGAGATAGAAAGTTGTTTCTGTCTGTAACCGCCGGTTGGTGAAGACAAATAACTCAAGGTCGTTGTCTTTGAGACTCTTACTGTAATACCTCCTCTCTATAGTGATCCTGTTCGGAGTTCCAAGAGCTCCCGTGGTTTTTTCCCAATTAGGGTTGTCCACGTTAAAATTTGGTGTCGTCTTATTTCTGTTTTCTATTTTCTTCCATTGAGTGAGTGAGACTCGATTGTGGCCGAGCACTATTCTGCTCAATCTAGTATCAGAGCATGGAAGATCCATTCGGCAGCATGTTCAAGCTCACCGGCTCCAACTACTCTGTATGGAAGTCGAAGATTAGGGACATGTTGGTGGTCAAATATCTCTGGTTGCCAGTATAGTTTGGAGATGCAAAACCAGACAAAATAGATGCGCCAACATGGGAGGTGAGGTACATGAAGACAACAACCTATATTCGATGCTTCATTGATATGAGCCTATACAACAACTTCAATGAAGAGAGTAAGGCTCATGAACTCTGGGAGAATATAGGAATCATGTTTCAAAAAAAGAATGTTGTGAATCGGGTCTCAGTATTCCGAAATTTAGTGAGACTCCAATACCAAGACGGCTCCAGTATGGCGGAGCACATGAATGCCTTCCAGGGGCTTATAAATCAAACAACCTCGTTGGAAGTACCTCTAGCCGACGAGGTACTCGCGTTGTTGTTGCTCAGTTCCCTCCCGGATAGTTGGGAGACGTTGGTTGGCACTTTGGGCATTGTTGGGCCGGAAGGAAAACACATATCCTTAGCAAGGGTAAAATCAAGCTTGCTGGATGAAGAAGTTCGCCGGAAGGACTGGGAGTCCGGGAAGGCCTTGGTTACGGAAGACGACCATAATTGGGGAAAAGGCCGGAATCGGAGTCCCCAAAACTAGGACAAATCGGGGACGAGGTCGAAGTCAAGGGGGAAGCCTACGTGCTTCTATTGTGGGAAGCTTGGGCACTTCTAGAAGAATTGCCGACATTTCTGGAAGGAGAAAGGAACCGACAATGCCGACTCGAAGAAGGGTCCGAACCGGAGGAGTTTGGATCAGAAAGGAACATTGGCAATCGTGACAAGTGAAGAAAAATTGTTGGTCATCAACAAGGAAAATGAGTTGCACCTTGTCAGCGACGAAACGACGTCGGTGGTCGACTCCGGAGTCTCGTTCCATCTTACTCCCGATCGGAAATGCTTCACATCCTACAGAGTCGGAGATCACGATTGTGTCTGTATGGGGAAAGAATGTGCATGTCAAATTGTCAGCATAAGAGACGTGTGGCTGACAACGTCAATCGGGTGCAAGTTATTGCTAAAAGACGTCTGACACGTTCCGGAGGTCCGGTTGAACCTGATATCAACCAGTCAGCTAGATAATGAAGGCTACATGGGTAGCATCCGTAACGGAATCATGAAGTTCAGCAAAAGAAGCTTGATAGTGGCCAGAGCCTAGAAGATCAACACAATGTACCTGATGCATGCCCGGATATGCCAGGAAGAAGTGAACGTGGCATCTGACAATACCAGTGAATTGTGACACAAAAGGTTCTGTCACATGAGCCAGAAAGGGATGTGTAGACTTGCCGAGGACAACCTCATTCCGGAGGTGAAAGATTTGCAGCTTCAGAAGTGCACCGACTGTTAGGCCGACCACCGACGAGATGGAATGCACCACTGGAACTTGTGCATACCGATGTATGCCAGGTGGGCACGAAGTCACATGCCGAATCGCAGTACTTCGTGATGTTCATAGATGACTACAACCGGAAGTTGTGGGTCTCACCGCTAAAGAGAAAGGATCAGGTGCCAACCATCTTCAAGGAATTCCACGCGAGAGTGGAAAGGGAAATCGGTCAGAAACTGAAGCCGTTTTGAGCGGACAATGGAGGCAAAGACCGGAGGCAGTTCGAGGAGTACTATCGGTTGAAGGGAATCCGACTCAAATTCAACGTGCCAAAGACACCGGACCTAAACGGATTGGCCGAAAGGATGAACCGAACCGTAATGGAGAGAGTCTGGAGTATGTTGGCACATGCCAAGTTACACAAGATGTTTTGGGTTGAGGCGTTGATGATAGCGACATATGTGATAAATAGATCCGGAAACCGGATTGGATGGATGCGAAAGGAGTTCGGCTGGATCCGGTATGAACCAGCAAATAGGAAAATATTAGTAAATATGTTCAAACGTGACCATTGAGGTCATATTTGTAAATAGCCCCAACTTTTTATAAGTATAAATTTAACTAGGGCAACACTGTTCGTAGTGATTATCATTGTAGTTGTTCGTAGAGTATCATTGTACAGAGAGAGAGACCGAGAGAGAGAGAGATACAAAAAGTTGTTTTTGTCTGTAACCGTTGGTTGGCGAAGACAAAGAGCTCGAGGTCGTTGCCTCTGAGACTCTCATTGTAATACCTCCTCTCTATAGTGATCCTGTTCAAAGTTCCGAGAACTCCTGTGGTTTTTTCCTAGTTAGGGTTTTCCACGTTAAAATTCTGTGTCGTCTTATCTCTATTTTCTATTTGCTTCCATTGAGTGAGTGAGACTCGGTTGTGGCCGAGCACTAGTTCGTTAGAATATGGTTACTATTCCGCTCTGAAGGCGATGGTTGAAGAAGAAGAGAGATCCGGCAAATGGAAGGATTCCGAAGACTCAAAGCTAGTCGGCCTTCCAGACAAGGCGGACATGGCCTAGGCAGAGGCCGAAGAATGGTACCATGGTACCATGAGAGAGGGTGTGGAACGAGACGCCCTCTCGACTTGCGAAGAAAGACCAGCCAAGGAGGAGGTCGGGAGTGGAGAAGAGCCATCCACGCGGATTCCGGAGACTCCGGCAGTCGAGCCCATGTGCCGACATAAGACCGGAGAGATGGATGGCGCCAGCGAGGAGTCCTGGCACGATGCCAGCGAAGATGGATGGGAAACGGCCTGTGAGGAGGTCGAGGACGGAGCTGCGGTAGAGAAAGAGGAAATGAGAGCCAACGCCGAGGGGAGCGGAATCGGAAGTCGACCCGACCGGGGATCGAACTGGTCGGCATTCTGATTCGGTTGGAGCACGATCTGGATGTGGATTATTTGACCGAAACTGGCCCGAGACACGGAAGACAAGGGAGAGGCAATAGAGTCGATCAATAGGGGCCAGGTTCGGTATAAAGGTGCCGATACGAGAGAGGGTGCGGGACGAGCCACACTCTTTTACATGGGGAGAAAGACCGACCGAGCGAAGGTCGGGAATCAGGAAGAAGATGATCGAGAGTACAAAACGAGTCTGGCGGGATCAGCATCGGAGCCGAAACTCCGGACATTGGAGAATCAAGCCCAGGCGGGCTTGATCGATCATAGAGCAGATGCTTTCCACCGACACCACTAAAAGGGTCCGTGGCCTTGGACGAGTCGTCGGGAGTCGTTTCGGAATCGATATCCCCACATCTCATCCGGAGATTCCGGCAACCGGCCCAAGAGCCGATGTGACACCTAGAGAGATGGGAGATGGAGGCGGGAGCACAACAAGGAGGTCGACGACGAGTTCGAGAGAAGTACATCGGAAGCAGTGAAACGAAGATTGGTCCTATGGGTCACCTCAAACCAGGTTAGAGACTTCGGCAGTCGGCATCAGATCCGATGTAAGACCAAGATACTGACGATGGCGGCAGGAGAATGGGATCTGGTGATGCAGAGAGATATCGGACGAGCCCGGATGAGAATCGGGAGAGCGGACTTCCGGATAACCGATCCGGAAGGGAGGAGGAAACAGGCCTACGAAGAGGCCGGATCACGGTACATCGGTACCACGGGAGAGGGTGTAGAGTAAACCACCCTCTCGGCATGCGAAGAAGGACGACTTGGGATAGGGTCGGGAAGACAAATTGAGGGCATGAGGAGGATCCTTCACACTGGATCTAGAGACTTCAGCGGTCGGCAACGAGGTCGACAAAGGACCAAGATACTGAGGTGGCGGGGAGGGGACGAGGGCGAAAACGGCAAAGGGGAGGTCCCACGGAGACATTCACACTGATCCGGAGACTCCGGCAACCGGCGTGAGACCTAGAGAGATGGACGGTGGCGGCATGAGAATGTGATCGGACAACGGAAAGCGGAACGCGGAGTGAAAAGAGATATGAGGCTAGCGAGGCGGCCAAGAACCATATACGGACCCGACCGACAGAGTCGGCAAGACAAAGATTGGGCGCGCTTGGTACACGAGTTGGTGACCCAACAAATCGGAGGCCTAAGAAGGATCCTTCACACTTGTCCAGAGACCCCGGTAGTTCGGCCGACATGGCAACATGAGACCGAGGGTAATGGAAGGTGGCGGCAAGGGGACGATGGCGGCAACAACCGAAGCACCGAATAGCCGAGGCGTCACGTGAACAAAGGAGGCCATGGGGGCTGGAACACGGCAAGGGTGATCTTTCAGTAAGTTGTTGGGGACACCCGATCAAGGACCGGTGTGCTGAGCCAGAAAGGGCACACCCGAAAGCGGATCAAAAGACGTGTGTGTGGCCATCGAGGGCCAAAATAAGGCACGGCGACGTTCGGCATAAGCGATGCCAAACAAGGAAGGCGGAAGACGGCACATGACGATGTTGGGAACGAGAGCACGGGCACATAACAAACTACATGGATTGGAGATCGGAAACAGGTCGAGGGCCGAAGAAGGATCCTCCACACCCGCTTCGGAGATCTCGGCGGCTCAGTCGGAGTGGCAAGCCAAACCCGAGGTAACAAGCTGGTGGGGGCGAGGGGACGACGCCAACCAGAAGGCTCCGAACCGGTGGCAGCAACGCAAGACGAAAGTGGCCAAGAGGGCTACTACGAGGTGTTCCTCGAACTTGGAGGACACTGGTATGCGGAGAAGCGGTGATGCACGATCTGGCCGACTGAAAGCCGACAACACGTGCATGGGAAGTAACCGGAGTTCGGCACGGGCAATGCCGAGCACAAGAAGGGGATGCGCGGCACACGAAGGTGCCTAAGCGGGAATACAAGCGTGGACATGGGTTGCCGGTCTAGGTGATCTCGCGTAGAAGGCCAGAGAGGGATCCTCCACACTGGTTCCGGAGACCTTGGTAGTTTGGCCGTCGTGGCAACGTAAGACCAAGGAGAAGGTAGGTGGTGGCGAGGGGACAAAGGCGATGGAGATCAGCACAGAACGATAATCAGGACGACGCGAAGGTCAACGGAGGCCAAGCGGGCCATCACAGGTGCTCCTCTGACGGAGGACACTGCGTATCCGAAGGAACGAGAAGAGTACATGCAGTCGAAAGAAGGGCCAACGGGGAAGCATGCACACTACGGGATCGTAGTGAATGACCTATCAACGGGTCGAACGAGCCTACGGGGAGGCAAACGCGGAGAAGGAACCGGAGCTGACGGTTCGGACCGGCGAGGCCAACACGGCAGCCGGAATGCGGATTACAGAAGACCAGTTTCTCACCGGCCGGAATCTCACACCCTTCCCCGAATTTGGCATGTACCGGTGGACGTGCGGTTTGGTGGGGGCGGATGTCATGAAGATTTCCGACTATGGTGTGAAACCAAGATGAACTGGGCAAGTCGGCGGTGTGCAACATGTGCACATGTACAATGTAAAATAGTGGTTAGAGATAAAATGGGAGTATTTATCCCACATTGTAATGTCCCTCCCTCCTTGGGCTATAAACACAATAGAAGCATGCCAATTTGCCTCTGGACTTGCACCTAGCTTAGGACTTGTCCCTTCTTTGTGGACTTCTTTGCCGGTTCCTTCCTCTGTTGGTATGTTGAGTCAAGTTTGACTCTGACTAGGATAGGACACACTTGTCTCTTCGTTCAAGATGCTTGTCTTTACCGTTTGTAGAGACAAGTTCTCTTCTTGACAGGAGGTGCTGAGAGTCACCACTAGATTCTCCCAGCTATTCGGAAGGGTACACAATAAGAGGATGGCTTGCATTGCATCCTCAAGGGGAAACTTGGTTGCAACAAGTTGGTTTACATACCCCATGAATGTGCTTAGATGTTCCACTATGCTTTCTTCGTCCCTTTATTTTAGCCTCGTGATCTTTCTCATTAGAGATGTTTTGTTGAGGGCATTCTTCCTCTCATATAGACCTGAGAGCTTCTACCACATCTCATATCGGTCTTTGACTATAAGAAGGTCTTCCATCTTTATCTTCCAGTCTGCCTAGTTCTGAGAGTTTAGAACTATCATACCTGGGAAGCCACTCACACCTCCTTCCAAGCTTGCACCTCAAGCTCTGATACCAATTTGTTGAAATAGGATCGTAGATCTACAAATAGAACACGCTGAAACATACAGGCGAAAGATGCAAAACAACAAAGTACACAATGATACACACAGTTTTATGTGGAAACCCTAAACTAGGAAAACCAAGGAGAACAGAGATCCACTATACAAGAGAATATAGAAAACGGTTACAAATCTTCTCTGATGATCTTAGAGGATAACCCACTTAGGGTTCTTAGCATGTTTGCTGAACTTTGCCGCCGCTCTCTCTCACTCGCGCACTCTCTCCTCTCTGTCGCATACAATATTCGACAGAGGTTCACAACTCTATCTATTCTGCACACACCTATTACGTTTTCCCTAAGTGTATTTATAATTATACACTATATAGGGTATTTACAAATGTAGCCCCTACTACTATCTTCCTATTACTATACTTATAATAGTAACAGTTAATCAACCAACTCGTCAACTAGTCAATTCGACTAGCCGACTCCTGTGTCGACTGTCCAGTTGGCTTGACTAGTCGATCGTGTCTTCGACTTGGATCACATCAGCAACACTGTCGACTCACCTTCTCGACTCTCTCTCAATCGACTCCCCATGTCTTCGATCGTCGGCTCTTCGCCCGACCAATTGACTACTCCCATAGGAGGGACATATTCCAAACATATCCAAAGAATGATTTCACTTCCAAATTGATCTAAATGGGGTGAGTGATAAGTATAAATTTGAATGCCTTCAACATCATTGCATGCATGTGTGTCATGGACTGCAAACGGCTCTTGCCACTCTACAATATCTTACTCCATTTGTCTCTCCCTTTACAAAATTTGCCTTCATGATTTCTCTATTATGCGTCTCTCACTAGAGTTTGTAGAGAGAGAGAGAAGCATATAGGTAGAGACTATAGAAGGGTATTTTGGAAAGTACAAGAGGTATAATGCAAATGTTGTGAAAAGATGGGTGTATTTTAGAAATAGAGAGAGAGAGAGAGCTTAGATGGTGTGTAAACTCAACGTCATCTAAGAGAGAAAGCAAGCACGATAAGTTTTATTATGTCCATTCCTAAAGGGAGGGCAAAGTAACTAAGAAGAGGCGGGCGACTAGTGGGTAAACAACATTTGACTCTTCTTCTTCAAGTTATTCTCTCTTTGTTTTATTTTTTTTTGTAAATAATGGCTTTCATTATGAAAGAAAAAAACACCACCATAACTAACTTACTACAAAGTATAGAACCCTTCTAGGGATCTAAATATTACTACGACTCCAACCTCAATGCCACCCTACACGCCAACTCATAATGTCGAATATGATGATATGTGACCTTGCAGAGTTCTCTCTCTTCATGGTTGTGATTTCATGACTTCTCTAGCACTGCCAATCACCATAAAAGAAGTCCTTTTAACTTTACAACATATTTTCTCACCCCAACTTGCGAATCAAAAGTGAACCCATTCCATAGATTCCAATTGAACCATAGCCCCCAATACCTCAAGAACTCAAAAATAATTTGGAAACGAGGCATTGGTTCATTGTTCTCCATATGTGCGAAAACCCAACTGAAGGAGAGATAGACTTACTGAAGTTAGAGACATCCACACTAAACTGATAGACCTCCAAACCATCCTAGCCATCGAGCATGAAAGAAATCAATGCGTAATATGTTCCAAATTCCACCGATTCACAAAAAAGAAACATGTTCTTCTAACAATGTTTTATTTTTATTTTTTAAATGCATCCCCCAATGATTGATGCTATGAGCTAATAAGGTTCTCTCTCTCTCTCTCTCTCTCTCTCTCTCTCTCTCTCTCTCTCTCTCTCTCTCTCTTTTCGTAAAGAATGGCTTTCATTACGAAAGAAAAAAACACCACCATGACTAACTTACTACAAAGTATAGAACCCTTCTATCTAGGGATCTAAAGAATACTACGACACCAAACTGAATGCCACCCTACACACCAATTCAAATGGCGAGTATGATGATATATGACCTTGCAGAGTTCTCTCTCTCTCTCTCTCTCTCTCTCTCTCTCTTGTTTGGGTATTCTTTCTTGCTTTGCCTTGCTTTGCTTTTCTTTTGTTGTGTGATAGGGGTATGGATGAGAATTTCGGGAAAACATACGAGAGGCAGGGGAGGGTATCCTGCAGAATTTCTCTCTGATTCTACCATATCCACACACACACACACACGCAGAGCTTCTGTGTCCCTGCACTGCCATGGCCACTCTCTATCCCAGCAGCAGACTGTAACATGATGCCGCGCGGCCTTGACATGGCCTTACGAGTTTCTCCCTTCCATCCACACCATCATCTTCGTCTTCTTCTGCTTCATCATCATCATCTTCGTGACCATCATCTGTCTATTTCGAGCTTATCAGATTGCATCTCCTATCGATCCGGGTTTCGCCTGACTCCGCCTTGCCCTCGTCGTTTTGCCACGTTTCCTTCCTCCTCGTCCTCTTTAGATGTTGTAACTTCTGAGAAAAGGTTCCAGTTTTTTTTTTTTTTTTTTTTGGTTCTATTTGCTATAAATAAACATATTTTCTTTAGGAAGAAAAAGTTTTAAAAATGCAACTTCATGACATCCATCCATCCATCCATATAGACATGTTTTCTTGTATTCAGATGCTACCCTGCAAGTGTTTTTGTGTTTTTCTATCTTCAAACCATAAACAAAACTTTAGTACCTTCCTCTCATATAGTGTGCATATCAAGAAGCAGAAGCAGAGGCTTGATGAATTTTGCCAAGAGAAGTTTCCTCAGTATAGCAGGACACAAATCCAGTCGTGGATTCTCCAAGGTGAGTGGTTATTATAAGCTCGGGAAATTTAAGAAAAATACCCCCAATATTTCATGAAACCTAGAAATTACCCCATTGCTTATTCAGATATACCAAAATAACCCTACCCTACTCTGTCGAAATTCTCAAACTTCTATTCCCTCTCTATCTCTACCAAAATAACCCTATTCTGTCGAAATAATATGGGTTTAAACTGTATATATGGGTGCATTTAGGAAAAGTTCTTGTAGATGGGCAGCCACTATTGAAAGCAGGAGTGCGCGTTTCTTCCAAATCAGCGATCGATATTATCGCAGAGGTTCCAAAGTATGTTTGCAGGTAGGAGCTTGAACAATTATCTCATCATATGGCTTAGATCATTAGGATTGTGCGAGTGAGATGCATCATGAATGTGAACATGAGAGTAATTTTACAATTGTTTGTCATCCATGATTGTGGAAACAACATGTTTTGTTGTATATCTAGTAAGCTCCTTGTAGCTATTTCTTTCAACTGTCCTCAGAAATCTCTATGCAAATAATAATTCATGGATGGACATTTGTGAATTTACATGTGAGTTATGCTTCATGCCCATTTCTTGCATTGTTTTAGTTGATAAATAAAAACTTCGTGTATGGAACTACGATATCTACCTATTCTCGGAATGCCCAATGCTCAAAACGTATAGGAAATGCCATCAAAATGTTCAAGCCGCAAACTGGTTCCTAATGCTGATCTGGATTCGTTTTCTCTCTACTACAGAACATTTACGCGCATGTAGTTGGGTCAAGTGGACAAACATTGGGATATATTTTCCTGTCTGAGTGGGTGTTATTTGGGAAGGATCGCTTTGATTTGTATGAAAATTGTACTTTTCTTGCTTGTATTCCTCGAGCAATGTTTTTGCGACTTTCCTGATTAATGTTTGGAGATTGGGAGAGTTATCTTTCTTGTGGTTATTTGGAGGTACTATACTGCCACCATTAAAAACTCAGAGTATTAGCACGTGCAATGACAGCTGTTTGCTGATACCGTAGCAAAGTTTGCATAAGCTATACAATGGTCTTGATGTGTCCATGACACTATGAATCTTCAGACTTCTCACTATTCTTTTGATTGTAGGTTCTTTACCATATATATTCATTCAATTTTTTGCTAACCTTTATGGTGGCCAGGGTTTGACTATCTCTTATTGAGAAGTTTGGCGTATTCTTTTAAAAGAGCATCATTTATTGTTTTAATTCAATACATTTTTTCACTTCCTGTTCAGGTGTCATATTTATTTTCTTTAAATCATCATAATCTCTTGGTTTGGTCTTCATATTATATGTATATAGCGTGCTTTAAAAAAGATTGAATATTTTTTCCAATAAATGTGCTGTTCACTGTGAATTGTTGAATTTATGGTAGATCAGAATATTGATGATAGAGTTGGTGCTAAGCTAAGGGGTGTCGGCCTTTTTTGCTTATAGATGTGCTTATAGACCAGGCATAGCTATTCATGCCTATCTTTTGAATTCTTGGACTTCTAGGATTTTTAATTCGAGGCATCCCTTGTAGAACATGAGAACCATTGGAACAGGTTCCAATATATCCATGAATGAAGCACAAAATGAGCAGAACTTAAAAATTCCAGTGTAATGCTCACACTCAAAAACTGCAATGAATTGGGGAATGAAGGAACGAGATGGGCAATGAGCAACTTACACTAAAAACTCACCATAACAGAAATAGGGTCCTCAAATGCAATAACTTGGTGTTCTGATTTGCTTGATGAAAATTTACGTAAGTGAAAAGGTGGAACATAGAAAAGGCCACACAGCTAACTTTAGGGAAACATGTGCCCGAGGTACGAAAATAACTTATCAAGATGTCCATGTATCTTGAGTGGTATTTCTTGGTGCCCGAGTCATTCTATTAATGTTTATTCTGGTTTTTAATTCGCCAAGATTGACAACGTTTTCAGGTGTTATCTCTTGTTTAGTCTCATTTTTCAATTTGGCCTCTTAAGGGGCATTGATTTATTGTATCTTTTTGCTTTCTTTCTTTATAAAGACAATCAATTACAGGCCTTACTATTTGATCCAGAGGAGGATACAAGCTGGAGGCTGCCATTGAACACTTCAACTGCGATGTTGTTGGGAAGGTCGCCCTCGATGCAGGACTATCAACGGGTGGTTTCACAGATTGTTTGCTGCAATCAGGCGCAGCTTATGTGTATGGTGTTGATGTAGGATATGGACAGGTATTTGTTTCTGAGGAAAGAGTCTGAAATACAGCGAGTTTTCTTATTTCCCCAATTGTCTGTGAGTTATTGTTATATCCCTGAACATCCCTGATCAACCCCTTGCTCTGGAGGGAAAGGAGATAACTTGACCATGTAATTGCTCAAATAGCAGATAGGATTGATAAAGAGGATAACGTAACTGTATAATAACTTGAACTGCACATATAGTTAATTGGTAGAGATTAAGTTCACGAAGGGCATTTGGGGAAATAAAGGATGATGAAAAGAGGAAAGAAATCTAGGGTTTCTCAGAGCTTTTCCATTTTCTCAGCATTAGTTCTTTCTAAATATTTACTGAGAGCAGTAAATTATTCACAGTTCACTGGGGAGATTAATGATGATTATTTTTTTCAAATTTGTGGTATTCTGCATCCCTAATTCTGTCACTGATTTTCGGTGTTGATTTTAATTCAGGTGGCTGAAAGAATCAGAACTGATAAAAGAGTGCATATCCTCGAGAGAACAAATCTACGGCACTTATCGTGCCTTCCAGAGCTTGTAGATATTACAACACTTGACTTGTCTTTTATTTCAATTCTCATGGTATTATCATTTAACTAGAATAATCAAGTTTCCATTGTGCTAGCAGTTTCACTACACTTATATTGGATTCTTCGTGTTTTAGGTAATGCCTGCTGTGTGCTCTTTGATGAAACTTGATTCAATGCTGATTACACTTATTAAGCCTCAATTTGAAGCACAAAGGTCACAGGTTTGTAATATCCATTCATGCTATTTCCTTTACAGCATCCTATTTGGGGATGATTGCAACTGTTGTGCACGAATTTTCGAGCTACTTAGGAACATCACAAACCATCTATCACAAAGAGACTTTAAACTAATCTCTGCGCTGAATTTATATATTGTTCTCAGATAATAAACATAAATGGTATATTAAGACTGTAATCAAGGAACAGGTAAACAGAATCAGAGTGTTCAGATAAAAGAGTGTAGATGCTTAAATTAATGAGAATTATATTACAAATATTTGGCTAGCTTTTTAGCAAGCTTCAAGGTGCAAAATACCTTCTTACAAAGGTTTATGAAACCGTTAACACTCTTTTGTGAAGGAAACTGCTACACACTTTCTACGTAGTTATCCTAGTAAATGATAGTTCCTACCTAGGAAAGTGTGCCCAGGCTCGTCAGTCCCTAACAATTGGGGCTGTGCTTTAGGTCTGCCTCAAGAATGATGTGAGTATGTTGGTAATTAGTTGTAAGCTGATGATGGTGACATCCAAAAGAAAAGCTTTCAGAGTGAAAAACAGGAGACAATAATTTGAAGGGAAAAATTCTGAAATACCTCTGAGTTTTTCTTTATTTCCCCAAATCCCCTTTGTCAACCCCCTCTCGAGCAATCATATGGTCTATTTAAGGTATTAACATGGTCAATGTACTATTTAAGGAATTGTATGGTCAATCATCCCTATTCTTCCAGTTATGGATGCTGACTGAGGCCTGTGGGAGATGACAAAAACTTGGGCCATTTCAGGAAATAGAAAACCTTAGGGTATTTCAGAGTTTTCCCTAAATTTTAATGAAGTATCGGGTTGTTTATTGATTCACTCTTTAATTGTATTTTAACTAGCTGAATGTTAGTTCTGCAGGTTGGTGGTGGTGGGATTGTAAGGGATCCTGCTGTGCACAAAGAGGTAAATAGGTTGATGAATGACTGGAAATACATTGTTTTGAATGTGATCATAAACAAGTAAATGTGTTCCTTTCTTTTCTGTGTGTACTTATCCTTGCATCATCTTAAATATCGCAAAGAGGTAAATAGGTTGATGAATGATTGGAAATACATTGTTTTAAATGTGATCATAAACAAGTAAATGTGTTCCTTTCTTTTCTGTGTGTACTTATCCTTGCATCATCTTAAATATCGCAAAGAGGTAAATATATATTTATTGGCACTGCCTTCTTTGAAGGCATGTACCCTATGGGTGTTTTGAAATCTAGGGCGAACAATTTTTTTACTAGATTTGGCATCCAAACAATTTATAGAAAAATTCACCAAAAACCTACCGTTTTCAAATCCCTGAAGTATTCTTCAATTTCACCTTGTTCGGTTCATGGTCCATTATGGTATTTTAGAGATGTTAATATATTATTTATTTTATTTCTTTCGTACAAGCTCCATCAGATCTCAATTTTTGGCCTCTTCAAAACATTAATATATCTTTGTTTCTATCTTTCTAAGAAGATTCATAGAGTGATCCAAACTGATCTAATTAAGCCTATAAGCATAATTTCACCAAGGAAGGTTCTTAAATAATACTTCTTTTTTCAGGTTATTGGAAAGGTCATTGCAGGAGTTGAGAGCCATGGTTTTACGTGTCAAGGTTGGATAGAGTCCCCATTGAAGGGAGCAGAAGGGAACATTGAATTCCTCTCATGTTTTAAGAGAAACTGTCTCACTGAGGTCCCATTGCTGAAACATGATAAATAATTATACCATCTCCATGGCTGTACAAATGTTTGGCATGCAATGAAGATTTTAGGATGAATCACTAAAGCCCATCCAACTCTCGTTTCATCCTTCCAAAGGAACAGTGTATTAAAAGAGAGTACGAGTTTGTTATCTCTTCCATTTAAGTATAACAGAACCACAGCTTTCTTAACTACAAGTTTGGACACAAGAACTTACCATTACTAGGTCCATAGTCTTGATACGTGTATAAGAAGTCGTGCTTCAAGCTAACATTATCAAAATGAGACAAATGGAACAGTTCATACATCACTCTTGTCTCCCTACCTACTCAGCAATGAACCTTCATACATGTGCAAAAAACGAAATTTGCCTATTGATAGTCCACACCACAAAATAGCGTGGAGGGATTATCCATTGATTTTCGCGATTTGAGTTTTCCAACTGGTATTTATGGATATTCTTGTGGATTTGAGGGTGCTTGCTAATGTGGAGATATGATGAAGCAGAACAGATACAATTAGGGTATAATGCAAATATTTGCACCATCTAATAGAGAGTTTCAGGTTTCCCTGACAGAAATCAAGACCGCAAGTTTCTTCCAACAAAGTTTCTCAGGTTGTCTGCATATATCAATCATAATTAACAGTAAATGCTAGTAAATAATAGCTATAATAGTTTATCAACCTGCAGAACAAAAATATTATGATGTATGTTATTTGTTTAGAAACAATGATATTAGCACTAGAGGTTGCCTCTTGTGAATGTTCATGTCACTCGCATATATGAAGAGAAGCGCCACTATGCTCATTGCTTTTAAGTTGAAGTTATAGAATTTTCTGCCTGAATATTGAATCAAATGTTAAATCTATGGTTCTAGTCTGATTAAGATGTATCCTCTTCTAGGTGATACAGTATTCTAATCTAATCACTGCAAACAGGGTGTTAAATGTGTTATTCAGATGGATTCACTCACTGGGTTCAATGTGTGATTCAGATATATACCTATCATGTAGGTTGTTCTCTCTAAGTTATGTGTGGTGTTCAGTGCTGAGGTTATTCTATGATATTGGAAGCTGTTTGCAATTTTAAAGTCAAGACGCCTGGAAGAAGTGAAGGGTGATGCCATAGTGCACAATACTCCAAATGCCTCCTGCTGTGAATGCGATAGCCATGAGAGCTCCAAGGATGCCCAAGGTCCAATTCAAGTACCAGCTAAAACTGTAAGTGGGTGGTTTCTTAATGGCAAGCCACATGAAGCAGGGGTACGCAAATGTCACTGGTGCACTGCTTAATCCGCCCAAGAGCCCTGATAAGCTTGAAAGCCATGGAAAGGCTACTGCTATCAAGAGATTTGTGAACACATAGATGGATCGGAAGATCACCCTTGTTTGCTTGCTTATCGGTCGGTTTCTCTTCTCTGTGTACCCGGCTTCGAAACTGTCAAAGATTGTGAAGGAATACATCTGGAATGTTGTCAAACAGTTTATGACTACCAATATGAAGAGGAATCCCATTATGGGCCTGGATATGTCCATCTGGTGGAATGCATAGATGCTGTAAAGAATGCCTGAACTTAGCATCTGTCAAAAAAGAATTATATTTGGTCAGTGTCTTTTCCCTGTCAGGCATGATATTATGCTACGCTTTAGCTAATGAAGAGCTTCAGTGCAGTGTTTGAAACAAGAGTTGAAAGCCTAAATTAAAGCAATTTATAAAGAGGGATTTTCTGGTGCATCACACTACAGGATCCCCAGTATATTAAAAACAAGTCAAAATGTCATAAGAAATTGTACGAAGAGGGAGTTTGAGAAGGATCACTCTGAAGAGTATTCTGAATGAAGCTTTCTTATAATTTGGAAATATCCAAAGATGATCCAACTATAAGTTGAGAGCAACAATGATAATTACCATACATTGAATATAATTCTAATGAGCAGATTCTTTCTGAATCAGTGGATCTTGTCCTTGGATGTAGATTAATGATGATTTTATGTATATATTTACTAGCTCATGTATATGGAATTCTTTCAATGTTAATATTTCATACGTACCTCGCTACCGTAAGCCCAGTATCCGCCAACGGCTATCGGCAAGTAGCATGACCCAATGATTGAATTTGCAACTTTTGCCCCTCTCCACATCGGAACGTGGGCTGGATGTTTCAAAGTTGAAGGCATGGTAGCCTTAGATATGCAATCACAACATAAAGTTTACTACAAAAAATCAACCTGTACTAGAAACATATTGGGGAGAAAGTTCAATAGTTACTAAAACGGACATGTATGTCATCTTGCAGATGAATGTGTGCCCAAATGCCAGATACGAAAAATAAAGAATGAGATCCACCTGGATTTCCATGGCTACATTGTGACCACGGAATGAGAAGGCAATGATCCCGAGTGCATTCAAAACAGTGAAGATTTTGGTTGCTGTAAAGGATCCGAGTTCAGCTGTATAAGTGATATCCGCTGGCCGTGCTCGACTTATCGAGAGGATCCACAACATGGTGCAATATGTGATAGCTGTCAAGGCCCCGACCATGGATAGTCCAACGATAGAGTTCATATTGGGAAGCTGCGCCAGAACAATACAAAATATGGCAAAAACAAGGTACCACTCTATCGTTGTAAGGGGGCTTGTTCCACAATGGGGTCCACAAACTATCTTATAGAAGAGCTTAAGGGTACCTCCTCCTATAACAATGAGTGTGGTCGAAGTTCCTCCGGTTAGATTGAGGTTGGGTGGAGTGGCTAACCAGTATCCCAACCTCTCACCTAAATGAGAAATTCATGTAAAATGAACTCGAGTATTATATATGATGATGATGGTTGAAGTCTGAAATATAGCATTGATTTCTAGTATTACCGAATGCTGCTTGAGCTAATTCAACATAGCGATTGTGTCGAACTCCGGGGATGGCTTCATGTAGGTGAACAAGGATCCACATGGTGTATAGTTGCCAGGCATAGGCAATTATGATAGAAAGGAGCCCCCAAGTCCTGGAATGGAAGGCTAGATAACTTTAAGCTGAAGAAAAGTAAAATCACTTTTGAATGCAGAATGTTGCAAGTTTATGCCCCAATTTGAAAGCAAAGAAAGACAAAAATTTATAGATAGGATTGGACTCTCCTAGGTTTATCCACTTCCCATGCTGTGTAGAGGTCCTTTGCATGAACAGTGTGAGTAGTGTACCATCAGGGGGGATCCACTTGAGAAATGAATGCAACGCCCAATTCTAGCTAGCTTATATAAACCCAAACCCCAGAAACTCTACATGGAAAAAATTGATAATCTCCGAGATCTAGCTGACTGTACTCTAGTTTTGTGGCTGCTAAAATTCTGATTTAATTTGGGGCTCATAATGACATGTAAATGCGATAGTTAATGCTTGTTAAAATACAAGATGACGATCATATATCATACCAGCCGAGATAGAACATTGCGTAAGGCAAGAGGAGCCCTTGGAAGCCTATTCCAGCATTAACATTATGGAAAATTGCATAGAAAGCATTGCCAGTGCGAGATTCGGTGATAGGAAGCCACGCATCTTGAGGATTGAACCTAGCCAAGTGGCCAACATCTTCAAGGTAGGATTTAATATTAGTCATGACCTTTCGGACAGGGGTACCGATAGGGCTATTCAAGAGGCGCGATGGTGTCCATGGAGTCCGAGGAGTGTGTGGTGTATTGCTACCAGTAGCCATTGTTATGATATCATTCGACGAGGAGTGTCTGGTGGGTGTATGGAACCCTGTTAGAGCAGGGGTATGTGAGGAAGCATTATAGTGCTCAGGCGAATTGGTTGCAGGGCTGAAATGATTGTTTGGGGTTAGAGTGTGAGGTGTCGAGGAATTATGTGGAGTGGCAATATTTGGTCCATTGCTCTTTTGGTAGAACTGCAAATGATGATGGTCTAAGCTCATCTCCTCATCTCTTGCTACCAAGGCCATGGCTAGACCCATGTAGTTAGAATTGGGCATTTATATAGAAATATATAAAAGGCATGATGGAATTTCAGATATTTGAAAAACTTTAAAAAAGCCTAACTTTGGCTAATTTTCAAGATGACTAGCATGTCATACTCCCCTATTGACCATATTCCTTCTAGATACTAAAAAAGTCATAGAATAAGTGAACTTCTTTTGGTTGCGATAGTATTTTATTAGAGCCACGAAAAGTTGTGTTAACTTGTTTGACCGATAGATTTGCCATTGTGTTAAATGTCTTTTGCTAATAGCTGTCAATATGCCCTTGCTTCAAAAGTTGGAAAGTTAGGATCAAACTTATTTGACCAATCAATTTCCATTGTTTCTAATGTCGTTGTTGTATAGATGCTAATTAATGGTTCAATTTTCTCAAGTATTTCAATGATTCTGAACTTTTCCATCTATTTTATTATAAAAATTGGATAGGTGATCTTGCATCACACATTGCTGATTTCTCAAGTCAATTTTGTGTGGCAATTGGCTTGTCAAGCTATATATTAAAATACTTTTGCCATTTGTGATGATGTATTTCCCTTAATTATGATATCAAAAAAGACAATCAAATCTGCATTCCTATATCCTAGAATGTTCCAATGTGTTCCAATGTGTTCCAACTTTGTAACTTCTTTGTTTTATATTCATCCTCAAATATGCCCATATGATTTACTTTGTTTGGTCTTAAACATAATACCTTGAGCCTCAACAATCTTGTTTCTCCATACATACCACTAAGAGTTGGACCATCAAAATAGAAATGACATACTCTTAACCACATAGAACCTGCTCTATTCAAAATTATAATTGTAACAAAGGGCGTAATGTAGATGATTGGATGGATGTTTTTCATGTATAAGATATTTTGTCAAGAAGTACCTAAAATATGATGTCAATCAACTTCTAATTAATACCCAAAGAAGAAATGGAGGGTGAATGGTGTTTGGATGATGGGGAAGAAGAGACTCTATTGGGCAGTGAATCTAGATAAAATTTTTAAAGTTTGGCACAGGTTGGAGGATGTGTAGGTTTGGTGGTAATTGGGATTGCTTGTTGTGAATTTGGCACATAGAGAACTATGATAAAACAAATGCCCATGTATTACATTGAAGGATGGTGAGAAAGAGTTGCGAAAGAAGAAAAATAAAAAATGTCTCAAAAGTTAACTAAATAAATAGACATCTTGCCTTACATTGTAAAAATTGCCTAAAGTTTTACAAAATTCCTAGAACACCTTGGGTGGGCTAAATTGCAACGATGCTATAGAATTTATAAATCATCAAAAGTTGGTTAAATTGCAAAATGGACCTATTTTTTACAAAAGTATCACAACTTTGTGAGTTAAATTGTAAAAATATTTCCCAAAATATATTGTGAAATTTCGAAAGAAACACATATTTGTGCAATAATGTTTTGTGCTAAAAAATACACATGTAGAGAAAAAGAAAAAAAAGAAGGAAATGTAGAAGAGAGCTATGAAGGAAAGGAGTTAGTTTTTAAAAAAAATTTCCTCAGTTTGAAAAATGATCAAGGAGTGTAAATCAATGATTAAGGAACAATAATCAATTTTAAAAGGGAAATCAACGTGATGATCAATTCGGAACTGACCATGGTTATTTGTGAAAAACGAGTCAACATGTAGATGATATTAACCACCCAAAGACAATGGAGCTCACAAGCTTGATTTTTACTTTTTACCTTCATTACTTTCCTGAAATTTAGGAGCTTCTACTTGTTTGACATCACGTACTTATAGTCCATTGCAAGTCATATACTCATGAATTTTGTTTCTAAGGCACTCTTTAATTGTTAGTCATTTCCCTTCTTTATGTCTCTCTCTTAAGCATATGACTTCTAGTCTTGTTTCCTTTTTACTTTGGTTTATTTATCTACTCAAACTTTGTCTCATGATAACCTTTGTACTATGGTCACAATGATTGTGATTACATAATCTTAAGCATTTCACCCTTATGACTCTCATTTTCCTAGTTTAGAGTAGGCCTCAATGCACACTTAACCATGAGTTATTGTCACAATGGAACATGGGGCCTTGTCTAATGTCTACCACACAAGAAGTCCATTGGATGCAAATGGGTGTAAAGTATACCCTTCACAACTCCATAAAGAAGAAAACTTACCATGTAGTGAAGGGATATGCCCAACCACAAGATATTGACATCAACTATGAGGATAACATGGCCTATCTGGTGAAGATGAAGACTATGTAAGCTTGTTAGAGTTGGGAATGTTCAAGGAATGTCAACTCCACATGGACGTAAAGAATGCCACTCCTCCAAGGAGATGAAGAAGAAATATACATGAAAAAACCCTTTGGATTCAAGTTGGAAATCAAGCCACACACAATATCTTCGTTCAAGAAGTTGGCTGAGTCAATGTTTTGAAAACATCCATGCACAAACTCTGTTGCTTGTCTAACCTTTTGGGATAAAATAAAATCCTCTTCTATCTTCTTGAAGGGGCATGGAAGTACTTTTTCTTTTTGGGATAAGATACTATCGGTTAAATAAAAGTATTTTTTCTTCTTGGGGTTCATGGAGTTATTGGATGCTCATTGTCAAGAGGTCTTCTCTAGTCATGTCACAACATTATGATATTGTATTTCATGAATTTTTGAGTGATCTATGGGCATGGCACGCTTTTGACTAGGCATGTTTCTAGTCATTGTGGTATATGTACTCTTGTTTGCTTACAAAGAACAAGGAAACAAATGTGGCCACTACTTATAGGCCTTCTCAAGCACATTTACATGCCTTCTCAAGCACATTTACAAATTGGGTTATGATCATGCTCTAGATTCTCATTCGCCTCAAGCTTATATGCATTATAAGTGACAACTTGACTCTCATTCAAAAGAAGAGATCTCGTGCATCAATCACACCCAACTCACTCATATTCACCACAATCTTTTTATGCACAGTCATATCTACAAGTGAAATATTCAAGTAGGAATGTGCACATCGATGTGATCACCTCATTCCTTAATGGTCCATCTTCCAATAGGTTCATGTTGTCTTTTCTTGCTAAATACTAGATGCTTTATTTGCCACTGACTTAGTGGCATGAGCAATGTACACTGGTAATGAATTGTGAAAGTCTACGTTGACTGCCACCATTTTCAATGTTACACAATAGAAACATAAAACTCTCACTTGTTTCTACATAATGTGACACACCCTTGTATACTCCTAGCCACCAATACTATTTTTTATATTTGCAAATGTTGCCCAAGCCATGATGAAATTGAGCGATCAATGTTGTTCACTCTTCCATTTTGTAGAGGACATTGTATGTGTCTTGGTCGGCTATGATGTGTAAGGTTGGTTGACTGATGCGGAAATGTATATAGATCTTGTTGAATGGAGTTTGCAAACAAGTAACGAGTGAGGAAGGATACAATATAGTGTTTTTGTCAAGAATATGCACAGAGAGTAAAGAAAGAAGAAGATAGTTACATGGTTATGAGGCAAGATGACTGTTGCATTACAATCCCTTTGAACTTCTTTACAATGCTCAGTTCCCTCTTTTTTATAGTTACAGGGTAACTGAGCTAACCCCTTTTGGAAGTGTTCGCACAAGGCGGATACAATAAATGGGTAGAGTGGAACTTTTAGCCCAACAAACTTCCACATAAAAGGACTACTCTAATTGTTTACAATAAATTAGAGGTTATCTTCCCCGTAAACTTAAATTACAAGCTAGGCTAGTTCCCAAATTCGGAGCGTTTGAGTCGGCTCCTTTGGTCCTTCAGCTCCTTTGCTCTTCGGCCAGTCAGCTTTGCAGGTCATTCAACTCTTTCAACTCTTTTAACTCCTTCAGAAGATTTTGCCTTTTTGGGATGTTCGGCCCTTTTAGCTTTCGACTCTTTCACTGCTATCTCTGATTCAGCTTGCCTATTCTCCTTAGCTTGTTGTAGTCCCATTTGTCTCCTTAATGCTCCGAAGCGGTGATTTGGGAATGGCTTTTTCAAGTTGTCGGCGATGTTCACCTCTGTATCTACCTTTTGGACTTCGAGCTTCTTTTCGGTGATGAGCTATCGAATGTGGTGATACCTCACCTCAATGTGTTTCATCTTGGCATGGTAGACTAGATTCCAGATGAGGTGGATTGCACTCTGTGAGTCGCAATACAAGGTTGGAGCGGGATGGTCAATTCGACTCTTTATTGAAAAGTCAATTGACAATCGTTGTAGCAAAATTGCTTCTTTTGCTGTTGCCGATGTGGTGATGTACTCAGCCTTTGTTGTGGAGAGCATCGTACATTTGTGAAGCTTTGACCTCCACGAAATCGCTCTGCCTCCGTAGATGAAGGCAAAACCTGATGTCGATTTCCAATTGTTGGGGTTGACAACATAGTCAGAATCAGTGAAGCCTTCGACTTTGGTCAGATGGTCCGATCCAAACATTAGCTATATATTCTCAATTCCGCAAAGATACCGGAACATATGTTTTACAACTTCCCAATGCTTCTTTCTGGGATTGGACATGTATAGGGTGGTGGCCCCTACGACATATACAAGGTCGGGTCCGGTGGTCACCATCACGTACATGAGACTTCCTACGAACGATGTGTAGGGTATCTTGCTCATTTGCTCAATCTCAACCTATGTAGAGGGAGACTCCCTGACTAATAGTCATATCAACCTCAGGAGCGGAGTCAGTGCCAACTTTGACTTGTCCATGTTGAAATGCCTTAGCACCTTATGGATATACTAAAATTGGGAGAGCCGTAGGATCTTCTTCTTCTTGTCTCGCCCTATCCTCATGCCCAAGATGTGTCAGACTTCCCTGAGTTCCTTCATCAAGAATTTCTCGTGAAGTTGCTGTTTTAGCTTCCTGATTTTGTCTTTATCGCTTCCGGCGATAAGCATGTCATTGACATACAGAATCATGTAGATATGAGACTCCTTAGCTAATTGAAGAATGTACATACATGGGTCAGAGTCAGACCGATTGTAGACAAGTTGCCGGATGTAGGAGTCAAACTTTTGATACCACATCCTCGACGCTGGCTTTAAGCTGTATAGACTTTTCTTCAGTCAACAAATGAGGTGACCTTCCTCCCCTGTCGTCATGAAGCCTATTAGTTGGGACATGTATATGTCTTCTTCCAAATCTCTGTGAAGGAATGTTGTCTTGACGTCCAGTTGCTCGAGCCCAAGGTCTTCCATCGCTACGACTCTGAATAGGAGCCAAAGGGTCACCATGTTGACTATGGGAGAGAAAATTTTGTTTAGGCGAAGCTGTGTTCTTGTTTGAAACCCTTGGCAATGAGCCGAGCTTTATATTTGGTTGTCTGAACCAGATACATATTTCTAGCTGTAAACGCATTTACAGGGCAGTACCTTCCTTCCGGTTGGCAATTTGACCCACTCTCATGTGTCATTCTATCGGATTGAGTCCATTTCGGATCTCATGACTTGTTGCCATTTTTCGGCATCCAGTGCAGTAATGGCTTCTTCGTATGACCTCAATTCTCATGTATTTGTACAGTTGACGTAGTCTAGGTCCGGTTGATAGAACTCTATCGGCTTTTGGACTCATCCGGATCTCCTCGGTGCCGAATTGTTAGGTTCGGATTCTTCAACCTGAGCTCTTGGTCGACCGCCATTCTATGAACTCTTGTCTGATGGAGATTTATTTGGGGATCCTCTTTGGCAATAACCTTGCTTATCTATCAGATCTACCCCTTCCTTGAGAGTATTCAACTAGTGAGTTGGTGCCATAGCCAGTTCAGATCGGTCATTTGGCATTGTGGCTGATTCGACCCTCTTAGCGAATTTGGCCTTGGTCGTTTTTCTAGCCGATTGGAATTCAGATATTGAACCATTTGTTAATTCAGGTTCGGCTAGGGGGTTGCTGGCTGAATTGGGTTTTGATACAACATCTCGGTCTCGAAGTAAGATTGGGAGAGATCAAAACTGACTCTCTTGCCGATTCGAGGTGGCACTTACCATAGTGCATGTGGCACTTGAGGCCTAATTGCTTTTGATGGCGAACGATTTATCAAATAGATAGCCGTCTGCAATGCTTTTGCCAAGACCCCTAGCTTCAATCCTGCTTGTTGGAGCATTGTTGTGACTCGTTCATGGATTGTCCGGTTCATGCGTTCGGCTACATCTTTCTACATCGGGGTGTAGGGAATGGTCCTTTCGTGCGGGATCCCTTTCTTGTATAGATACTTGGCGAACACTTTGGAGGTATATTCTCCTCCGTTGTTTGACCATAGCGTTTTTTACTTTGTAGCCAGATCGGTTTTCGGCTTTGGTTAGCCATCGAGCGAAAACCTCGAGCAATTCGTCCTTGGACTTGATCAAGCAAGCCCAGACTTTACGTGTAAAATCATCAACGAAGGTGATGAAGTACTGTGAGCCACCTAGAGATCTTTCGGGCATCCGCCTACAAATGTCTGTGTGAATTAGCTCTAAGGGTTGTGGTACCTTCTCGTAGTGAACTGAGTGCTGACTTTGGGTCTATTTCCCTTCTCCCTCTCAATGATCACAAAAGTCAGTCTCATCATGATGGAGCTTTGGTATGTATCCAATTGTCGATAATCGTTCTAGTCTAGCTTGTGACATATGGCCGAGTCGGCCATGCCACAACGATGTTGTCAGCACTTCGGTTAATCACTCTGAACGGGTACATGTTGTTGTACTTCACACCATGGCCGATTCTCAGATTTCCTCTTGTAATATGCTATGATGACTTGCTCATTGTTCTCTTGTACCCGTCTTCAACTAACATTCCGATGGAATCTAGACTCCTTTTGAGATTGAGTACATGCCAGACATGGTGCAGGGTGATCGTACTTCCATTCGGCAACCGAATGGGAATTTCACCAATTCCAGCGATTTGGCACTCTTGCCCATTGTTGAGTCAGATTGAGCCACCAACTCCGGCCGAATAGACTGAAAAGCATTCGTGGTGGGGGGTCACATGGAATGTGGTGCCTAAATCAAGTAGCGGTTATGAGTAGTACTAGAGACAGAGAGGATTAGTACTAGAGATAGATAGAGAGGAGGTAGAGACGGAGAGAGAGAGAGATCTAGAGTGTGGACGAGAGAAGTATGAGAACAAGAAGTATATTATATGAAAGGAAGTACAAGGATAAGAGTAGCTAAGAGGCTTAAGACAAGCGTTGAACCAAATTGGTTCCGAGTAATACAATATGCCACAATTTATAGGATTTTCAGGAGTATTCCTGAAGTTTCTAGAACGTTCCACAATATTCTAGAGTATACATGAAAGTTCCATAATGAAATAACAAATGAAAATATATTTTATATATTACAATAGTTGTTTTAATGATAAGGTCTCAACCCCCCGTACTATAAGGAAATGGGTTCAATTCCTTTTGAGGGCATATCATGACACTATCCCTCTCTTTGAACGACTCGTTTTATGAGTCGTCTTTAGTTGTTTGGATATTGTCAATGAAAATCCTCAAGAAGGGCTCGAGCATTTGCAACATTCTCTACTGATTCCCAAGTACTTTAGGATCATGTTGCTCTTGTGTTTTTGAATAAATTAGTAGATCAACCAAATAAATTATTAGACAGATGTCCAAAAGATCTCGAAAAATATCATTTCCATGTTTTGAAAAATTATTGGTGCATTTGTTAGCAAGAATGGCATAACTATATACTCAAAATGCCCATATCGGGTGCAGAAATCTGTCTTCCACTCGTCTCCCGGTTAGATCCGTACGAGATTATATGCACCTCGTAAGTCGATCTTTTTAAATATTTTGCACCATTAATCCTTTCTAAAAGATTTGAGATCAGGGGAAGTGCATACCTATTCTTGATGGTAACTTTATTTAGCCCCCGGTAATCCACGACTAGACGAAGTGCTCCATGTTTTTTCTTTACAAAGAAAATAGGTGCGCTAGCTAGAGATTTCTAATGTCAAATGAATCCATTTGGCAAGTTTTCCTCTATGTAGCATGTAGGCCCAAAGAACCTCAAGCTTGGTCGGTGACAAATTGTAGATCGGTCCCCACAGTGGCTCTTTTCCTAGTTGTAAATCAATGGGACAATCATAGGGTGAATGTTGTGGAAAAGTATTAGCTTTTACCTTAGCAAAAACATTGGCATAATACTTCTTTGGAAGTTGAATCGTTGACTTCTCCTCATTGATACTAGATGGATTCACTTATACGACAAATAAAAACATTAATTCCTTTCGTTCTTCCTTATTTAATTGATGTAGCGAAGTGGTGAAATCCTATGAGTAATTGCTTGAGGTTTCCTATTAGCTTGTTGGCGATGTTAATCCTTAGGGCCGGACAATGGCCTAACATAGGGTGTCTCCAGAAGACACTTCACCAAAGGGGTGTTACGACGAGGTAACTTAAGACACAATGATTAATGGGTGAAAGCATGCGAGTGGAAACAATTAGCTATGTCCTTGACATAGCTAATTAGCTATGCAAAAAGCTACCATTGATAAATAGTCATTTTAGTAAAAAGCCATCATTAATAAATTAAGTATGCAAAAAACTACCATTGAAAATACTAGAGTGTTTTAATTACATATGTAAATGAGTGCCATAAATGTGCAACATAAATTGATGTGTGCACCATAAATGTGTACCATAAATTATATATCGAATTCCTAGGTCCATTATGCATGATCCTTTGCCACATCACGTAGGCCATCTCTAGTTGAGTACTGTGGGTTAGTTGCTACCACTGTTGCTAAACCCTATCAAGTCCACCTGCCGCCACTCTACACTGAGGGGCCGCTACTGTGCGTTCCAAGCATCATCAAAGAGCTGCTCAATCTGACGGGGTTCTCTTCTCTGTGACACTCTACACTCAGGGGCCCCTGACAGGGTTCTCTTCTCTGTGCCACTCTACACTCAGGGGCCACTATTGTGCATTCTAAGCATCATCAAAGAGCTGTTCAATCTGACGGGGTTATCTTCTCTGTGCCACTCTACACTCAGGGGCCGCTACTGTGCGTTCCAAGCATCATCAAAGAGCTGTTCAATCTGACGGGGTTCTCTTCTCTTTGCCACTCTACACTCAGGAGCCGCTACTGTGCGTTCCAAGCATCATTAAAGAGCTATTCAATCTGACGGGGTTCTCTTCTCTTTGCCACTCTCACTCAGGGGCCGCTACTGTGCGTTCCAAGCATCATTGGTAACTGTTCAATCTGACGGGGTTCTCTTCTCTGTGCCACTCTATCTTAGGTGCCTTCTATGTGCGTTCCAAGCATCATCGGTAACTATTCAATCTGACGGGGTTCTCTCCTCCATTGCCATCATTCTATACTCAGTTGCCGCTACTGTCCAGTCCCGGATTGCTTCCACATTTTGATTTGACGGAGTTCACTCATCCAACGGCAACATTCTACACTCAGTTGTCGCCATTGGTCGGTCTTGGATCGCCTCCTCAACTGTTCGATCCAACGGAGTGAAATCCTTTACTGTTCGGTCTTGGATTGCAATAACTTTTCTGTCTATTGATTATCTTGTGTATTGTTGTGTCTAATCTTGTGTATTGTGGAATATTTTTGTGTATTGTTGTTGCCCATAGCCATCTTTAATACTTGTTTTTTTTTCTGGAAATTTAGGGTTTTAACATGTCCAGCCAAATGGAAGGGGAAGAAGGGTGTTTAGAATTACCCCTCAATGATCATAAAGATAGGGATGATGCTATCAGGACACAACAAGCCATACGAAACTATTGGGCAGAAAAAAAAAGGAAACATTGTCAATTGTTGAAGGATACGAAAGCCACACTCACACTCAATAAAGGTAAGGATAGTTTAGCTGAGAATGTAAGTAATGCGACTACCATCATAGAGAGAAAGGTTGTAGACTATTTCAATGTTCAAACCAAGCACATCAGCAATGAAGAAAAGAAGGTAGTACTTTATGGAATATGTAATGATCCATCGATAAAGGACTTAGTTGATTGTGATGGTCTTAATGCAAACATATCATCTATTTTAGTAAATAATCTTCGTAATAGTTTCGTATCCATGAGCAGGTCAGAAGATGATCTTGTCTTAAAAAGGTCTAGTCTAATGATGTTACTTAATAGTGATGTTGACGATATAAACATCAGTGAGCTATCTAAGGTAATTGGTGTTAGTAGAAAAACAGTGTACAATACAATGAACCGTATAATTTCCTCGGGTGAAGGAACTAGTCTACTAAAGCTAACTACAAGATGTAAGCCAATGACACCCATAACATTTGAAATCAAGGATGTAATCACAATGTTTTGGACTAATGAGAGTAGGGTTTCACCCAATAAAAAGGATTTATGCAAGAAACGTGTTGGAAGAGATCAATACGAGGAGCATCCCATTCATCTTCTTGATGTACCTCAGGTATTTACATTTATCTCAACATTTGTTTTGACTCTACTCGGTAAGTTAATTAGCTCAGTTAGCAGAAAAGCTAATTAGCTTATCAGTTACATTTACCTCAGTTAGCTACTAGGATAGCTACTACATAGGTAACTGACTACTCTCAATAGCTACTACCATGATAGCTAATTAGCTATTCTCAATAGCTAATTTAGGTACTACCAGATAATTAGCTGTACTGGTAGCTAGTTAGCTATCATGGTAGCTAGTTAGCTATTTCGTTATTACTAGCTAATTAGCTATTAGGAAAGCTAATTAGCTACCATGATAGCTAATTAGCTACTAGGATAGCTACTACATAGGTAACTAGCTACTCTCAATAGCTACTACCATGATAGCTAATTAGCTATTCTCAATAGCTAATTTAGGTACTACCAGATAATTAGTTGTACTGGTAGCTAGTTACTATCATGGTAGCTAGTTTGCTATTTCGTTATTACCAGCTAATTAGCTACTAGGAAAGCTAATTAGCTACCATGATAGCTAATTAGCTTACTAGGATAGCTAATTAGCCACCGTGATAGCTAATTAGCTACTAGACTATCTAATTTGCTACCATGATAGCTAATTAGTTAGGACAGCTAATTAGCCCCCATTATAGCTAATTAGCTACTAGACCAGCTAATTAGCTACCATGATAGCTAATTAGCTACTAGACCAGCTAATTAGCTACCATGATAGCTAATTAGTTACTAGGACAGCTAATTAGCCACCATGATAGCTAATTAGCTACTAGACCAGCTAATTAGCTACCATGATAGCTAATTAGTTACTAGGACAGCTAATTAGCCACCATGATAGCTAATTAGCTACTAGACCCGCTAATTAGCTACCATGATATTAGCTACTAGACCAGCTAATTAGCTACCATGATAGCTAATTAGTTACTAGGAAAGCTAATTAGCCACCATGATAGCTAATTAGCTACTAGAGCAACTAATTAGCTACCATGATAGCTAATTAGCTACTACGACAGCTAATTAGCTACTACAACAGCTAATTAGATACCATGATAGCTAATTAGCTACTAGAATAGCTAATAAGCTACTAGAATAGCTAATTAGCTACTAGAATAGCTAATAAGCTACTAGAATAGCTAATTAGCTACTAGAATAGCTAATTAGCTACTAGGATAGTTAGCTAGTTCTGAGAATAACTAATTCCCCTTTATTACGCAGGTCGATTTATTTATTAGGTTCAAACGAATGCATCCAACTATCAAAGTTCAACTACGAACATTCAAGTCTCTTAAGCCACACTTTGTGAGATGCTTAAAGGATCGATACACATGTTGTTGCATTTACCATGTACAGATGGGTTTTTTGAAGGACTCTGTTAATCTACTACGTCACCATAGCGCATCCCTAACTAATACAGTTTGCACATGTGGGTACCCAATCTGTCGATCAAGCCCGCAAGAGGAGTGTAAATCATCTGAGCACGTTATCTCTTCCATGAGTTATTTATTAGATTCAATATTGTGTCCGAGAGAAACTGACGCTATCTTCCATATTCATAAATGTGTCATGAGTTTATGTCAAGATTGTGGCCCTACTAGATTTAGGTGGTGTCCAAATGAATTGAGTAGTGAAATATTGATCTCTGTGAAGTTATTTGAGTCAGTGAACACCAATTTCGAAGGAAAGGTGTGTAAAAGAAAGGATCTAGTTCGAAAGATGCTTAAACCAAGGGATTTGGTGTCTCTGTTTGTAGTATCTCTAGGAAAGTTCATTAAACACAACTTCATTTATTCATGGCAGGCCCATCAGTTTAAGACTTGCATATCTGATTTCCCAAATGATGTAGTAGTCTCAATAGTAGATTTTGCAGAGAATTATACTTTCAAGCAACAGAATGAAATTCAATCTATGCATTGGTGTTCAGTTCAGGTAACCATTTTTGTGCACATAACATATTTTCGAGTTTCAGGTGATGTTAAAAAAGTAATTCATTTCTTTATTTCCGATGATAAGAAGCATGATACCTTGTTCGTCCAACACTGTTTTAAGTTACATTGGCAGTGGTTATTAGCTCAACGTTTGGAGCTTACTCAACATTGGCTCTGGTCTGACAGAGCTGCGTCACAATTCAAGGCTCGACGTCCATTTTATTTTGTGGGGAGGTATCCTGCTATAACAGGTTTGGAGATGAGATGGAATTTTTTTGGGTCTAGCCATGGTAAAGGTGAACATGATGGTGCAGGGGTTGTTATAAAGCGGGCACTTACCCATGAACAACTAAAGACAGATGGTGTGCACATGAATTGTGCATCACATGTAGTTGAATTTTTAAGAACAAATATGTCAACGAGTACCACAGGTGTTTATTCCTCGCAAGTCCGAGATATCAAACGTGAATTTTGGGAAGTGAAGATAGATGAAGTAAATAGGGAGAAGACCTGGAAGTGCCAAGGAATTCCCGAATTGCAATCTCTGCATGTTGTTCGCGGTTATTCCAGGTTGGATGGTCATTGTATTGCGATTAGAGAATTGACTTGTTTTTGCTTCCATTGTGTGCAGGGAAATTGGAGATATTGTCTAAACAAAGCATACATTCATAATTGGGAGTATCACACTCTGAATGATAAGGAAGTAGTTGATGGAGAAACAGGGCAGAATGCTGACTTCACATATGAGGGACTTGGAGATACTTTGAGTGATGTCCTGAACGTTGGGGATAACTTCGCTGTAAATGGTGAAGAAGGAAATTCAGAGGGTGTTGATTTCTATATATTAAAGTGCACGGTTAGTAAATAGTGTGCAAGGCAGAATATTGTAGATGTATGGGGAAATTTTGTATCTGCCGGGACATTCTACATCGAAGGCATTTTTTATGCAAAACTAGATGACTACGAATGTGTACAGGCTGTTAGAAGACAAACCAGCGGCGTACATGTACTCTCATTTGGTCAGGTGCATCAATGTCCCAATGTTAGAATACAATAGTTGCTCAGGTTTATACACTGTTGGTGCTAATGTGTATGAATGTATTTACAATAGTATGCCATGGAATTTGTAGCTACAAGTAGCACTTACCATGTTCTCTTGTAAAACAAACATGTATTTTGCGAAAACAGTTAAATAAATTCGTTTGGAATCAATTTCTTGTATACAGTCTGCTTTCTGTGCTTCTTTCTCAATAAAATCATGTCTTTTTTGTTAAGTTTTAAGTTATAAGTTATAGCGAAATAGTCATCAGTAGCTAATTAGCTGTACAAATGCAGCTAATTAGCTGTCAATAGCTAAATAGTCATCAATAGCATGAAATCAACAATCTGCAACATATTCCTCAAATTACACAGTAGATAAGTACAGTGGGAACAAGTAATTAAATTCTTCATTGAATAATGTCATCTCTTTACATATTTATAAATTACCATTGGAAATGTCTACAAATCTCCTATAAACAGCTAAGCTCTTGCTAGTCAGTGGAACGAGTCTACATATATTATCTGCATATCGAGCTCAGTATGGAGTCCACAACCATGCACCTAGTTGGCAACTCATTGTTTGCACCAGGTACTGTTCAGGCATTTCCTCGGGTAGAATGAGACAGCATCTCCGAATATTGAAGTAGTGTCGGAAATGTTCTGTATCCAAAATCAATGTATTGTCGGCATTATATTCAGGCCAAGTAGCCCAAAAATCAGAAAGTCTCTTGAATCTTGCAGCTTCCATTTGCTCACAATTTTCTCGTGCCCATTGACCTTTAAAACGACTTCGCCATTTTGGGAAGAATCTTGCCAAACACTTCCACACATCTGATTTTGGTTTTTCACTCCAAATAAACAAATCAAAGTATTGCACAATCCACTCAAGAAACTGATTCGCGTCCCTCCTTGGCTGCATATATCTCACACTCATCAAGACTTTATCAAGCTCCAAGATCAAGGCTCTTCTTTCGACTTCTAGTGGTTTAGGTTTCCATTCCTGAAACTAAGCTGCTGTTACACCATTTTCTAGTAGAATACGATCAATCTCAATCAGCTCAGGTTCGGCAAACACAACTGGCGTCCTTTTCCTCTTCAAACCCCTAGTCGACTGTGTTGGGCTTGGCTTCACATTCTGGTGCTCTTGTTTTGTCGACTTAGTTATCAATCCTTGGATTACCTCGGTGCATGTAGCTACTGATCTGCTCGATATCAGTCCACTGGTATCACATGCTGCATCTACCTGCAACACCAAGTCATCCGTGCTACATGCTGCATCTACCTGCAACACTAAGTCATCCGTGCAACATGCTTGATCAACTTGTGTGACCAGATCACTTGTGTCAATTGCTACATCTACTTTCAAGATGGGGCCCTTTAAACATGCCGCAACATCAACAGTATCCACACTGCCATTGGCCTTACGAGCAATAGAATCAAACCCTTTAGACTCTGCAACATCAGAAAACACCAACATATTCACACTCACAAAGTAACTAACAGTCTCACAAAACAATATCCTGAACATCAAAGAGTTTCAGTCATAGAACAACACTCTACAAATTATTTTGGAAAAACATCATAGAGTTCCATTACATAATGTGGATCAAGCAACAACCAATCTGAGGTTTTACTTGTCCAACTGGATAGTAAAACTTTATAAAACCCTAGCAAAATCCCTAAGCTAAAAATCATATCCAACTAAACAATATTTCACTCCACTACGTCTGGGCCCCTTGACCGAGTAACTGGTCTTGTTCCCGATCGTGGTCCCTTCTTCAGCCTTTTTCTGGTTGGTTCCCCATTTAGCCTTGCTTCTTTCACCCAATGCGCAAGTGTGTCCTCCTCCGACAACCTTCCCATCGCCTCAACAGCTAATTGCACATCAGCCGTTTCTTGAACTAGCTTTTCAAGTACAGAGGGATCTGTTTGGACATTTTCAGTAGTTGGGCTCGGTGGGGTGGAATCAAGGTCTTGAGATTCGAAGAAATGTTGCATCAAGTGTTCATAAACACTGTTGTTGTGAACCTCTGTTTTACATGTTGTTTCCACTATTTCATTGCATTTCACATCGTTGCCTAATTCAGTACACTGTTCCAAAAGAATAGGGTGGAGCTGATTTGAAGGAGATGTGATAGCCGGACTCTTACTTTCAGCCACGTTGGCAGCAGTATCCTCATCTGTTGCAGCGTCATCAGCACCAGACACATCATGTGCCGTCCTTAATCCACAAGATTCTACAATAACATGGCAGCTATTTAGGATAACTAATTAGCTACTTTACTAAACTATGGTAGAAGCTAGGATAGCTAATTAGCTAGTACAATAGCTAATTAGCTAGTACGATAGCTAATTAGGATAGCTAATTAGCTAGTACGATAGCTAATTAGCTACTTTACTCAACTATGGTAGTAGCTAGGATAGATAATTAGCTACTATGGTAGCTAATTAGCTACTTTACTCAACTATGGTAGTAGCTAGGATAGCTAATTAATTAGCTACTTTACTCAACTATGGTAGTAGCAAGGATAGCTAATTAGCTACTATGGTAGCTAATTAGCAACTTTACTCAACTATGGTAGTAGCTAGGATAACTAATTAATTAGCTACTTTACTCAACTATGGTAGTAGCTAGGATAGCTTATTAGCTACTTTACTAAACTATGGTAGTAGATAGGATAGCTAATTAGCTACTATGGTAGCTAATTAACTACTTTACTCAACTATGGTAGTAGCTAGGATAGCTAATTAGCTACTAGGATAGCCAATTAGCTACTAGGATAGCTAATTAGCTAGTAGGATAGCTAATTAGCTACAATGAAAGATAATTAGCTACTTTCTCAACTATGTAGTAGCTAGGATAGCTTATTAGCTACTAGGATAGCTAATTAGCTGCTAGTAGCTAATTAGCTACTAGGATAGCTTATTAGCTACTTTACACAACTATGGCAGTAGCTAATTAGCTACTATGATAGCTAATTAGCTAGTAGGATAGCTAATTAGTTGCCAATAGCTAATTAGCTACTAGGATAGCTAATTAGCTAGTAGGATAGCTAATTAGTTGCTAGTAGCTAATTAGCTAGTAGGATAGCTAATTAGCTTTTTTACACAACTATGGTACTAGCTAATTAGCTAGTACCATAGCTAATTAGCTACTAGGATAGCTAATTAGCTACTAGGATAGCTTATTAGCTACTTTACACAACTATGGCAGTAGCTAATTAGTTACTAGGATAGCTAATTAGTTGCCAGTAGCTAATTAGCTAGTAGGATAGCTAATTAGCTTTTTTACACAACTATGGTACTAGCTAATTAGCTAGTACCATAGCTAATTAGCTACTAGGATAGCTAATTAGCTAGTAGCTCATTAGCTGCTAGTAACTAATTAGCTAGTAGGATAGCTAATTAGAAAAGACTAAGCTTATTAGCTACAGTATGGTATACTTGTTAGTTTTCTCCACTCATTTGGTAGAGCTGTACTGCAATCTCCCAAACAGAATGCAGCAATTCGACAGGCATGTTGAAAACAAAGCAGATGGTATGTGTGGTTGCATGGTTGTAGGTGAACCAACAAAGACACAGTTTTGTCCTCCACACCTAACCCGCAAGCGATGCAACGTGCTTGAACTGTCAATAAATCATTTTCTGGTTCTGCTTCATTTGGTAAGGGACCAAGAATGTTCAGGTCCAAATCTTGTCTGGTCCTTACCATTCCCTCCACAAAATGTAGCTGCTTCTTAAGGCAGCTAACTACCTGTTCTTGATGAATGTATTGTTCCTTCAACGCAACAGAGAAATTTACCGATTAATTATTCTTGTTGTTGAAAGATACACCAACTTTGCTCAGGAATCGTTTACTTACTTGAAGCTTATCCAAATTGTAATCTGCAATAGTATTTACACCTAGAAGGTCCAGGTTCATTGAAAGAACCTGGATCTCTATTTGCAGTTCTATTTTACGCTGGGGATCCAGTGGCCCCTCTAATTCAAGCTCCTGTTGCGCAACCTATTCCAGATAATGCTTGATTAGCACATTTTACCCTTAAATTTATTTATAACATAATCACATACCAGCAAAACAATAGTTACCTGAATCTTATTTCTAATTGTTGTAACAACGGAAGTAACTTTGCTCTCCATTGCAGAAGCCATTGTGGCTTTCTCTAAATCAGTCTTAAAAAATGCCAATGTCTCACAGGCTTCATGGACTTTTTTTAGCATATAGCTAACCAATGTCTCACCTGTATCATCGACATTGGCTTTCCTTGGGTGTCGGTGTGGTGTATGCCCCCGGTCTTGTTGGGAGTCAGCAGTTGCATCAACAGCTGCCATGCTCCAAAATCTGTCTATTTTTTGTGCCAAGGTCCCCATCTTTCGGCATCTTTTTACCGATGCCTCACCATAGACTGCCCAAGCTACCCTATACATTTCAGGGTCTCTGGATTCCTTCGTTGTTTTGCAATACTCATATGCAAATGCTCTAGCAACTGAAACTGACAACTCATTGCAGTCTCATGCAGTCATCGTACAAGTCGGCTCGTACATGCTTCAACTTGACCTTGCCTTTGACTCTAGGCACTGTATATACTGTCATCCAGTCTACATCACTGATCAATTTATCACTTAGGACAGCAGGGTCAACACCCTCGAGTGACAGACCATAGGTGTTGTGGAAGTCCTCCTTTGTCTCGCAAAATTTTGCGAAGTTTAGCACTCTCGTATACGGAGGAACGAGCCATCTGAAATATCATTTCAGAAATCAGAAATAGTGCAAAATCAGAATATGTGAGAATCAGAAACCCCAATCAACAACAACAAAAATGGTGCAAAATCTTTAACTTAGCAAATCAAAAACCCTAATCATAATTTGTATTCAGAAATTTGAAATCAGAAACCCTAATCAAAATCTGTAATAAGAAGATTGTAACCAGAAACCTTATTCAGAAATTCTAATAAGAAATTCTAATCAGAAATTTATAATCAAAAACCCTAATCAGAAATTTCAATCAGAAACCCTAATAAAAAATTTCTATCACAAACCCTAATTAGAAATCCTAAACAGAAATTTATAAACAAAAACCCTATTAAGAAATTCTAATCAGAAATTCTAATCTGTAATCAAAATTTGTAACCAGAAACCCTATTCAGAAATTCTAATCAGAAATTTATAATAAAAAACCCTAATCAGAAATTTCAATCAAAAACCCTAATCAGAAATTTCAATCACAAACCCTAATCAGAAATTCTAATCAGAAATTTATAAACAAAAACCCTAATCAGAAATTTCAATCAGAAACCCCAATCATCACTAAAGACAGGATTAAACACAAAAAAAGTAATATAAACACACCTGTTGCTACTCCCTGATTTGCGAGACATCCTTGTATAGGACTCCAAGAACTTCGCCCTATTCGATTTTGGGGAAATATGAATCGGCACCAAAGTTCAAACAGTAGTAAAAAAGAAAAAACAAATGTTTGGGGTTTCTGTAACTGAAACATACCTGGACGATGATCGAGCGGGTTCTGTGTTGTAGCTCTCAATCTGCAATGTCGATTTTCTACTGTTGCGGGAGCTACGTCTGCGTTTGTGCTCTGAGTACTCCATCTGCATTCAAAATCAGACTTAGGCTAAACAGGAAATTGATGACATTGAAGTCGACCTTAGATGATGGTGCTATTCCCCAAGTTCCACTATGTCTGAAACAGAAGTTCAAATATTTGAGTTTTTTCATAAATTAGTTTTTCAAATATTTGATTTTCCCACAAAAAAGACTAGCTAAAAAAATAGCTAATTAGCTATGGCCATTTTAGTAGCTAATTAGCTATAATAGTGTTTCCACTCGCATGCTTTTACCCTAATCCGACTTTATCGGCTACTTAACAATAAGGCCGTCACTTAATACACGCGTAAGATATAACAATTAACACAGAACAGTAATCAATACGTGACGATAAAACAAGAAGCTTATATTAATTCTCCGTTAAAGTTTTACATTGTAACCGGGCCTTTATATAGGTCACCGATGCTGTGTACAAAACGGTGCCAACCGGCACCTGTTCGGAACCGGTCCGGATCCGGATCGGCATACCGATTCCGGTCCGTCCGTTCACCACATAATTATACTCTACTCTACTTAATTAAAATATATTCCAAATAACCATCCCATTCACATTCTGGTCTTTACTCTTTTGCCGACCGGGTAACACATGGCACGCCCGTGGGACAGTACCTTGTACGTCGAATCCCACTATCCGGCCCTTAGCCTTCGTCCAAGATATCCAGAATACTCTGCTCCAGGGTATCCAATGGTTGTTCAGAACTCTGTAATAGTTGTTGTTGTTGTGGCTGCTATTGCTGCGGTTGCTGTTGTGGCTCCGGCTCCTTCGACTATTGCTCCTTAGATGGCGTCTGTTCGGCTCTCGGTACCGACGGTTGTGGCTCCGATGATGGCTCCTCATCGCTGAGGTTGACGGTCGCCGCCTGCTTTGCTTCTTCTCTCCGTAGCCTGGTCTGTTCATAGCTTTCAAACTGGATTTGAGCATCCAGTCGATCATCATCTAGCTGTGCTACAAGTTGTCGGACCACTGCTGGCTGCTCCTCCGCCAGAGTTACAAAATCTTTGGCTAACTCATCTCTTACAGCGGTAAAGTCCTCCTTCGTTAGCATGTAGCAGTCGTCGCCATCCTTCTGCCGGTTTTCCGCATCCGCCCGTAGCAACTGGAGCTCGGTTCTATGCTTTGCTCATTTGTCCCACCATTGTGCGGAGCTTTCATCAATCAAGCGTTTGGTCTTGTTCCTCCATGCCTGGACAATGAACTGGATCCGCTCCAATCCCATCTTCGATTTGTCCTCCGCGGCTTGCCGTTCGTCCTTCAACTGCTTGATCAGTGCCACCGTATCCACCTCCTGCTCCCGGTAATGTGACAATTGGGTTTGATAGGTGTTATGCAGCCTTTGCAAGACCATCGTCGCTCTTTCCTTCTCTTCATAATGCTGCTTATGGAGCTCCATCCGTTCTTGCGCGGCTTCCTCCAGTAGCGTGGTTCTTTCAACCTGTTCCTCCGCTAGCCCCGTCTCAACTCGATGCACCTCCTGCCGGAGCTCTGCCATCTTCTCCTATTGTTTCTTATGCTCCGTATCCAGGTGCTTGTAGTCCCGGTGCAGGTGCTCAAAATCATGGGTCTTCTGCTTCAGCTTTTGGTTGAGTTTCCGGCGAGCGCGGTCTTCCCGATCCTTCTGTTGACGGAGTTCTTCTTTAAGTCTTTCGATCTCTGTTTCCGCCATCCGTCGCAGCTTCTCCTTTTCTTGCAGCGCCATCTCTTTCTCCTCCTTCAGCCAGTCATAGGCCTGATGCCCTTTCCGCAGATTCTCTTCTGCTCGGCGGAGATTCTCAACAGTCTTTTGTTGCTCTTCTTTTGCCGCTTTCTTCAAGTCCCGCTCTCGGGTGCGTAATGCTTCCTGTGCGGCCAGTTCATCTCTCAATTCAGCAAGCTCTTTTGCTTGCGTCGCCACTATCTCCGGGACTGGGTCCGTCTCCGGGGTCTTATTGCTATGTATAGGTGTCAGGGTTTCTTTATTCTGTACATCGACCGGAGTCACCGGTGCTTGGAGCTGTGGTCTGGTTAAGGCCATTTTGGCCAATTCTTCTGTGGCCAGGTCCAAGTCTTGTTCTAGGCTCCGGATCCTTGACCGACCCGTTTCTAGTTCTCCGGTTGTGACGATCAACCGGTCCATCTGCGCTTTCTCTTCCACCTCTATGTAGTGTACCACTCCGGCAATCTGTTCTCCAATCCACTGGAGCCATTGGCTGTCGTTGCCCTATTGTTGCGTCTTCCCAGAGGTTTGGCTGTTGGTGTCACTGGCCAGTGGTCAGTTTTGTCCGGTTGCGTCGAGCTGCAACTCTGGCTCTTGTTGGTGACCACTTTGCCTTTCTGGTTGCGGCTCCGTTGGCCGCTCTGCCTCTGAATGCTCTTGGCCTGCCGGTGGGGTAGGCAACTGTACTTCCGGCGCTTGCATTTCGGGTCTTGCCGTATCTTGACCCGCCGATAGAGGTTGTTGTGCAGGGAGCTCTGTGACCGGTTCTGTCCGAACTGGTTCCAGTTCCGTCCTTGGTGCGTGCTGCTCAGTGTGGGGTACATGTGTTCCATCCTTCTTTGGGTCCGAATGCTCCCCGGCCTATTCGGAGGTACTTGCCTTCTGGCGCCGCTAGAGGTGCTCTAACGGTTCCTCCTCTGCTTCCTCCTCCTGAGTCCCGATGTTGATTTTTGCTGCCAAGGGGTCTGACGCTTGTTGAACCGGTCAGTGAAGCCTGATCTTGATTGGCCGTACCGGTGGCTCCTCCTGCGTTTCTGCCTGCCGCTTCCTATTGGCACGCTTCTTTGCCGCCTGGTCCGTTTCGGCCGCCTTCCCTTTGGTTGCCTTAGAAGCCAACAACTGTTGTCGTTTCGAGGCCGTTTTCGGGGTGCCTTCGGTTGTTCTTCCCCGCTTCGTGGTCTTGATGGGTTCGATAGGTGGCGCCAATAGGGTGAGCCATTGCGCCACTGCCGTCCATATCTTCCGACCCTCTTTGCCTCTGACAGAGTCGATGGCCGCACAGAGGCCATCCACAATCAGTACCGCCCAGTCCACCTTCACACCTTCATATGTAGCTATGATTAAGCCGGCCCGGTTCTGAGGCATGCACGGGGGTCGAGGGTATACATGTCCAAATTCATGGAGCACCCGGGCAATCTCTCGACAGAGTGGGTCTTCGCCGCCCTATGTCTGGTAGGCCTTGTTGGCCAGAGAGTATTCCCTAAAATATTTTCGGAGCTGTTCCGGGGTAGGGTTGTCGATAGTGAAGATTCCCCCTTCCGGAAGGCCAATCAACACATGGATGGCCTCCTCAGTGATCAGCTCCGTATCGATTTCTTTGACTATCTTCTTCGCCTCCCAGTGCGGTGGTGCCTCCATGATTGTGAGGAAACCTTCTAACCCATGTTGCCTTAGCCACTTCTTGGCTGCTTCAGAGAGTGCTTGGCAGTCCATGGCTTCGTCGAGGTCAGTGAGCGCTGGTGAGGGTTGTGTGTGAGGAGGCTCTCGTTTGCTGATCCTCAATCGCCTGTCTGCGTTTGTGCTCCTCTGTTCGCAAAATGTGAGGGTTTCTATGTGGCGGGGGTCTTCTTGTTGCATGTTGGTGCTTGTTTTTTTTCTTACCTGCGCGTGGTGTACTAAAGTAGAATGTCGTGCCATGTGGTGGCGGTTTAATACCCTATTAATAGCCCACTACGTACCTTTACAAAGTGCATGTTCACTCCTTGTTCTTGCATGTGTCTGTTCACCCCTCGTCCTTGCATGATTTACTTTGATTTGATTTGATTTTTTTTAATTTTTAATTTTAAAGATAACAATGGTTTTGTTAATTCGCATCCGGTCCTATTGGACCCCTATCCGGATTGTGGTCCTTGCCGGCCATTGGACTTCTTGCCGTTGCGTCATTCTTGCCGTTTACCGGCTCATGCTCCCTCTTACCGGCTTCGCGCTTGCCGATTGCTGAACATGTTGCCGTCTCTTCCGACTTACCAGTGTCCAGTTCTATGTCGCCCTTTACTTGTTCAAATGGGTTTCTTGGCATGGGTCCATGGTATGGTTTGAGTCGGAACCCATTGAACCATTTACCCAGAACCTCACCGGCGAGTGTCCCTAATTGGTAGGAACCGTTGAACTCACGCGTAATCCAGTATGGTTTGGTCCACCGAAACCGTAGCTTTCCCGGCATCTTACCCATCCGGGTCTGGACCACGAGTACCGGCTTACCGATTCCGAACATCTTTTCGTTCCCTTTTCGTTGACAATCCACGAACGCTTTCCTTCGCCGCTGCTCTAGTTCTAGGTGCATGATGCTGGCTAGCTGGTGTTCTTCCAATTCGCACAACGCGTTTAACCGGATAGCTTCTGATTCCTTCTCATTTAGGCGTTCCCGAATCTGTATTCGTAAACTCGGTACCTGGAACTCTACCGGCATCACTGCTTCCAATCCGAATGCTAGGTGAAACAGTGTTGTGCGGATACTTGTCTTATATGCCGTTAGGTAGGTCAAGAGTGCACTGTGCAGCTTTGTATCCCAATCCGTCTGGTTCTCATTGACGATTTTTCGCAAGATGTTCTGTAGTGTTTTATTTGTTGACTCAGCTAATCCGTTGGCTTGCGGATAATAGGGAGTACTCCGTTTGTGCACCACCGCATAAAATGTCGTTAAACTTTCCACTACTTGCCCTAAGAAGTGCCCACCTTGGTCACTTATGAGCTCTATCAGACATCCATATCGGCACTAGATGCATTCATATAAAAATTTTGCTGTGGATGCCGCGGTGTTGTCGTGTAGTGCTTTGGCTTCCACCCATTTTGTGCAGTAATCCGTAGCGACGATCATGTACCGGTTGCCGGTTCTCATGGCCGGTGGTTTGAATGGACCGACAAAACCTAGCCCCCATTTCTGAAATGGTTCTACCGGTAGCACGAGCTGGTGAGGCATTCTGGCTTGTTCGGTTGGTTGACCCATTCGTTGACATAGGTCACATTCTTTAGCGTACCGGATTGCATCCTTCAATGTTGTCGGTGACCATAGTCCGCTCTGCCATATTTTCCTTGCCGTAGTGTCTCCGGCATAATGTCTTCCAGCCACGCTGCAGTGTACTTCGCGCAATATTATTCCCTTTTCGTCGCTGCGCACTACACGACGCCATATGCCATCTGCGCCTTTGTGTTACAATGTGTCCTGTAATAGACAGAAGTGCCGGCTTTGAACCGCTAAGTGTTTCCTTTCGTCTCTGTTCATCTCCTCCGGAGGTAAGCCGGTGCTCAGAAATTGGTGCATGTTGGTGAGCCACTTGTCTTCTTTTGCAACCGTACTATCGGATGTCGTTTCTGTTATGACTCCAAACAGCTCTGCATCTGGAAAGTCGTTTGGGAGTCCGTCATCAGTTTCACTGGAATCTAACCGGCTTAAATAGTCTGCTACCGCATGTTGTATGCTGGGTCGGTGGAATATCTCAAACTCGAATTCTTGCAATAGTAACGTCCACCGGGCCAACTTACCAGTGAGTGATGCTTTGGACACAAAGTAGAGAAGCGCCGAATGATCTACGTGAAAGGAAAATTTCCTTCCCAACAGATAGTGTCTAAACTTGGTGACACTGTAGATCATACCCAAAGCCTCCCTTTCTGTCGTGGAATAATTACGTTCCGCTTGGGACAGCTTCCGGTTGGCATAATAGACTCGCTAGTACCATTTCGGCTCTGTAAGTTGCATCAGCGTTCTTCCGATTGCGATGTCGGACGCGTCAACGAACACATGGAACTCTTTAGAACAATCCGGAGGTTGCACCACCGGCGCTTGTGACAACAGTACTTTTAGTGCCCGGTAAGCCTGGTCTTCTGTGTCCGTCCATCGAAACGGTGTCCGATGTACCATGGCATGCAGAGGTGTAGCCATGTCTGCTAGATACCGGAGCATTCGGCTATGCCACCGAATTTGTCCTAAGAACCGGCTTAGTGCCTTTGCCATGGCTGGTGTCGATGCCTCCAGGATTGCTTTTACTTTGTCAGGATCCACTACGATACCGTCCTTGCTCACTATGTGGCCTAGTAACGCTCCGATGTTTACTCCGAACACGCATTTTGCCGGGTTCAGGCTTAGTCGGTAACCCCACATTTCTCCAGACATAGTCGGAGGTGCTGAAGGTGATCCCGTTCCTGGCTATAAACAACGAAGTCGTCCAAGAACACCTACATGAATGCCGGAATGAATTCTCCGAAAATCTCCTTGATGATCCGCTGGAAGGTTGCCGACACCGTTTTCAGTCCGAACATCATCACTACGGCAACAAAGACTCCCCATTCGGTGACAAAAGCGGTTTTCTCCTAGTCGGCGGGGTGCATCCGGATCTGATTATAGCCGTTGAAACCGTCCAAAAAACTGTAGACCTCATGGCCGGGGACCGCATCTAGGACTCCATCCGTGAATGGAAGTGGGAAGGGGTTCGTTACCATAGCCGCATTCAATTTCCGGTAGTCGACACACACTCTTATCTTACCGGTCGGATGAAGCCCACTCTTAGCAACTTGTCGATTTTTTCTTTGACTTTTGTTGCGTAATTCGGGTTCATCCGGTAACGCTGTTGCGCTACCGGTTTGGCATCTTTACTCAGATGTATCTGGTGTTGATACAACTGAGGATCGAGTCCCGGCATGTCCTCGTAGGACCAGGTGAACACATCGTGAAATTCTTTTAGGAGTGTGATCTTTGCCGTTTTGTTCTCCGGGGTCATTTTCTTGGCGATGTGCACCAGTCTTGTGTCCTCTGTGGTACCTAGGTTTACCTCTTCTAGTTGGGATGCTTTCATGCGCTGCAATACTGCCATTTCTTTTTCCAGTGCCTCCTGTGATTGCCATAATTCCCGAATTGCTTCTTTATTCAGTTCCTCGTCGGTCCCGTCCGGTTGCAGTACGTACGGTGATACTGCTTCGGCTACATCAATCTCGAACAGAGGTACGATCTTCGGATTTTCCTGTAAGTATTGATCGACCTCTTCGTCCGCCAATCCTTCCAGCATGTTGACACATTCCGCATACAATGGCATTGATTCCTTGCTGGTATCGGATCGTGGTTCAGTTGGTACTCGTACTTTCGTTTTTCCACGCCGGAACATAATTATATTCTTCCTCCAGTTTTGCTTTATGTGTGTTGTTTTTAACCAAGGGCGTCCCAACAATAGTGGGTAAGCTCCCTGAGCCTGTAGCTGGAGAACTACTGCGGAAATGCGAAATGTGTGACCCCCGATGGTCACTTCTAGATCACGTATTAATCCGGTCGGCCGTACTGAGCTTGTGCGCCATCCAAAGCCAAAACGGGCATGGTTCCCAGTCCTGGATTCCTAGCGTGTTACACGTTCGGAGGCTGATCACGTTCACGCCGGATCCTCCATCGATAATCATGCCCGGTAGCTCATTTCCTTTCACAATGGTTGTGATTGCCAGACTCCTCGTGTCCACCACTGCCGGTCCTTCCTCCGGATTCAAAAAGAATGCCGGAGCCGGTGGTGTGTTAGCTGCCGTCCTTCCTGTCTTCAGTCCTTTCGTGAAGCGTGGTACCAGTTGCAACAGCCAGCCTAACGCTTGCCATGTTGGGTTTTCGGGTTGCCCCGGGCCGATGAGCTCTTCGGCATTCTCCTGTTGTTGTTCGAGCTCTGCCGCATTCTGCTCATTTGCCTTCTTCACCCATTCGGTTGCCTGCTTCCGGATGGCTTCTTGAGTTTCCCACTCCGTGGCTTTGCCTTTTGATCTTGTAGTGACTTGTTGTATGTCCGCGACTTCCGCGTCTACCATGTTCACCGCTGGTCGCTTATCGTAGCTCTTCGCCGAAAACCGTGTTAATCCTTAGGGCCGGACAATGGCCTAACACAAGGTGTCTCCGGAAGACACTTCACCAAAGGGGTGTTACAACGAGGTAACTTAAGACACAACGATTAATCCGACTTAATCGGCTACTTAACAATAAGGCCTTCACTTAATACACGCGTAAGATATAACAATTAACACAGAACGGTAATCAATACGTGACGATAAAACAAGAAGCTTATATTAATTCTCTGTTAAAGTTTTACATTGTAACCGGGCCTTTATATAGGTCACTGGTGTTGCGTACAAAACGGTGCCAACCGGCACCTGTTCGGAACCGGTCCGGATCCAGATCGGCATACCGATTCCGGTCCGTCCGTTCACTAAATAATTATACCAAATCTCTATCCATGAATCAAGAATTAGCCCCGGTATCTACGAGTGTTGGGACATGAATTGGATGGTTGCTCATAGTACTAACTTCTAGTTGAGCTGAGAACACCTTGCTAAGTTGTGTAGAAGAAATGGAACCACTAATGGGTTGCATAGATCCAGAGCTGTCCAACAAACATATTCTATTTTGGCTAGATTTAATCGTTTAACTCTTCTTCTAATTGGCGTAGAACTTCAAATTTTTTTGATAAACTTGGACTACTAGGATTATTAGATACTCCTAATGGAATAGACTCAGGTTTATCAATAGCAACTACTTGATTTGCCTTTCGTCTTGGCCTATGTAGACAATTTATTGCAATATGCCGTAGCCCACCACAATATAAACATACACGGTTCACTTGACATTGTTGCTTTTCTTCTTCTGACAATGGTCCACGACGATGTGGTGTATCGATTTCCATTGGTGTTGGTGCATTTGTAGAAGATGTATTATATGATTCCTTTGAGAAGGGTTTTGCTACGATTGAAGCGCACGTGGGCTCCGATATTGTCCTTGGCATTTGTTGTTGTCGTTTTAAACATTGCTCAAAAAACCTATTATGAGATCACAATGCTCGACTAATTGCCTCTGTGAGTGACTTTGGTTCTTCTGGAAATGTCAAGAATAAACCATTCACATCATTGCATAGTCCGAACCGAAATTGCTCCATCAATGCTTGGTCTTCCTATGGAATATCAGCTGCAAGTAGACAAAAATCAATGTAATAAGCTCAGGTAAGACGATCTCCTTGATGCAATCTTTGGATTTGATTGATTTCTATTCAATGACGTGGAAATGACGTTCGGCCACAACCGAGTCATAAAACAACGAATGGAAGAGAGAAAACTGAAAATAAGATGACACAGAACGTTAACGTGGAAAACCCTAAATGGGAAAAACCACAGGAGCCCATAGACTCCAACTATCACTATGAGGGGAGGAATACAATGTGAGACTCAGAGGCAACGACCTCGAGCTCTATGTCTTCGCCAGTCGGCGGTTACAACAAAAACTAGTTCTGTATCTCTCTCTCTCTCTCTCTCTCTCTCGCTTTCTCACTCTCTGTGTATAAAGATGATACAACCACTACTACACCATATTCACACAAAGTGATTGCCCTATGTCATATTTATACTTATATGACTGTTGGGCTATTTACAAATATAACCTCAATAGGCTAACCATGAAACATATTTACACGTATTTCCTTTGATCTTGTTTGCACCGAATCCATCTGGATTCACTCGATCCAGTTTCCAAGGCTCATCAGGAACCCTTCCGGATCTGGTTCCTTCATCTGACTCGTCCAATCCGGCTCCTCCAGTTCTCATCCAGATCCCATCCAGAGGGACCGAATTTCTAACATTCTAGCACTATCAATATATCCAAAACACACGTTGAACTCACTAATAAACTCCTCGAAATTATTTAACAAAGGAGATCCTTTTTCCAACAAAGGGGCAAACCATGCTAATGTTGTACCGCTAAATAATGTGCCTATTAGCCCCACTCATGATGCATCGGCTGGATATATCAAGAAGGATGCATTTGAATTACCAAACATACTTGGTTGAGGAACCTCTCTAAACTATGATTGCATTCCATCAAATTTCATGGGAAGACCAATCTTAGGTTCTTTAGGGATCCCTAGAGTACTCAGTTCTTGTTTTTGTAATGACACGATAGTTGCTTCCAATTGTTGTACTCGTAACACCAACTCCCTGTGGTGTTGTTGCGTTTGTTGCTTTTCTAGACCTGTAATTTGTTGAAGATCTCTCAACAAACGTTGATTTTCTTGTTCTAATGCTACAAACTTTTCTTTCAAGCATTGAAGCTACGATTGCCATTAGTACTTGAGGAAGGATAAGAAGACAAATTTAGTTCAATATGTCAAGAACAATACCGGAGAGAGGGAGGATTAATACTAGAGATAGAGAGGAGGGAGAGACTTTGAGAGAATCATGAGAGAGATAGAGACAGGGACAGAGTGTGTAAGAGGGAAGTACGATAACAAGAAGTATATTATATGAAAGGATTAATACTAGAGATAAAGAGGAGGGAGAGACTGTGAGAGAATCACGAGAGAGATAGAGAGAGAAGGAGAGAGACAGAGACAAAGACAGAGACAGAGTGTGTAAGAGGGAAGTACGATAACAAGAAGTATATTATATGAAAGGAAGGCTTAATACTAGTGTTGAACAGAATTGGTTTTGAGTAATACAATATGCCTCAATTTATAGGATTTTCAGGAGTATTCCTGAAGTTTCTAGAATGTTCCAAAGTATTCTAGAGTATTACATGAGATTTCTGTAATGAAATAAATATTTTTTATATTAAGATAGTTGTCTTAATGGTAATACCTCCACTTGCCTATTATAAGGTCACAAGCTCAATTTGTTTTGAGGCCATATCATGACAACATCCACGTTCGTGCATCGTGTGCACTATACATGATCTCTCTAGTCGACGAATCTTCAAGTGAGAGTGTTGAGAATCAAACCCAACTTCCCCAATGAAATGGCTTTCACACTAGCAATGGTCACACTAGGCTAGTTTTGTAAATAGCAAAAGGGCAGTTGCCCTAGGTTAGTTGGTATTTAAACCAACCTTTTGTAACTTAGTTACTGTTGGATGTAATTTATTTTTTGTTTAATATAGCTTCTTGTTCTCTCTCTCTCTCTCTCTCTCTCACTCTCTCTCTCTCTCTCTCTCTCTCTCTCTCTCTCTCTCTCTCTCTCTCTCTTTCAAAGCTCTCTGTAAGTTCACTTTGTCCATCGTTTTCAATGTTTTATAGCTCTTGGAAAGCTCTTTGAGAGAGCTTTCTAAAGAATGTTCATTTACTGAATTCTGTTACTGTGGCGAGAAGTTATGAGCATTTTCATCCGCAGCCATCTTTGCCCCACGGTTCCTCAAACGGAAGGTAGATTTTGAAGCCCTAAATCGAGTGAAAGGTACATTCTCTCTCCTTCCCTCTCTGTCTCTCTCTTCCCGTAGGGTTTGTCCCTACAATGGCAAATACTCATAAAACCATAGCAAAGTTCGGGGGTATGATTGATAATGAGCCGAGATCACCAACAAATCTCAATTCTAATGCAATGGACAAAATGCTAATGAGTCACTTGATTTCTCTTCAAGAAACAATAAACAAGCAAGGTGAAGAGATTAGGATGTTAATGAAAGAGAATGCTAAGCTCCAAAGTGTTGTCATTGAGAATGAAAGTCTTAAACAAGTGGTTGCAAAACTTCAAGAAGAGATTCAAGAATGTAAAAGAGCGTCTTTTGAAACAAATGAGCGCCTTAACAAGATTGAGTTAAAGGAAGCATTAAAAGAAGAAAAATTGGACACGATGAGGCGGGTTGTAAGTGAGATGAAGAATGTATGTACAACGAAGTCATGGGCTGATGTATGTGGTGGGGATGTGCAAGCAAACTCATCTAATATGCATGTGATGCATCAAGAGAAGAATATAGAAAGCATAGATGTCCGAGAATTGAAAGAACGTGAACGACGATCAAAGAACATTGTCGTCCGTGGGATTAAAGAAGAGAGTATGGAAACACCAGCATCCCTTGGAAAGGCCATTGGTGAATTTTTTAGCATGCATTATGGGATGTTAGATGTGAATGTATATGGGGCACACCGAGTTGGGAAACATGGTGTTACTCGCTTCGGAGAAAGGCCTATTGTATGCACAATGACAAATGATACAAAGCGGCAGATCATACTCGAAAATAGTTGGGTATACCTGAAAGGTACACAATGCTTTGTGAGTGAAGATCGTACAATCTCACAACAAAATGCTCGTCGTAAAGCATATGAAGAAAGATTAAAAAATAAGGTTACGGATGTGCCTAAAGATGGAAATGTAGCCAAATAGGGACACGTGATCTATGAGACTAACCCACGCCTTTTACGACTATGCTTTTGGAATTGCAATGGATACCCATGGAATGCGGGATTTGGCATAGATGAGTTCACCGATGACTCAGATATCACACTTCTTGTTGAAACATGGGAGCATGATACTCAAAGGATTCAAGGTTTAGGAAACTATAATGTACACTCTTTGATATGGAAGAAAAATCCAAGACAAAGAAGAGGACAAGGAGGGGTGGCATGTTTGATTAAGAAGGAAATAGAGAAATATGTGTCAATCATAAAAAATGATGAAAATAAATGCTACATATGGCTCAAAATAGAAACACCTAATGATTTGCCCACTTTTGTAGTTGGATGATACATTCCTCATCAAGATTCTAACTTTTATGCTTGTTTGGATAAAGATAAACCGTTTGCCAATCTAGAAGATGATATTGCTTATTTCAAATCCAAAGGGGAAGTTATTGTCTTTGGTGACATGAATGCTCGTACAATAAGTTTCCAACTTGATTCACAAGAATCGTTCATGCCACATATCTCAAGGATGCAAGAGGATATGCAAATGTATAACCGCTCTTCTAGCGATGAAAAAGATCCGGACCAATTTGGGAAGTTACTCCTACAAATGTGCAATAGTACCGGATTGCTTATTGCAAATGGTATTTCCTTATGGCCCAACACTAATGGTTTTACATGTAGAAAACACAACGGAAATAGTGTGATTGACTATGTGGTACTTTCCGAAGGTATTTTGGATCGTATACATAAATTCTCACTTGGTGAATGGACACCGGAATCCAATAATAGGCCTTTATGTATTGATCTCAAATGTATGCATAGGTTTTATTGTGAGAAGGCTATTGAAGATAATAAACAACCGCACTTGAGCATGAACCTTAAGCGAGCACCCATGTATTCCAAGATGGTTGAGGATATGTTACAAATGACAAAGATACAACATGGTGCCACACTAGAATGCAAATGGGAAGCTTTCAAGAAAGTCATTCTCTCATGTACAAACAAATGTTTTTCGACCAACCGCACATCTTGGAAATGCACCAAGAAACTTAGGAAAAAATGGTTTGATAAAGAATGTCGTGAAGCTCGAAAGTGCCTTATGGTTTTGGATGTAGTTAAGGATAAAGAGAATTACCAAAAGCATTTTCATGAGTATAAAAGGCTTATTCAAAGAAAGAGAAGAATATGGGAAGTTACTCAACAATTTATCCAAACGCAAGAGAAAGCACATGCATGTGCTAAATTTTGGGGAAATCTAAAGGGGAAACGTGTTGAGAGTTATGGAGACTTAACTCTTCACGACTTGTCTATGCATTGTAAGAATTTATATGAGTTATCTCTTGCCGGAAAGATGATGTGTTATGGTTTTCTTTCACATATGCCTCCCTTCTTTACAATTGAAGATATATGCATAGGACTTAAGAAATTGGCCTCTCGAAAGGCAAGTGATCTTCAATGTATAAAGGCTGAAATGCTCAAATGGACGGGAAAGGAAGCACATATATGGATAAACGATATGTTTAATGATGCATTGCAACATGGTATGCCGTACGATTGGACTACAAATTGGATCAAACCTTTACATAAAGGTGGAGATATAAATAATGTAAACAACTATCAAACCATGATGGTTGGCTCATTAATGGCAAAACTATTTGGATGTATAATGGAATCAAAGATAAGTGTATGGGCTGAAAAAAGTGGTAAGAGAGCTTATGGACAAGCTGGCTTTCGGAAACACCATAGCACCATTGATCACCTTATCACCCTTCGAGTATTAATGGAGGAAAGTCGCCTTAGAGGTAAAGGTTTATATTGTTGCTTTGTAGACTTCAAGAAAGCTTTTGATATGGTACCTCGTGAGCATCTTTGGAGGCGAATGGAAGAACTTGAGGTGCCAAGTGAATATATGCTTGCAATTTCCCGAATTTATGAGAAGGTTATATGTTGTGTGCGCATGAGAGATAAACTTTCAGATTTTTTCAAAAGCACTATTGGTGTTAAGCAAGGATGCCCACTCTCACCAACACTATTTGGTCTATGCATTGATGAATTGGAAGAAATGGTTACCAAGTTTGCAAAGGAAGAATGTGTTGAAGAAGTTGCCATTGGGAATATTGTGGTTATGTTTTTGCTATATGCAGATGATGTAGTGCTTTTTGCAAATACTTTAGGAGATGCACAAAAGCTTATGAAGGCATTAGAAAATTTTTGCATGCATACTAAATTAAGTGTCAATAGCACTAAAACAAAGATTATGCTTGTGAAGAGCCAAAAAAGAGATAAACCATGCATTATGTACAACAATGAGCCACTTGAATGTGTGGAAAGCTTCAAATATCTTGGCCTTGAAGTTCCTTCAAATCATAGATGGAATGAATGTGCTACACGCCACTTAGAGGCGGGTAAGCGAGCATACTTTGCATTTGAGAACACATGCAATCTTGGAGATATTAAGTGTTGGGTCCTCAAGAAATATCTTTTCAACACTTTGGTGACACCGGTTCTTCTCTATGGGGTGGAAGTATGGGGAAGTAACATCCCTAAATCTATGTGGAAAGAGTTTGAAAATGTCCAAAAGCATTTTCTTACCAAGTTTCTACAAGTTAAGAAACAAATGCCCTACACCCTCCTCCTCCTTGAGACGGGATCGCTTCCCATTGAGATCATGGCCATCGAAAGGGTTGTTGAATACATGCTTAAGGTTCAAAAAAGTCCCTCACATTGACTTCCTAGAATTGCGTGGGAAGCAAGCAAAAAGATCCAAAAGACGCATAAAAGCAAAATTTTGTGTTCCGGTTGGATGCAAGATATAGAAAAATGGTTTGGTAGATGGGATGCGAGACACTTGCTTCATGATGCATCATTAGATTCCTCTGTAAATGAGGCATTTTTGCAACGCCAATGTATCATGACATGGGACAAATGTGGAGGCTCACGCTTCACACATTATGCTACACATGTTGCACCTAACTACAAAACCATATTCTTTGCGGAACGAGGAAATCATACACATCCATACATGTTAGAACCCATACCGTTATCTACCATTCAAACCATTGCTTCCATGCGACTTAGCTCACATGCATTGCGATGTGAAAGAGGGCGTTGGGGCACAAGTGATGAGAGTGGTCGGTTATGCACACTTTGCCCTAAACAAGTTCGCGAGTCTGAGTATCACACTTTGATACAATGCTCTACCTTTGATCATATTCGACCATGCTTTCCACATCTCTTCGATCAAGCCCAATCTTTGCATGAATTCCTCTCACAACCACAATGTGCACTCTCGATTGCAACATTCATTGGTCAAGTTCTTGAACATTGAGAGTCACTAGTCACTTTCACATGTATCACGTGAAATGTAATATTTTTTGTCTCATAGGTCATATTTGACCTCCGAAGAAGATAATATAATCTATCTATCTATCTATCTATCTCGGCTTTACGCGCGCGCACACACACACACACACAAACAAACTTCTTTACATGGTATCAGAGCAAATGGTTGTCTGATTAAACTTGCTAACTATGTTGTGCCACACACCGACAATCAACAGAACTAGTTCGATAACAGAGAAGAAAACGATACTATGAATACTCAGATGGGATGTGCTCTACCCATCGAGAAACTTGACAAAACAAACTTTGCATCTTGGGAATACAAGATGCACCAATACCTTGTCAGCCAAGGTTATTGGAGCTACATCGAAGGAGCTCACGAAAACCAACCCAACCCAATAGATGCCGACTAACCAGCATGGGATCAAGCGGCCAATCGTGTGATTTACTGTCTTGCATCATGCGTTCATGATCCCATGCTATATTCAAGAGGCAAAAACACCAAAAGAAGCTTGGGGCAATCTCAAGAAAATTTCCGTGGCCAATATGGTTGCGCGCAAACTTCAACTCCGACAGGAGTTGAACAATATACAACAAAGGGATATGTCGATCACCAGCTATACCTTGAAGAGAAAGGAGTTGTGTGATGCCCTTGGATCGATTAACGTCATCATTGATGATGATGAAATAGTGCAAATATGCCTCGACGGCCTAGCACCACGATTCGGCACGATCAGATCGACCATTCTTGTAAGGGAGAATCCTCCCTCCTTTTTCGACCTTCAGCCGATACTGTTGATCAAGAAAATCATGTCCCTGAAAGGAGCAATGTGCCCAATGGTCAGATACTCTACTCCTAGTCGAATGAGGGAAGAGGATTCAGCCGAGGAAATAGAGGCCGATTCAGTTGAGGCCAACAGGGTTAGTTGACCAAAGAACATAATTCCTAGCATTGGCAGGAGGCCAAGTACACTCCTAGGGAGTTTAACAGAAGGGGGAGCCATCCTATCAGAGCAAGCCACCAAAACAACCCAATCAAATGCGGGTACTGTGGAAAACTCGGCCACTAGGAAGAGGAGTGCCGAAAGAAGAAATGAGAGTCAACATCGACCAGCCGACAACTCATGAACTATGCCACGAATTCCGATTATAACGATCATGGTGGAATGTTCATAATGAGGCATAAAGTCCCATTCGAGAACGATGGCAAACAAACCTACCTCAAGAATGTTCTGCATGTCCCAACCATCATGAAACATCTCATCTCTGTCGACCAAATAGTAGAACAAGGCATGCAAATGCGATTCAACAATGAAGGTTGCTTCAATGAAAAAGACGATTAACTCGTAGCTCACGGTCGATGAGAAGGCTGAATGTTCATCCTCGAGTCAAACGAGGTGTAGTCGGGCAGGTTTGCAAAAGGCCTCAAAGTTGACACCGACTTGAAATTGTGGCACAAGAGAACTGGCCACATCAATCTCCAAAAGCTCCAAAACATGCATAAGAAAGACATAACCGCCACAAAAGGAAAACTCTGATGCTCCACCTGAGAGAAGAACTGGTTAGCCGATTCGGCTACGGCAACTACATGGCATATCACTATGCCTTTATGATGAAGGTGGCAACTGTTCAAGAACCGGAAAATTTTTCTGAAGCAGCCGAGGATCCATGATGGGTCAAAGCCATGAATGAGGAAATGCAGGTGCTTTGAACAAACGAGACATGGGATCTCGCTCCCCACTCCACACACAAAAAAGGATCGGTTGCAGGTGGATCTACAAGGTAAAATACAATGTTGACAGTTCGGTAAACCTCTACAAGGCACGACTCATAGCTAAGGGATATGCTCAAACACACGACATCAACTATGAGGAGACCTTTGCCTAGGTGGCAAAGATGACGACAATTTAGACAATCATTGCACTCGCAGTTGCTAAAGGGTGACACCTCCATCAAATGGATGTAAAGAACACAGTTTTACAAGGCGAATTAGAAGAGGAGGTCTTCATGATTCAACCATTTGGTTTCGAATTAACCAAGCATCCGACCGCAGTCTGCCGACTCAAGAAGTCATTGTATGAACTCAAGCAAGCACCACGTGCTTAGCACTCTAAGGCCACTCAGTATCTTCACCAAATCGGCTTCTGCATGTCGAAATCGGATAACTCCCTCTACATCAGAAGCGAGTCGGACAACCCGATTGTCATCATCCTTTACGTGGATGATCTGGTCACCAGAGGAAAGAATCTACCCACTATTAGTAAGGTCAAATCACTCCTATCCGGAAAATTCAAATGAAAGATATGCACGAGCTCCATTACTTCCTCGGTATAGAAGTAATTAGGACTCAAGTCAGGATTAGGATCTCTCAGCGGCACTACATCCTCAACTTGCTCTACAAGTTCATGATGACTAAGTGCAAACATGTGTCAACTCCTCTTCATCGAAACCTCAAGCTCGATGCCGAATAAGGAACAGAAGAGTGCGAGCCAACTCAGTATCGTCAACTGATTGGTAGATTAATCTATCTTACCATTACATGACTCGACCTCAGCTATCTGGTTGGTCTACTCAGCCAATTCATACAGAAACCTCGGGATATTCATCTAGATTGCGTTAAGAGAGTACTCAAGTGCGTCCATGGGAGGATGGATTAAATCATCATGTACAAGCTAGACACAATCGTCCGACTCGAAGGGTACACAGATGCAGATTGGGCCGACAAATGATCAACCTGAGGGTTCGTCTTCTCCATCGGTAGCGGAGCAATCTCCTGGAGCAGTAAAAAGTAGCTGACAATCGCGCTTTTGAGCATAGAGGCCGAATATAGGGTCACTATTGTCACTGCATGTGAAGTCGTTTGCCTAAAAAGGATATTGAAGGATTTGGGCATTCCCATCAAGGATCCGATTCTCCTTTACTGCGACAACATGAGTAGTATTCATTTGGCTCAGAACCCGGTGTTCCACGCGCACATGAAGCATATCGAAGTGCACTATCACTTCATTTGAGAGCGCGTCCAGGCTGGAGATGTCAACTAGCAACACATTAGCCAAATCTTCAGGTTTCCAACATCTTCATGAAAGCCTTAGGAGTCGACAAGCTTGTGCAATTTATATCGGACCTAGGTCTAACGATATATGCATTCCGAACCTAACGGGGAGTACAACAACCGATGAGTACAACGCAACAGTCGATCAGTTGATCAATGGACACAAGCCAACCAAGGGGAGTCAAAGACAAGCCACACAAATCAAACAAGGAGTCGAAACAATCGAAGCCAAGTTGGTCGACCATCCAGCCATAGAGACGAGAAATCTAGAAAGCCGAAACGAGCCAAAGTATCGAGACAATCTCACCGGCGACCAAACGTTGTGTTCGACAGGGCATGTTGAGAATCAAACCCAACTACCCCAATGAAATGGCTTTCGCACTAGCAATGGACACACTAGGCTAGTTTTGTAAATAGCGAAAAGAGAAATTGCACTAGGTTAGTTGGTATTTAAACCAACCTTTTGTAACTTAGTTACTGTTGGATGTAATTTATTTTTTGTTTAATATAGCTTCTTGTTCTATGTGTGTGTGTGTGTGTGTGTTGGGTTTACACACACACACTCACTCACTCACACACACGCACACACACGCATGCACACACACATAGTTCCTTCCGTTGCACAAGATCACCTAGACTCACGCTTCTTTACAGAGCGGACTTCTCGCGACCAAGATTCGGCAACATTAATTTGGTTTCCATATGGGGGGTGATTCGATTCGGAAGAGCTTGCATCCCGATCGAATTTATGACCATTCCCTTTTTTGTTGATTGACCAGTAGTTGACAATGTTGTGGCTGGCCCTTTGGCTTGCCGTTCCACGACTTCGACCTTGGACGATCATTTCTCCTCCTTGGTTGGATTTGATCATGATTGGTTCTTTGAGCCATTCCCCTGAAGAAGTGTGCTTCGGCGTTGTCATCGATGGTGAGTTCCATCGACTTTCTTCGACGGTCTTCTGATAAGATATGCTTGATCGCTTTGTCAAGTGTCAGCTTTGTCGAATTGTTCATGATGGTCGTGGAGAAGACTTCCCAACTTGCTAGGAGGTTGGAAAGGAGTGCAAGTGCCTTGATTTCTTCTTCAAAATTCAGGCCTGGTGAGGAGAGTTCGGTCAACACCCGACTGAAGATGTTGACATGGAAGGTGGTCGCTTCTATCTCCCTCATCTTCATGTTAAATGATTTCCGAATCAAGATGAGTTTGGAGGAGCTCAACTTCATTTCGTATATTGATTGAAGTTTCTCCCATTTTGGGGATGCAATCGTCTCTTTAGCCATGTTGAAGTAGACCTTTTAGGCCAAATGCATTCTAATGGTCGACCTTGCAATTTCGTTGAGTGATCGCAATTCTACTGCTAACATCTCTGTCGGCTTTCTATTATGTTGAATCGCCTCTATTTGGCATCAGATGATCAACACATCCTGCATCATCACCTTCCATAGGGCAAAATGTTTTGCCATCGAATTTCCTGATTTCCCAGCCAGTGTCAAATATCGAAGCCATCATTCTTGTGGAAGCAATTATTTGGCCTAGTCCTTTCCTTCAGTCAATTTTCCTTCTTCTTGTGTTTTTGCTTTGATTCGCCCTAATACCAATTTGTAGACATTGTATGTGTCTTGGTCGACGATGATGTGTAAGGTTGGTCAAGTGATGCGGAAATATATATGGATCTTGTTGAATGGAATTTGCAAACAAGTAATAGGTGAGGAAGGATGTATATGGTTTATGGAAAAAATAGGTGAGGAAGAATATGGATAGAGAGTAAAGAAAGAAGATGATAGTTACACGGTTATGAGGCAAGATGATTGTTGCATTACAATTCCTTCGAACTTCTTTACAAGACTCGGTTCTCTCTTATTTATAGTTAGGGTAACTGAGCCCTATTCCTTTTGGGAGTGTTCACATGAGAAGGATACAGTAAATGGGTAGAGTGGGACTTTTAACCCAACAATGTGGTATACCTTCCGTCATCTTGGGATGATTATGTAAGTTCCCTTCACTTGGGAAGAATTTGTTGGCTTTCTCCAGATTTTGAGCTATATTCCTCTTTTGTCCATCAGGCATTGTTAGTCGAAGCTCTGAAATATTGCTTGATTTAAAGCTACATCTCATCATATTCTTCCTCTTACAACATCACCACTACCTTACTAAAGACTATACCAACATGGGCATGTGAAGTTGTAAAGAAAACTAATCCAAGATCTTTATTATTTGTGTGAATCTCATCTTAGCCCTTATATCTTGCCCTTACCAAAATATCTACTACATTGTAGTGTCACCCCACCACATGTTGAATATCCATCAAAGAATATTAATGTGTGGAGCTGAGCATCAAAAGATACATTAGAGAATAGAAAGACAATTTATTGCTATGATCATTGTCATGCGTATGAGATAATGTCAATCTTCTTTGCTTACTAACAAAATTCCACAATATTCTCTTTTTCCTTTGGCATACCCTCTTTGTCTTTCACTTCATACCTTTTCCCTAAACCAGATTATCTATTGATTCCCATAATCCAATCGAGTTGGTATCCACTCTTATGAACTTCTTCTTCTCCATGACCAACTTGTGTAAAGGTCCTACAACATGCTTGTAGTGTGGAATCAACATTGCTTTGGTTGATCTTTGGCCCAATTTTACTTCTTTATCTTCTTTCGCAACCTGTGGAAAGGTCCCACAATATGCTTGTAGGGTGGAATTTATAAGTGGTAAGCACATTTCCCCGAAGAACTATCTCACCTGCTTTGAGGTTTATACACCTTCTCATTTCCTTGATCATATTCACATTTCATTGGGAGTGCTTGTATCCAAATGGGCCACAAAACTCCAATCACAAGAACATCAAATTGACCAAATGAAATATTTTTGTTGGAGAATCTGAAATGTGCATTTTCTCACTTGTGTAACACATTTTTACACTCCATGATGTGATACATACAAACTAGCATTTGTCAAACAACCCTTTATTGGATTGTCATGAAGGAAAGATATAGTGATGTTGGGAATGTTAGCCCTTAATACTTTGTTCGTGATGTTCATCATATAGGCTAGTGAATTGGTTGCCCTCGTGCCAAAGTCCACTTTCTCACTAAGTTCATCGGTGTTCTCACCAAGGTGATATTCCTACTATTCATGACCAACTAGAATCATGGTATCCCTAGTAAAGGTCATCAATTGAGTAGATAAATCTTCCTACAAAATCTTTTGTGAACTCATCAACACTTTGCACAATTTCAACATGATTGTGAATTATCACTTTAGTAAGTGAAGTCTTCAATAGAGCTATTCAAGTATGAGGAATTGTAATGCTCCAAGATATCCATTTTGAACTTTTCTTTTAATAGGTTGATCAATTTGTGTTTGGACTCTTGAACGGGATCAGCCTCAAGCTGTAGGCACATTTGCATAGTGAATATTACCGTTCATTTAATGTAAGTTAGATCAACACAACCAAATTCTTGCGAAGATAATGCAAACGCTTTGCTAGAACATTGCAAAATCTACTTGAAAGTAACAATTGGCGACGGTTTGGTTTGGTTTGAGAGGGTCTAAACCAAACCGTTTAAAATTTTTGAAACATGAACTGAACTAAACCGAACCACGAAACCGTTAAACTGAACCGATAAACCATTAAACCGTTAAAATCGCGGTTTCGTGGTTCGATTTCGGTTTTCAACTTAGGTCAAATTTATAATTTAAAATATTGTCATGTGTGGGGGACCACACTAGGTGGTTTTGTCCCAAGAAGAAAAACTAACTTGTAACTAACTAGGGTTAGAGCCAAGAAAGGTGGGAAACACTATAAAGAGAGATGCCTACCAAGAGAGAAAGAGGACTATAATTGAGCACATTACATTGGTGGAAATAACGGGCATTTTTAGATCAACCACAGCCTGCACACCCACTGATCATCACACAAAAGCAGCCCACCGATCATCACACACGAGTATCCCACTGATCTTCACACAGAGGCAGCCGCTGAGCCTACAAGTGACCAGCCGAAAAGACGCGAATTCAAGAGAGCATCAACTACACAAAGATGCAGACATCAGATCTCAACAACACAATGAGTATGCAACCAGAGTTCGTGGAACAGACCTCTCCAAGCAACGCAACCGAGCAAATGCTTCAAGCTATGTCAGCGATGATGCTGCAGGTAAACCACACAAATCAAACAATAATGAATTGGTTAACTAATCAATCACAACAAACAGGAAACATCACAGAGAAACAGAAGGACTCACGAATTAGGCCACGATCATTTTCCGGCCTACCAACAGAAGACGTATTGGCTTGGCTAGATCACTTTGATAATGTTGTCGGCTATCATCAATGGAGTGATGACAGAAAAGCCCTAGAATTGCGCACAGTATTGGAAAATGTCGCATCAACCTGGTTTATTCAACAACTAGAAGAAGTAAAACAAGATTGGTCATACCTGCGCGAACAATTGGTACAACACTTAGCCAATAACGATATAATACAAACAACCCTGCAACAATTAGGTAACATGCGTCAACAAGCACATGAGCCAGTAGCACAGTTTGCAGTAAGATTAAAACAACTCTTACTTAGAGTAGATCCAAACATGAAAGAGTCTATGAAGCTATATTTCTTGCTGCCAAGGCTGAGACATGACATCTATAGGAGAGTAAAATATCAAGGACCGACAACCTTCCAACTGGCTGTACAGATCGCCCAACGTATAGAAACACCTGATTATATGGAATTGTCGCAGGCACCTACAATGCCACAACAAAACAATCAGAAGCATCAAGTCGAATCCACAGCATGCCCGATGGATATTGACATCCAAAATGCACAGATTAATGATAGGAAGCAACTCCCAAGTCGAGACACTCAAGGACGCCCCCGTTGTTTTTACTGCAATAATTATGGTCATGTTAAGAAATATTGCAGGAAATTCACCGCATCTAAACACCATCAGAACGCACAAATCCAGTTGGCTGATTCCACATCTCTTGCCGACATACAGGAAAACATCAATGCGGGACGTTGAAGGAAGAGCAACTCCCGCACTTCCAAGCCGCTACATCTTCTAGCCGAATAGTCTGCTCCACAATCGCACGTATTCAGAATACATCACATGAAGCATTACTAGATTCAGGTACCACAATCTCTTCAATTAGTTTAGATATAGTTAATCAATTGCATTTACCAACATCATCTGCACCACTAATCCATGTAATTTTTCGCGACAAGCAAAAACTCTATAAATCATTCACACATGCACATTGCACTTTCACACTAGCACAACATACTTTCGTCCATTCATTCTATGTCCTACCAAAACAACTCTTTCCTTTAACATTAGGATGTGATTGGTTTGTTAAGCGTGGGGCCCAATTGCATTTTGACACATAGACATTAGTTCTTCCACATCTTAGGCCTTGCACCACAATTCCCCTTCTTAACACACCTCATACTAGCACACAGGTCATGCATACTCAAATCCAAATAGAACCAGCACAATCACGTTTGACCGATCTCCGTCGCCTACTCGGGAAGTTCCCGCAAATCTTTATGAAGACAGAAAAAACCACTCAAGTAACTTTACCAGTGCAACACGCCATACCCACAACGGACTCTCCTCCGGTGAGAATGGCAGCTCGAAGGCGCTCACCACTTGATCATCAACGGATAAACACTGCAGTCCAAGAAATACTCCAAAAGGATATTATTGAGTCGTCTAGTAGTGAATGGGTATCAGAACCTCATCTAGTCAAAAAAGATGACGGTACATTCAGATTTTGCATTGATTTCAGATTACTAAATAAAATTACAAAGCATGACAGGTATCCATTACCACGCATCGACGATTTAATCGACCAACTCGGTAAGTCAAGATACTTTACATCCTTAGATCTGGCTTCAGGGTATTGGCAAATACCCCTACGACCTGAAGATAAACACAAGACAGCTTTTAGAACACAGCATGGCTTATACCAATTTAAGAGAATGCCCTTCGGATTATCAGATGCAGGTAGCACGTTCCAAAGAATGGTGAACACCATTTTTCAAGACCTCATCCATAAAGGAGTCATACTAGTCTATCTCGACGATATACTGATACACACTGCTAACTGGTCGCAACATATTCAAGTTCTACAAGAAGTCCTCCTACGCATCCAAAAATATAGCCTACAACTACAATTTAAGAAGTGCAAATGGGGAGCAACGGAATTACGATTTTTAGGATTCATGATATCCTCAAAAGGCATCCAACTCGACCCTGCTAAGATACGAGCCATTGTTGATTACCCAACGCCGAGCAACATCAAGTCCCTACAAAGCTTCCTTGGTCTTGTGAACTTTTCATTACGGTTTATCCCTAACCTAGCCATGGTCACAGCCCCCTTAAGATTACTATTGAAAAAAGGATCAAAATATCAGTGGTCAGCAGATTGTACACAAAGTTTTGAGAAACTAAAAAAATTAATCAAGGATGCGGGAACCTTGGCATTTCCAGACTTCAACAAAGTCTTCCGCCTTCAAACAGATGCTTCCAATTATGGAATTGGTGTTGTGCTCCTGCAACAAGACGACAATGACGACTGGCAGCCGATAGCATACATAAGTAGAGCATTGACGAAATCAGAGCAAAACTACTCTACGACAGAAAACGAGTTCTTGGCAATTGTTTGGGCATTCCAGAAGTTCCACCCTTACCTGCATGGAACATCCGTCCAAGTAGAAACAGATCACCAGCCATTGGCATCGCTCATCCACAAAACTCATCCACCGGGAAGACTACTACGATGGGCACTCGCTTTGCAAGAATACAGTTTTACAATGATTTATCGGAAGGGAGCATCCAACACAGTTGTAGATGCTTTATCTCGGATGGAGTACCATGTCGCACAATGGGCAGAGGATGCCAATGACCTCCCATTTCAGCCACAGCAAATAGCACAAATGCAACAACAAGACCTTGTGATCAAGGACCTCATCCTGCGAATACAAAATAGCCATGGCAAGCAGGTATACCGTCATTTTGTTTTAATTGACAACATACTCCATTTTATTAGTCAAGGCCTCCCTCCACGTCTGTATTTACCGGAGGCATTACGGGCAACTTATCTCGAATTCTATCATAATCATCAGTTGACGGGTCATTTCGGTTTCCATAAGCTCCTCCATCGCATTTGGTCAATGTATTATTGGCCAAAATTAAGACAGTCTATCTCTACATTCCTACAAACCTGCTCCACATGTCAGACCGTAAAAAACCCACAGTCCACATATGGTACCTTGACACCCATTGAAGTCAAGGAACCTTTTGAGATGGTGGGATGGGACCTTATGGGCCCATTTCCAACATCAATACAAGGAAACAAATATATTTTGGTAATTACAGAATACTTAACACAATGGTGCGAAGTTGCTGCCTTATCGGATGCAACAACAAATACGGTCGCCAACGCCCTTCTACAAAGGGTGATTTTTCCTCACGGATGCCCTCACCAAATTCTTTCCGATCAAGGATCACAATTCCGAAGCGAAGTGATGCAAGTTCTCACGCAGAGTTTGGGAATAAAGCAATTGTTTACATCGCCATATCATCCCCAGACTAACGGCCTCACAGAGCAAATGAATAAAACCATTAAACAAACTATTGCAGCCTATGTTGATCCTTTACATCAATCATGGGATCAAGTATTGCCATTCGCGGTACACGCATACAACATCTCAGTACAAGAATCCACCAAGGTAAGTCCATTCAGGGCATTATATGGCCGCAATCCTCGTCTCCCCCCAGACCCACACACCATCAAAGTCAACCCACATCATAGTGATGCCACCTCGTGGTGGTTATATCTACAATCAACGATGCCTCTTCTCCGACGAGCCATTCAATATAATTTAAGTAAAGCCCAACAATGACAAAAGAAATATTTCGACAAATCACATAGGCCAACCACACTCAATATCGGCGAATATGTTCGAGTCTATTACCCGGTGTGGAAAAAAGGTCTTTGTGAATCATTCATGCACAGATGGTTAGGACCATACAAGATCATAGCACGCATCGGCTCGAACACTTAATGGTTACGCCGAGTCGATAAATCGACGGAAACAATCGCACATGTCTCGCGGATTAGGCGCATACCTCCCCCAACTGAGAATCTCCACCCCGACGACACCGGTGCGGACGACACAGGATTGTCACAGCCATCGACACACCAAGATGTATCCACAATCGATGACTCCACGGGCTTGTCGCAGCCACTGACACACCTGGATGTAGCCACAGTCGAAGCGCAGACGCATCCCCCACTCTGAATCAATCCATAGCCGCCCACAATCGCCACGCCATCGATAGTGTCACACCTGGATGTCGTTGCAATCGAAGCACAGGCGCATCCTTCACTCCGAATCAGACCATAGCCGCCCCCAATCGTCACACCATCGACAATGACACAGTCAACATCCTTGGGAGGCGTCACTGTGACTTTAGCAGTCAAAAACCCTCACTGCACAATAAAGAAGAACAAATGAATAAGGGTCTAGGTTCTACTATGTAATTTTTTTAAAGGGGGAGGTGTCATGTGTGGGGGACCACACTAGGTGGTTTTGTCCCAAGAAGAAAACTAACTTGTAACTAACTAGGGTTAGAGCCAAGAAAGGTGGGAAACACTATAAAGAGAGATGCCTACCAAGAGAGAAAGAGGACTGTAATTGAGCACATTACAATATTTCACTATTTAAAATTTTCAAAATTTTAAAGGTGCTCCTAAAATGTGAGAATAAGGCTTGAAATTGAAATGATTGTTTAAAAACAATTTTTTACAATTTTTTAAAAATTATTTTAAATTTAAAAAAATAAATAATAAAAAACTGTTAAACCATTCAAACCATGGTTTCTAACTGTTGAAACCGAACCGAACCGTTTTAAAAAAAAGAACCATTTAAACCGTAAGCCATTAAACTGCGGTTTCCCGGTTCCATTCAGTTCAAACCGAACCGTTGCGGATTGTTATTTGAAAGCAAATTATTTTTGGGTAAAAGGAAGCTACCTTGAATAACTTTCAGTCTTCTCTTGAGTTTTCTTGATGAATGTATGCCTAATACCTCTTTGACTACAAAAGTTTGGATCAATCAATACTCCCGATCAACATATCGATCCTTTAACAAGAGAACAATCACAAACTTCAACTTCTAATCTACTATTTTAAATTTTGAATTGACTTCCACCTCTTTTGCTACAACATTTTTCATGTATTCATCAACGTAATTGTGCATACAGACATAATTCATAACTAGAATCACCCTTATCCTAAGAAAGTTAAAAAGTTTAATGCAATAACCATCAATTCCTCAATCATGTCATTTAATGAAACTTTTTCCCTTATTTAGACTATATTCTATTAAGTATCTACCAAAAATCACCTCGTATGCTATGGTTCGAGGATACACAAGAGACCTCCTAGAGATGCAGGAAAATAGTGAGAATAAAATAAAAATTGTAATAGGGTATAGAGGAAATAATTCAATTGGTCTCCAATGGATGTTAGAAAGAGTGATCTATCTCTCTATCCCCCTAATCACTTTCCTTAATCCCAAGCCCTAAGCCTAACAATTTTATTTAGCCTAAACATGTAACAATTTAAGTGAATTAATGAAAGTTTGAGTATATTTGTGACTTCTTGTCTCTCCTTTGTAAAGGGAGATATAACGTGAAATGGAAAAGACCACAAACCTACCAATGGGTTAACCAACTATTATGGATGAAGCTTTTAAGAAAGGAACAAAAGATTTGCTCAAAACTAAACTGAAGAGAATGACGCGGAATTTTGCTCGGCCACAGCCGAGTTTTCAATCACTTCGATGAGAATGAAACACAGAAATGGGAAGTGGAGAGTACACAAAGGAAATACACAGGATGTTTACGTGGAAAACCCAAATAGGGAAAACCACGGGAGCCCACAGACTCCAACTATCACTATAGGAGAAAGGTACAATCAGAGCCTCAGAGGCAACGACCTCGAGCTCTGTATCTTTGCCAACCGGTGGTTACAACAGAGTATCTCTCTGTATTGCACACTCTCCCCCTCTCTATTGCTCTCTGTACAATAGTTACAACGATATGAACAACAACACTCAGTCACTTACACACTTACATAAAGTGATTGCCCTAAGTCATATTTATACTTATATGAACTTAGGGCTATTTACAAATATATCCTCAATACGCTTACTCAAAACATATTTACAAGTATGTCTTCTCTTTCGGTTCTCACCGGGTTCATCCGATCCGGTTTCCGGATCTCTTCCAGTTCTCACCAAGTTCACTTCATTCATAACCGGATCCCATCCAGAGGGACCAATTACCCACTAAAAGCTCGTTTACTCTCCCACACTCCTTGGTATATGTACAGTGATAAATTAGAAGAAATGTAAACAAGGTTGTAAAAAAAAGGATTAGATTAACTAAAACTCATGCAAAATCTTATTATTATACTATTATATCCTGAGGATGTGTTGTCTTATATACTTTCGATTATAACTAATAGATACTTGATGTATTTAATGTTCAGCTGATTGATTGGATTCATAGTAAATTGAAGGACAAATTTATGTATTGGTAATTCTCATTTATGATCATTTCATGTACGACTCAAAATGTGCAATGTATCATGATCCCATGCTATTATATTTTATACCTTTACTCTCTTAAACTAAGAAGGCATTACAAACATTTTTGCAACCTCTTCCGTTCATGTTGTGGTGGAAGGGGGAAACCATGGATTTCATGGGATTATTTGACTACTCGCAAACAATTAGGTGGTGTTGCAATATTGGATATGGAAATGCATTTGATGGCTTGTAGATTTACATTATTTCGAGATATGTATCAATAAGGTCAACCACGAATATCTATGATACAATATTTTATTGAGCATTAAGGATTGGTGCATGAGGAAACTAAGTTTTAAGAATCATGGTGGCCATTGCTCAATGGATGTAATCCTCTTGAGATTCAACATTCTGTATGTGTGCAACAATTGGTAAGGTCATGGCAAGATGCATTATCTTTTTTAGAGTGCACACCATCAAGTAATCGAGAACTTTGTAATTCATTACAAAAGGAATTGCTTGTTTCTTCTTGATTGTTGCATTGGCATGGAAAAGAAAAGTTAAGATCTCAATTCAATCGTCTATTTCGATTGGGGGTTGTAGACTTGGGAGATGTAGTTAATAATGAATCTCAACGGTTGTCAAAATTTGAAGATTCTAAATTATGGTTATGTATTCTCCCAAATTATCAGTTTATTTTGGATAAATTACAAGATATATCATTGTTGTATGGATCTATGTTAATTCAAGAAAATGTTGCACATTGGGTGGACTGGTGGTTAAAGAATGGGATGGCACACGCTTGTTACATGTCACTACAAATATATTGTATCATCATGCAATGGCATCTTTGTCTTGGCTATAACTTAAAGCAAAAAACCTATCGAATTAATTCAAGTCAAATGCAAGGTGGTGACAAATATTACAACATGGTTGGCATTCCCATTTGCCATTTCAACAAAGGTATTCGTATGGAGAGTCATGATTGTTGGGCTCCCATTAGGAATGAGTTTTTGCTCAATATGTTCAAAATGGTCCAAATGACGAGTTAGAGATATTCTTCTAATTTTTATAATGTTAGGGACTACAACACAATTGGAATCTGCATAATGCTTTCATGTTTGATGGTAGACATGGGGAAGCCTATGTAAAGAAGCTGAAAAACATTCTCATGAGGAATTTTTGGATGTTACAGCATGTGGGGACCGTTTCCTCAAGTGAAAATTTAGGTTTTCTAAATGCTTTACAAGATGTCTCTTTCCATACATAAAATAGGTAGAGTAAGAAGTTGTAACAAGTGAATTTTACACTTTGTACAATTAATATAATTTTTTGCTTTTACCAAAGAGAGAGAGAGAAAGAGAACTACACATGCCCCCCTCTCTACGATAACAATTGTTGCAACTATGTTTGCCCAACCCATTGCCACTAGCTTCCCTACTTTATAACGGGAATTTCTTTATTAATCCAATAATTTTGGACTTAATATTGTAAATCCATTCGTAATTTCATGATCCTTGGGTTAATTATGTGATTCGATCCTAATCTTATGTATAATTCGTCGTTCGAGTCATCGTTACCTTTGACTTTGAGGAGCCTTCCACTTTGAAGAATCTTCGACTCTAATGCATCTTCAATTCTAATGCATCTTCGACTTTAAGGAGCTGTCAACTCTTCAAAAGGTTTTACTCTGTCCTACCTTTGACTTTGACTTATCTTCGACTCTTAGGATCTTTTGACTTTAACTTACCTTCGAGTTTGTAGAGCCTTTGAGTCTATGATCTTTCGACTCTTAGGATCTTTTGACTCTGATTACCTTCAACTCTAATGATATTTCAACTCTTAGGATATTTCAACTCTAACGATCAATTCGACTCTAACGAGACTTCAAGCCATCCATCTTCTCTAGTTCAAGTCCTTGGTGGTTCCACTCAAGTAGCACATGTATGCGCGTCATAGTATGAACCATACGTACCATTCGTGCATTCGTGTTCGAGAATGATAAACACCATTGAAGAACGATAAATACCATACTTTTGGATAAATGATTTACTATAAGGTAAATATTTTTTTCACGGTAAAAAAAATTTAAAAATTGCAAAAAAAAAACACATTACCTTCTTAATAACAATATGCTTTTTTTCGTAAATATATTTATTGTAATTTTTGTGCGTATAAATTTTGTACTACATAGCTTAGTATGTGTGTATAGACATTACACAAATTACTTCAAAATGATAGAAATTATAGACAAATTAAAGCAATTACAAGCTTTATAGAATAATTACAGAAATTATAGAATAATTACAGAAATTATAGAATAATTTCATTACAGAAATTATAGAAATTTCATCACAGAAATTTCAGAAATTTCATTACAAAACTTTAAACCCTATTATTAACCCTAAATATACATGAATCTCGTTGGTAAGCAGATCATTCGAGCCTAGGTGGGAGAGGAGAGGAGAGCGTAACGTTACGTTGATGTGTAGAGGAAAATGGGGAAAAAGAGGGAAAAAACAAAAAAAAGGAAAAAAAAAACACACGAATATTTGAATATCATTCGTGTTCATTTTCCAACGTAGGAAAACGAATGATATACGTACTATGATGCGCGTAACTTCGCAACAAAGCACTTCATTTATACATTCATACCTTTCATATTAACATACATATGAACATATATGTAGGCATATATATGTATATCTATTGTCCCCCGAGGGCAAGTTCTCACATTTTTTGTTGGACAAGGAGGAATTCTCTCACTCTTCCTCCATATAAATGCTCAAAGAATCTTTTAAAAATACAAAACTAATTTATCGGTTTGGATTGTTATCTGACCATAAAACAATTCCTTACGTAAGAGAGATATATACATACACAAGACAATTACAAAAATACACTAACATATTTGGACACTCTTTGATTCAATGAAAAATCTCGACACTTTCACTTGCACATAGAGTCACATAGACACATACTTTAAAAAATTAACAAGGTCTATCAAGAACATCCTAAGGAAGTTGAAAAACCATTAAAACCAATAGTTAAAAGGTTCCCAAAGTCATCAATTTGAGCCAACCCCCTCTTTCCTAGTTCAAGTCCCCAACGGTTCCTCTCACGTTTCGCATGCACTTGCGTAATTTGTGACAATGTATACAAGCTTACATAATTTAAACCCGTAGGTATGCTTATATGTTAAGAAATACCTAAGGTTACACATGTACTCCCACACTCAATCTTAAACCTACACATCAAAGTTGCACACATATTCACTCATAATCATGTTATCACAGTTCATCAAAGACATTCAAAGAAAGCTAAGAGCCACTATAGTCGACAATTACAAGAATCCCAAAGTCATCAAATCAAGAGAATCCCATCTTCCTTGGTTTAGGTCTCCATGTGGTCCCACTCACATTTCACATGCACACACATAACTTCACGACATTGTTGTTATCACCATTAATTCACTAAGAAGAGACATTTCCTTCCATTCATGAAGACGATTAGTAGTTTCATTGTTGAGAATAATCTAGCTTTCACATCATTTACACAATGCTCAAGCCTCACACAAACTAATTGTAGATCTACATTGTCTAAACTTTTTACTAGAGAATCCCAAGTTTTAAGGTAGGGATTGTGTCAAACTATATTACATTGCAATATGATGACCATTAGACATGTGTAAAAAGTTGCAATATAGTCTCTAGCCAAATCAATGACATTGCATTTTTCTTGATCTCCCTTCTCATATGTGCCTTCATTTGGTGTTCCTTGTATCACTTTTGAAAGCTTATGTTTCACCTCTATTTCCTATATCATGCTTTTCTTGTCCCACATTGTGTTCAACTTGTTGATGGACTATAGTACGAAGTTAAACCCATTTCGAACTCTGCAGTTGCGCACAATAAACTCTATTACTTGGTGGATTGGTTAGGAAATACTCCCAATGATCAAGCTTGGGAGCCCACCAAGATCTCACTAATTCCCCAAATCTTGTAGAAGAACCGTATCACCCTTATCCTGACAAGTTGTCTTGTTGCATCATAGTATGTGCCTTGTGACTCGTAGAACTTTTTGATGTGCCTTGTGGCTCATAGAACTTCTCATTGAAAGGGGGGGGGGGGGATGGGGGGGAATTAGCATACATAGAAAATAAAGTACCCTTTCAGATATGTAAGCCCATGAATTTCCTAATATAACCTCCAAACTTTAGCCACTAAGACTTCTTATTTTACATAAAAAAAGGTAACATCTAATGTACACTCATGTACATACTCACATTAATATAACATTGAGTAACATTTAAGCATATTGAGAAATATATGTGGCATTAAGACTAAGCCAAGAAACTTGAAATTAAGTGAGAACAAGACTAACTTGAATCTATTTTTTATGCAATCATCAAAATAATAGGCTTGAATCGTCACCATAATAAATTACTATCTCCCACCATATATAGAAATGTTTAAGAAAACATTGATATTGTCTTTATTAATCCCTGGAAAAAGACAAGTGAAAGACTTTATGTTTTTTTCTCGCCAATGATTGATGATCTCAAAGACTTGTGGAGTAGTTTGGGTGCCATTGATGCACTAAATCCAATGACAAATAAGCAGGTTAAAAGTTTGTGGGATCCTACCATGAACCATCCATGATTTCCTTAAATGCAAGCTCTAAAAATGAAAGACTATAAAGCTATGTCATATGTTGATTGGTTAAGAATCAAACTATTATAAGTCCTTAAACAAGAATATGTATCTTATGCATAGACCCTTTTTTCATGAAGATCATCTAGGTGAATCCCCATACAAAGATACAACATCACTACCCTAGAAATCCTTAGGTTTTGACCCAAGATTTTTCTTTTTGTAATAAACTATAGGATAAGATTGATCTAGACTCTAATTGGACAAAATGCTTCGCGATGAAACATTTCATAATGGATAGTGTGATATTCTCAAGACTTAAAACACATGACGGACAAAATTTTATTAAAGGTGACCCTTTTTATCTTCTATTAAGTAAATAGTATCATATAATGTTCTAATAACACTCCTTCAATTTCTTTACTTTATGTATTGTCAGTGATCATCAATGGTTATTTGGCACCCATGATACAAGATATGATATATTGCTTGGGGTCATTGGCTAGGTTAATTTCCTCAAAAGAAATATATTTGATTGAAACGCCACAAAAAGAGAAATTATAGAACTTATGTGCTTATTAGCAAAAAATTCCTAGTAATTTTCTTTGATGCCTAATGAATCCTAAACTATTTTTGGTATGGGTCATCGTAATATTTGACTAGTTTTGAGCAAAGTACCAAGGCTAACATGCAACCATGCACCACGAGCCTCCATGATTTTGGTTCATCGAATCTACAAAACTATTGAAGGCAACTAAATACCCCTATATTTTAGCATTTCATTGTGATCAAGCCTATATCAAAGCCAACATAGATATGTGGGGAGGGGAATGAAATGGAAGAAGACATTTTGGATCATTTGGAGGAGAGCAAGAAGGACCTTGATTATCCATTCACATTGAAATTATAGGCAAGGAGTGGGAGGATTCAAAGGACAACATCAAAGTTGACATTTATATCTTTATCAATATATTTGATCAGAATAGATTTTGGGTTTCTACTCACCATGGCAATGAAGTTAGTTTTTGCTATATAAACTGGCTTGTGATGATAAAGAAACGATTCCAATTTTACTAAACATTGAATGTGATGTCTGCTTGGCAAGGCAATGTCTCCTTATGTTAGTAAAGGCCCCAAGTGTTTTCTCATCCATCGTCATGGCCATCAATGCACCAAGTTTGAACATTCTTGATAACATGACATCCACTAATTAGATTTGGATTTTGAGAGGATACTCATTAAACAATCACACCTCTTTAATGGGATACACTAGGGAATACTATAGCACACCCACTTTATATTGGCTCTCGATCTTACTTTTAAGTTGTGAGTCATAGTATTGCTATGAAGATACCTTAACCGTGCACTAATCCATTTGAAACCAACATGTGTATCCCCCACATGTACTAGTATACATGTGGTTTTGATTCAAACTACATGCCTTTTTATCATCTCAAGGTCTCACCATCTCACTTCATAACATCAAGAATATATGAAATCCCATTTTTATTACAAACTTTTCTAGTGAAATGGTTGTCGTCTAGAATGAGCAAAGGTAATGTGTACCATAACCATTTTTGCATTACAAAAAGTAAACAATGAATCCACGCTCTAAAAGAGGAACAGTTAACACATACGTCTTTTGGTTCACAATAGTTATATGAAAGAATAATGCTATTATTAGTATTAAAATTGAAAGGCCTAGTACACAATTGAGAAAATAGTGAATCACTTAGCCACCTACTTCTAGTCATTGCATCACTTCTTTAAGTTGACATGATATTACATATATACTTGAGAATGTGGAGCTCATAAAAGAAATGCTTCCATGGGGTGGGCGGAAGTGAACAAGGATGGATTGGAATTTGGAAAATGTGATGAGCACATGCCTAAATTTGGGAACTACATATAATTTCATTTAGTGATGTTCAAAAATCGCACCATGGGTTTCAATCTCCTTGATGTTTTAAAAATATTTACAAACAACATAGTCAGTACTAATGCACATTTGATGCAGAAAACGAGGTGATGCAAATGTGTGCATTTGCAATAGTGAAAGTACAATTGTTATAACACTGAGACAGACAAAAAAGAAAGAAAGAGCGAAATATCAATTAATGTCTGACAAACCAAAATGGCTTATGAGACCCCCAAAATGTGACAAGCATTATGTTATTTGATATGCCATCATCAATTTTCAGTACAAGGACTCATTAGAGATGTTTTAATCCAAAGGGTACATTCACACATAGATGTAAGGACAAACCAATGTCTTTGTCCAATACATAATCTCCTATCTTTGCCTTCGGTTTTGCCATAGAGTGTATTATTCCTCGAAAGATATACCATTCGATGTGGACTTTGTGTAGAGAAACAAAAGAGAAAGTATTGGAAGATTAAAAGCAATTAGAGGGTACGTCATTGGCTCTATGTCGTGCTTGAGACATGACAATGCCAAACGATATGCTTTCACCTAGATAAAGGTGAAAGCGATGTTCTATCTGCTACTCTAATGCAAACCCACCGCGAGTTTTAAGCAACGGATTCAATGCTCAAAAAAAGCCCGAGTTTAGCGTCACTTGCAGTTACCCATATTCAAAAGTCGCCTTCATATTTTTGTGTATGTTCCAAAATTTGAAACTGTCATCCATTATCAGCATATATTAGATGAAGGTTTTCTAGACTTTGTTTTCTGAATTAAATAAAGGAAAAGAGAAACTTGAACCTACAAACTTGGAGGAACCTCCAATTTTTTGAGACATTCTAGAATTTTAACTCCTATCTAGTATTATCTCCAAAATTTCATGACGTTCCAAACTCAAAATCTCCTTCTAGTATTAACATCTAGATAGATATCACTTCCAAATTTTTGTGATATTCCAATATCGAAGCGACCATCCAATGTTGAAATATGTGTCTTAAATAAAATAATCGCAAATGAAGGGTTCTAAACTTTGGTTGTTGAAAGAAAATAAAAACAAAGGAAAAAACATAATTCCTAACTCGAAAACTTCGAGGAAATAAAAGGAGCCAATGTGTGTGAAATGAGTTTAAGGCACAAGACAAAAAGGTATCATTGTCTTTACCAACAAGGGGGGAGGGGGAGACAAGATCTGACAAGAAAAAAGGTGGTAAGTAAGGTATTAAAAAGTAAAGGCATCTAGACAGACATGTTTTCTTACTCCAATGATTCAACTTCCACAAATGTACTTCATAAAAATTGCACCTATTACAATCATCAATACATATAGACATATTTGCAAATACATGTACATGTAAATGCGCATGTTTATACACATACATAATTGTACATTACAACCCCACCCAATGGAAAAGCATTCTTCGACCCTATTGTGTCGTTTTTTGCATTACTACAATTAAGTTGGGCTTTTCATATCCAGTTTCTAGGCAGATACTAAAATTTAAAACTTTCCTCTTTCTCCGAAGTTTCACAAATAGATGTGAAACCCATTTCATAAGATTGGAGCCAAACTTCAAAGTGCTGCCCTACATATACAGATACATATACATAATACACAAACATATGTTAGACACAATTTCTTATCATTCATGAAGTACTCACAAGCTTGAAATTCAAAACATTATCCATGAAAAATATATATATACACCCAAATAAAAGGGAGAGATATCAGAGGAAAAAGAAGAAGAAAAAATAGCACTTGCAATAAATGTGTGGTGAAGCGTAATTGGACCAAGTTACTAGAAGGATTTTGTGATTTAAAGTTTAGGAATTAGGATTCTAGGGTTTGGGGATTGGAGCTTGGGTTTGGTTCCTAGGGGTCTGCACATTGCGGTTAAGATTTAGTACACGGCACTAAAACCTCCAACCAAGGTCTTCTCTAATTTTTAGGGTTTAAGGCTTAGGGTTAGTTTTTAAGATTAGAATGCGATTTAGTGTTCTATTTTGTTTTACCTATGGAACAAGGGTTGTCCAAATACAGAAGATGGTTATCCTTGACCCAGTGAGCTTACATACATGTAAATTGGGAGTTTAGAGTATAATTTTCAGCATGATTGTGAACTCCATTGCCATCTTTCCTTTCCACTTTTGTGCATGCGACATGCATTGTGACACATGAAAGAGCCAATACAAGAAATGTCGATATGCTTTTATGAATTTCACATGCTTTTGTGAAGGATCCCACCCACTGAAACTCCACTCCATGAAAGGGCATGTATATTTGCAATCGATATACAAAGGCCAATGTTCCGACGAGTGTATAGGGAATTTCTCTTGCAGTTTTTAGAAGTCCTATGAGTGTGTCGAAGCGATGACCAAAGTTAGATCCCAAGAGACGCTTGTTGGGTTTTCTTGGAATGATCATATTACCCTTCAGAGTAGTTAAATGGCATGTCAAAGTGATGACCGAAGTGGGATTCCGAGAGAGACTTGTTGGGTTTTCTTGACATTATCATATTGCCTTTATTAGTAGTCAAATGAGCATGTTGAAGTGATGACCGAACTTGGATTCCGAGAGTCTTGTTGCGTTGTTCCATCTTCTGAGCTGCTACTTGTCTGCCTTTGGATGGGAAGCAACCCAACTCCATCCCGCATTTGGAAGGCTTCTGAAGGAGACAATATCCTAAATGACCTCACGTTATTGATGAATACCCTACAAGAGGAGATACATCCATTAGTGAATGATGGTGAATGAAAACCTTGATAAGACAATACAAGTACTTTGGTTCATGAAACAAAATACAAATTCTCAAAAGATGCAAAGTACTTCTTTTTTTCTCATCAAAAGTATTGTAGTACTTTCTTGGTTCATAAAACAAAACAAACAAAAGTACTTACTCCCAAGGATCATCACCAAGTAGTAACCAATCATTTTCTTTGTCCACAAAAATAAGTTGCCAACCAGAGCTTGTATCCTCAAGTTGCCCTTCGAGCATGAATAGCTTTGCAACCTCGCGACGGAGCTCATCATAATTGCTGAAGCGTGTGACATCCAGTGAACGGCCGACAGATCCAGTCTTGTAAACCTAAAGGGAATCCAAAACAAGATGGTTTGACTGATCCAAAAGCGTTGTGGAATGTATTCAATGTTTAAGAGTTTAGGGTTTAAGGTTGGAAGTTTCTAGAATGTTCCAGATTTCTTTGACTTTTCTAGAAGGTTCTTCTAGAATCCCTAGGGTCAATGCAAGCATGATTTTTTAATGGTTTAAGAGAAGTAAACAGTTTTTGGCACATAATACAATAAATTGGAACATTCTAAAGAACTCCACGATATTCCAAACACCAGTTCACTACCTGATATTATTACAAGTGAAGTCCTTCCATTTAGAGAAAGGCAATTCTCTATGATAGATGCTGATAAAGAAACAAGGCAGGCTATTATTACCTTGGTATAAGTCCTTGCTAGTGGAGCATTGGTCACTGGAGAGAAAGATTGCACCAAACGAGAATCATCAAGACCTCCATTGAACATGCTCGAACCAAAGTGGGGTTCGATGCCCAATACCGAAGAAGAATTTTGCATAATACATTGGTTTTGTTGGTCATTAGTGGCATTATATGCCTTTGACAAAGGTGATGGCAAAGAAGAAGGCATCGTCATCATCATGCCAGGTTGAAAGTCACCATTTCCTCCAAATGAGTTCCTAGAACTAATAAGCTCAGAGTGCATATCTTCAGGAAAGTCCTTGTAATTGTAAGGATTTGATGGTAAACCTGATGAAAAGTTTGATAATGTGGAACACGAGTCCAAGGGCCTTGTAGTATCAATGAGCTCCCCTTTTAGCCCATTTGTTGATATTGATGAGTTTAGAACAGCTTGAGATGTGGGCACTGAATTGTCATTTAATGGATTTGTCTCAGATGCAAACCCACTAAAAATAGATTGAAGTGTTTGTGACACACCAGTAGATGTGAGGGAAGCATTGGAATCTGTGAGTGTAGATTGAGTTGCAGCTATAGTGCTGTTAAGGAGTCCTTGAGGCTGTGAAGATGGCATTCTGCTCAAAATAGTGGCTATATTAGGTGATGATGATGGTTGTTGCTGCATTTGCTCAACTTGTAGGACTTGAGCGGTAGGGGGTGTATGTTGAGGAGAAGGGGAGTAATTTGAGATCAACTGTGGTTTTTGCTTTTGTTGTTGTTGGGCTTGTTGTAGAAGATTGTTTGTATTCCTTGGGTGCATAGAATATGGAAGACATTGAAATGGAGATGTGGGCTGTGGCATGGAGGATGAAACCTGCATTTGTTGGGGAATTTGTTGATGATGAAGTGACTGTTGGTGCTGTGATGGTGGTGGTAATGACTGATGATGGAGTTGTTGATGTTGCGGTGGTGAAGGTGAGGTTAATGACTGTGGTAGTGATTGATGATGGAGTTGTTGTGGTGGTAATGACTGCGGTAGTGATTGATGATGAAGTTGTTGTGGTAATGATTGTGGGAGTGATTGATGATGCTGTTGTAAAGATTGAAAATGAACCTGCTGTTGTGGTAATGGTTGATGATGAAGTTGCGGTACTAATGTTTGATGATGAACTTGTTGCGATAATGATTGATGCGGAAGTTGGTGTCCTAATGATTGATGTTGAAGTTGAGGCAACGCTTGATGCTGAAGTTGTTGAGGTAATGATTGATGCTGAAGTTGCTGTGGTACTGATTGTGGTGGTGATTGTTGAGGAAGTTGTTGCGGCAATGATTGGGGTGATGATGGATGATGAAGTTGTTGTGGTTGTAATGATTGTGGTGATGATTGATGATGAAGTTGCTGTTGAGGTAATGGTTGTGGTGATGATGATTGATGCTGAAGCTGTTGTGGAAACGGTTGTTGAGTTTGAAGTAAGGGCTGTTCTTGTGGGTGAAAGAGGAACTGTGCAGCTTGCTGTTGTCTGTAAAACATTTGATCAGCTTGTATACCTGGGGGATGCTGTTGGAAATTCAACTGTTTTGAAGGGAAAATCTCTTGTAATGCTGCAGCCCCTAGAGCACCATAGATATCAGATTCGTGACTGGAATCTGCCCTTCTTTGAATAGAGCCCAATAGTGGATTCATGGCCATCCCATTATTCGGATTTGGATATGGCATCCACATTGACTGTTGCTTCAAGCTCTCCATTTCAAGATCTGATGACAGATAAACAAAACATATGATCACCTATGACTATGAGGAGACATATAAAACCATATTTGTTGTAGCAAATGCATTCTCCTATCAAAATGTGTCATAGAAAATATTCCATTCTAACATAATGCTTTCTTCTAATATAATGCTTTTTTTTTAACGTCAAGATCACGAAACTCTATTAGCTATCTTCAGTGTATATATGAACAGTTTAAGCCTTCCGCAAGCTTATTATGAATATAATCGTTCAAAGGGATCATGATACCTTAGGATGCAAAAAAATGGAAAATACTTATTTGGAGGATTACCGCTTGAAAATGAGGCTCCAACTGGTTGTGGCCAAGGATGCTTCAACCTCCAATTGGTTGTTGGTGGATAGACAAGAAAAGTCGTAAGTGGTTCAATTTCCCATAAGGAAACTCTCCTTTGTCGCTCACAAGCTGTAGATTCATCCCATCCTACCTGAAGAAGAAAAAGAAAATAATATAAGATAATCCACATTCGAGTGTCAATGTTTTCCATGGGTCAATACACTCTTGTTGATATTTTTTAGAGATGTCATCACTGAATAAATACGGTGGAATCATTTCAGTTCAGTAAAACAACATCAGGATTGACAGGTCTATCTTACCTTTATCGACCGCCATTGTGAATTTGGCCATCGAACCGGATCTAGGTCACAAATACCAGTAATTGTTCCCATATACCTACACATAAAGAACAGTTATCTTTCAATTAGAAAAGACATATTGAGCTTTTTGCACGTCATCTTAAAACAAGCTCTGTTGATAAAGACTTGTTCATATGCCTAACATCTGATAAACAGATATGTTACGTATTTCTTCTGAAAGAAATGAACCTTCACCTTCGGACACTGGACTCTTCAGTTTCAAATAGCATCCGAAAACGCATGCCCACGGACACCCTTGTGTGGTATACAGCTTTCTCAAACTTGGTATAAGGGATCACAAATTCTGAAGGGCTTGCTCTGGATGGAAGATCAGAAGGAAATGACTGAATAAGCAAACAGACATTACATGCTAAAGCTCAATATGAAAGAATTCATACAAATTATTTCTTATATACATATTTAAAACATATAGACATGATGATTGTACGGTGGTAAACCTTGTGCTATGTAACTACCGGTTGTGCATTCAAGTCTTGGGCGATGGGTTTGAAATTGCATTCACAATGAAAATATAAAAATCCTTTTAACTCTTTTGGTTTGGGACAACGCACACTTACAGTTTCCTCCAAGAAAATTTCGTTTTACAACATTCACAAGGTTCATAATACAAAGAGTGTAGCATTTGAAACAATATTACCCTTTAAAAGGCAACAAATGCTAACAAACTCGCATGATAAATTAGCTGAACTGAATCACACCCATCAAATTCTGGTCTTACCTCGGGTTATAAAACACTGTGAATCGGCTGTTCGTATTTGCAGCATGTGCAGCTGCAGCAAGCACTCCAATATGCATACTATCACTCGATAAAACTGATGAAGGTAATACTGTTTGTGGCCTATTTGCTCGTCGGATTCCTAGCAATAATTGGCCCTTCTCATTCCTAGACTCAAAAATTAATGTCACAAGGTATCATCAGCGAGGTACTCATGCATACTGAACACTAATTGGATAAACCATGTATGTTTGTGGTTGCATAAACATTGGAACAATATCTATGGAAGGACTCTAAGAGATTGATTGTTAAACTGAATTAATACACGTGATATCACGTCGTTGTATTGCACACATGGTTCCATAACCAAAGAAGAAGTACATATATTGATCATATTAAATAGGATGTTTTATAAGCAGAAGATATACTATGATATCATATAAATTGTTATAGCTCATTGAGATACACAATATCATGGCATTGTATTGCACATCAAGTTACTATAATATCATGTCATTGATATTGGCATGAAGTTACCAAAGAAGAGACATATATATTCAAGGTATTTAAAGTATTTACCTTAAGCTGAAGTCATGTCATTGGTATTGCACATATAGACATATACATTTATCTCATGATATCATAGTATATATTCAGCTAGTTCCTAGAACGTTTTTATTATACATCTTATATATATACCTAATAAAAAGAACGGAATCGCCTGCTGTCAGTCTCTTTGCGCTTACAAAGACACTCCAACCTGTTGTGAGGAGATGTCTCTTCGGCTGCCCTGTGGTGGGTAACCAAGCATACATAAGTCTTGTATCACAAATATAGAACCACACTGATATAGAAGAAAAGGTTTCTAAAACCATAGTGAAAACCTCTCAGAAATTACCTCTATAAATATGTCGGAACTTCCACTCGGTGTCATGTAAATCATGAGCTGCAAGCTCCTGTGCAGGTGGTTGTTGGGAGTAGTTCTGTAAGAAACAATTTTATTCAATTCACAATGAGCATTTTGAAAACATTTCATTCTGAATGCATCTGTTTATGTGTTACATTAAGAGACATAAACATAGATTCATACATATATACATATATATACCATGTACATACGTACATACATACATATACACATCCATAAATACATACATACATACATGCATGCACGCATGCATATACATGTTTACAATATATATGTCATGAAGTCTTAAAAAATCATCTCTTTGAAATTTTATTCTTTTGTTTAATCTTATTCATGTACATCTCTTACAAGTGGTGGGAAAACTTTCTCAGCTGCACGCCGGGGTATTGAAAATCCACCATGGGTGCTTGTATCACTGGCTGTGAGTGTCTTGCAGAAGAAAATATTTGGCTGCCTGCTCTGTGATCCCATGTCTGGTACAAATGATGATTCTTTCTCCTGCTAAAAGAAGGGAGGAAACAAAGACAAAGAAGATACAAATGACACCAAAATTAGGTATTATGCCCATATATACGACTTTTATAGTTATTAGCCCACATATTATTGATACATTCTTTGAAAGTTTTGGATCAGAATGAATTATATATACATACCCCAGTTATAGGCTGGAGAGTCATTTGGCAATAGACTTCATCAGTTTCCATATCCGCCTATCCAAAGACCCCAAAACACACTCAAAATGTTGAGACAAAGCTTCTTATTAAACTACCACTTTATGAAAGCATAAAAGCCAATGTAACAAATTTTTTTTTAAAAGGGTTCAACTTAATCAAAGAAAAGACGCTGATCTAATGCTTTTGGTGGGTTTCCCACCTCATGTAGAGATTACCTTAGCAATATAAGTTATTACTTAAAAAGTAAAAAGATAAAGGTTAGAGAAGGAATGCATAAACTTACATGAAGGATCACATCATGAAGTTGGCAAATGAGCTGAGGAGGAAGGTTAGGATAAGCTGGAATATGGGCATCTGCTTCTTTCTGTGTAGATGCAGCCACCTGAATTAATGAACATGAAAACAACAGTATAAAAGACCACCTTAATATATTGTAAAAGACTCCTAAACCACATTGAGAAATGATGCACTATTACACGGTTATTACTAATTAGAAGAATCTCTTAACACCATTGTTTTTCTTACCAAGGCCTTATTGTTGTATATTCCTAACAAACATTTCAAGAATAGAGCTTTTTTAACTATATAGAGAAGGAATTCAAACACACTTGCTCACTGTGCCCTTGAGGCAGATAAACGACCCGACTTCCTATGGTTGGCAGCGATACAAGCGGCCCGGCGCATGCATGCCATAGCTCTGAGTTCAGATTCTTCCTTTCACCTGCAAGGCCCCAATCCAAATCTCTATGTATGTATGTATGTATGGATGGATGGATGGATGTACCTATGTGCATGTGTGTATGTGTGTGTGTGTGTGTACACATATATACATGAATGTATACGCATATATGTGGGTATGTATGCACGTCTGTATATGTATGTATGTGCGTATGTATGTATGTATGTATGTATGTATGTATGTATGTATGTATGTATGTATGTATGATGAGATTTGAAAATCCAACCATTCAATTGGATGATCAAACCTTAGCCATAGCCATAGCCATAGCCATAGACAGACCAATGGGAAACCCTCTCGCACGTTAAACAAGCAACAGTAGAAACTTAGATAAAGAAAAGCTTTGCAAGAAAGAAACGGAACGCAAATTGTTGTCAGTGTGAGATATATGTGTATAAAGAAATTATATGCGTATGTATTATGCAAATCTATATATGGATTATTGATGTTGTGTTATGTACCAGAATCTGGAGTTGCGACAAAGAGTGAAGAAGCATTGGGTAGCCGTGTCTGCGAAGAAGAATTCATCAGCATCTCTCGAAGAAAAAGAAGAAGAAAATGGCGAATTGAGCTTCGTAAATGGCGAAGATGGGGGATATAGAGATATGGATGCAGTAGTAGAGATGTAGGTAGAAAATGTTTCTAGAGTTGAAGCAGGTGGAGGAAGAGCAAGAGGGTGATTAATCTGTGGATAATAGAGGAGACAGAAATCTGAGAATCAGAGGTTCCATGGAAATGGGTCATTTGACCATAATTATTCCTGGATTTTCATACAAATGTAGAAGAAGGCAAAGGAAGGGATTCAGTTGTGGGATTAGTGAACAGATGTAAAGAGATTGTTTTCTTCCAATCAGGAGACATAACAGCAATGGCCTTTTCTCTGATGATGGAATGGATAAGTAGAATCAAGCATATCAAAATGCCTCGAAGCTAATACATAACGTATTCTATGTTTGTTTGTATTGTATGGATGAGAGAGAAGAGCCCCAAAAAAGGGTCTGTTTTTTTTTTCTTCTTTGTTTTTGATTCACAGTGTTCTTCCATGAGGAATGAATGAATGAATATATGTGTGTGTGTGTGTGTGTGTGTGTGTGTGTGTGTGTGTGTGTGTCTATGAGCTCGGGAACAGAGAGAAGCTGAGAGAGAGAGAGAGAGAGAGAGAGAGAGAGAGATTGATTTCTTTTCTTTCCCTTTATACTTTCAGTTTTCTTTTCTAGTTTTCAATGGAATGAATGAATGAGCTCAGAAACAGAGCTCTCTCTCTCTCTCTCTCTCTCTCTCTCTCTCTCTCTCTCTCTCTCTCTCTTCTCATTCTCTGCTTCTGTCTCTCTGCTTCACGCATACAATGATGGATTGCTCATTGAAGAAAGAAGAAAGAACTTCAATGGGAGAAGAGAGAGAGAGAGAGAGAGAGAGTTAGAATGTATGGATGGATGGATGGATGGACTGGGTCTCTGTGTACACATCATAGAGAGAGAAAGTCCAGGAAGAAGAGAGAGAGAGAGATAGCGTGTGTCTGTAGAGAGAGAGTGAGAGTGTCTCTCTCTTTCTCTCTCTCTCTCTCTCTCTATCTTCTCCCTCTAACCACACGCCCATGTGGCCACTATCCTCTCTCTGTCTCTCCATGAATGTATGTATCTTATGCATGCTATGTATGTATGTATGTATATTTGTATGTATGTATGTATGTATGTATGTATGTATGTATGTATGTATGTATGTATGTATGTATGTATGAATTATGTATGTATGTATATGTATGTAGGTATGTATGTATGTATGTATGTATGTATGTATGTATGTATGCATTATGTAAGTATATGTATGTATGTATGTATGTATGTATGTATGTATGTATGTATGTATGTATGTATGTATGTATGCATTATGTATGTATATGTATGTATGTATGTTTGTATGTATGTATGTGTGTGTGTGTGTAAAGAGATGATGGTGGTGGTGATGATGATGGTGATGGTGATGGTGTGATGGTGATGATGGGAGCTACAGTGTAAAGAAAAGTGAAGTTCAAGTTGTAGGCCTCTCTCTCTCTCTCTCTCTCTCTCTCTCTCTCTCTCTCTCTCTCTCTCTCTCTCTCTCTCTCTCTCTTCTCTTCATATGTATAATGTATATACGCATACATACATACTCACTATGCCTACCTACGTTAATAAATAGATCCATCGAATTGGGCATCGTCGACGCAATCGACACCCTGTTGCGTCCCCCCCCCCTTCTTCCTTTTTCTTCCTTGCGTTTGACCACCATTGTCCCGTGTATCTGTCTTAGTGCTCGAGATGAATGCCTGCTAGCACGCATTCACACCCCCCCTATCCTCATGTCGATGACTTTTCATGTCAAAATTGTTGCATGGTAATAGTCTTCTGCCCTGCATCCTGACAGTAAACACTCTCTCGCTTCACCCCATACTCCCCCCCCCCTCGATTGACTCATCGATGCTTGTTCAACCTCATTACATAAATGGCATACTCCAAGGGCTTTATTCTCATTGAAAATCCCTGGTTTCTCATGTATTTAGGAAAGTTCTGGGTTTTGAAAAGATTCACCTACATAAGGAATTCCAGTGAAACATGGAAATTACAAAGTGATGTTCATCTATAAATTCTGGAACATTGGCCATAACTTTCGAGGTTTCGTAACCAGTAGATTCGCCCAAACATTTATGATGAAAGTGCATAAAGCCTTATTTTCTTCACTTGTTGTGCCACCCACTTCTGTTGTTTATCTCTCATTAAATGGTGCATGCTACGTCATCGGCATGGGATGATGACATATGGTTATCGGTTCACCAATAGCTACTCAGCGCGACCTAACAAACCATTCTCTCTACCATTATGACATCTTATTAGAGAATGTCCTTACCTTGGTCCATTCATGCCTATTGAGACATTTGGTACCTCATGCCTTTCATGGATGTCCCTTTATAACTTGTGGCCCTCCAAAGGGTTACTCTCCAATTACAGAAAATGAGTATTGGGGATAATCTACGAAGATGGGTTTATTCATTTGGGCCAAATGCTAGGTATGGATTAGGTTAAATGTGTGTTGAATGAATAATGAGAAAAGTGAATGCACCCGTACACCGTGGGGCTCCTATTTGAGTTTAAAATATTTGAGGTGAACACATGCTTACAATGTTCTCCTTTCAACATTGCAAATGATTTTCAAGTTGATTTCATTGTCACACTAGGAGATACTTGTTCACCCAATTGCTCATGGAGGTAAAGCATTAAGATCACACTTAGCATAATCGTATGTTTCTGTGGTCATGATAGGCATCCAATAGCACTCGAAACCCACAAACTCATAGGTTATGAACTTTAGAGTTTTTATTTATTGTGCCCACCCTATCATAGTAGATTGACAATAACACTATCCCCACTACTTGCCAATGAACATAGCAAACATGATTGTATGATGTTTGAAAAGTATTGAAATTGCTTTCATTGTTAGATTCTATAGAACTCAATAAGGCTACAATGAACCAGCTATAGAATAGGGACAAAAAAAATCAAAAGGGGAAAAGGCAGATGTGTCTAACATTTCATGTAGCTGACTATACAATGCTCAAGAAAGCCTACAATGACCATTTATGGGCGATGGATGCCGAATTTCAAAAGAGAGGTATTGTTTGAGCCAACCATTGTATGTGTACTATTAGAATATACAATGTTTTAATCTCTCAAAGAAATACCTATCATTTCATAACCATAAAATCCATATGTGAAAACTAATCTACATCAAGTGGCAAAGATTTTTATTATGTGGACCTACTTTCTTTCTATCTATCATTAGTGTGATGCGTGCACTATTTGGAAGGTAAAGCTCGAAAGTCTATGCACATTGGAGATAACATTTTTCTCGGTTTTAGGCTAACAATATTTCTATGCATGTGCATGAATATAAAAATGCACACACACACACAACTCTCTCTCTCTCTCTCTCTCTCTATTATTGTCTTATGATTCACATTGAAACATCAAAATAATAAAAAATGAGGGAACATGGGTTCGATTCAATACCGTATTCTATGGGGCATTAATATCGACTTCTCTCCGTGTCTCTATTTTCTCTCATAATGGCATTACCTTCTTCTGTCTCTTTCTCTCTATTATGGTTATTAGGCATTTCGATGACCAAAAGCAAGAAGCCTAGCCTATATAGGTCCCGTATAGATAGATGAACCTAGGCTCAACAAATGCTCTCTTAAATGTCTTAGAAATTGAGCATCCATTCGATCTAACTTTTTTTTTTTTTTTACAATTTGATCTTTTCTTTTCTAGTTTATGCATTTATAATATTTACCGACTGAAATGTGCTTTTTTGTAGAACTGTTTATACCATGCCTCAAGTAGAGGGATCATTACCACAATGACATTCAACAATGTAAATATCTCACAACAACGGGTTAAGGAAAATGTTTGGCTATCCAATACAAATATTAAAATTGTTCTTTAATAATGATTACAAAACGTGCATTTTCCTTATTCGAAGAATCGAATGTTGATTGGAATGGTAATATGTCATATCTAATGAGAATAACGAAAACCTTTGGTTGAAATGAGAATAGCTGAACTATCCTATGTGATTTGAGTGACAACCACAACACCCCACTACTTTGCAAATAACATCATTTTAATAAGGAATCAAAGCTTCAAATCAAGAATGTTAAGAGCTCTCATTTAGGTAATGCCTTAACACAAACACCGTTACAATGGAAAGTAATAAATCAAATTCTTATCCTTAAAAGCATTTCCATATTTCTTTTTTCTTTTGAGAATAAATATAGTACCATCTTTGTATTCGGATAGACTCACATAATGATCTCTAATGTCAAGCAAATGTAAACATATTGAATTTAATTTAATCGTTTGTGTTCTTTGTTACAATCATAATTTGAACTGTAAACAAAAATTTCGATTCCATCTTCTATCATGCTTTACATATTGTTTTAGCATCAAAGAAGATGTATGGTTAATACTATGATTGTAAGATATCAAATTGGCGAACCAATAAAAATAAGGAATCAAGTTATATGAAAGTAAAAATTAAATATCATTATAATATCACTATTCATTGTATTTCATTTATATGTAGTACACGTTGGTTTTACCTTACTATAGACACTCAAATTCGATTAAGCTAGTTAAAACCCTTTTCCCTTTCCAGTAATTAGATGCACCCATGAAGGATAATGTTCACTTAAAAACAATAGGTCACGATTTCCGCGAAGCTCAACATTGATATTAGGGCAAACTTGCCATAATCATTGATAAATTGTGGTCGATGTATCATTTGGAGCCTATGACTTTGGTGATGACCTTTCACCTTGGTGACTTCCTTTTCCTCCTATGTAAGTTTATAAGAAGTTCCCATCAATGACTACAATTCGGTTGGATGTGTAAATTGCGACGAACCAAAGGTAAACCAATTAAGGATGTTGCATCAATATAATTAGATAATCTTTGATTGTGAATTTTTAAGAAATTAATCATCATTCAAATTAAACTTAAGGACTATTTGGGTCTATATGGAACTAACACTAGTATTTGATCAATAGTCTATGTGCATGGATTGTAAGGGACATTTGAACTAGCTAGAGGCCTTCCTTAGTTGTTTTCCGAGAAGGTCTCTCATAATAACTATCTTCATGTTCCCCAAAGGGGTCTCTAATAGTTTGAGAGCTTGGAAATGTTTGTGATTTGATTGCAATATAGAGTTATGACCAAATTCTTAAACAAAGTGGCCTTCCTCCTACCACACTTATTTCGGACTTGAATTGGATTCATAGGGTACCAACAATGGATGGAATGTGTGCAATGGTTCCAAACTTTGTGATTACCATTTGAGTCTTTGCACCATGAATATAACTAGAAAAGAGTGATAATAAGGGTGGTTGACCCGATGTGCTTGACAAACTATGTGATGCATAAAACAAAATAGGCAAGTCTTACATAACTCTTATGCTAACTTAATGACGTGCAAAAAACCACCTTGATCAACATAAGAGCTAGCATGGAGTTGCTCTCTTTTAGGTGGGTTGACCTTGATTTCCGAATTCACTAGTGTTTTCACATGTTAAACGACTTCCATGGGGGCAAAGGCATCCTACCTAGGAACACTTTTTTCTAAGATATAAACCACTTAAGGAAGCCTCAAGGTACATGTAAGGGTTATGCTCCTTTTTGTACTTCTAGAAACATGTATTTCGAGAAGCATTTGTACCAAGTGAGAAAATGTACAACCTCCCCAAGATTCAAAACAATTTATTTCAAAACCCAGAGTGGAATCCAACAAGAATCAATGGTAGGAAGTTGTAATATGGAGCCTAATGGAAATATTAGGGTACACCACTTCTCATTACATTGGAGGATGTAAAGCCAAGGGACAAAAAGGTAAGGGACTTGAGTGGGTACCCAATTGGAAAATAGAGAAGCCCATGATTACAAACTTAGGCAAACTATTAGAGAGTCCAAAAACAAAGAAAACTAACTATGGGAATGTCCATGGATTCATCAATGAGGGGCTAGGAAAGGACATGGAAGCTACTTGGCATGTCAAGAAGGGTGTCACAATTGTCCAAGGATGGCAATAGAGAAAATCCTAATTTTTGCAACTCAAATGAGACAGAATATGCCACATACCCAAGTGACAAGAGAAACCTCGATTAGGAATAAATGGAATCCTAAGAAGGCGAGGATTCCAACTCAAGACATAGACTTCATAGTTCTCATATGGGGAAACATTTACAAGAAATGCGTCCCAATGATCTAGACGAAAGCTCAAGGATGGTGCAAAGGACATGCTCTCATTTGGTTCCCAAAAAACTCCCAAAGCGGAAAGGAAAATGTTGAGCGAGCAAGCTCAGCCGGATTGGTGAGACGGATCGGAGAGCCGGATTCGAGCGGGAACCGGAAGCCTAGTAGTAGCCTAGACTACTAGGTAATCATTGTCTCGTAGTTAGTGTCAGTCGTTCGTATGAGCATTGAAGTACATAATACTTCAGGCAATCCCTTTGAGAACTTGTATAAATAGTGTTGTTTAGCACGTTGTATGTACAGAGTCTTACAGAGTGTCATTTTGAATCTAACTTTATGTGTTGCTCTCTTTGTCTCTCCTGCGTATACTCTTTGTGTATTAAGCTTCTCCATTAAACCTTCATCTTATTCTCCGTTGTTATCCGGCTAAGCCGGTTCTGTCTAACACTTCCGCACGTTTACATTCACATGGTATCAGAGCGCGAGGGTTGAGAACCTCTGCAGCCGACACTTGCTTTCGTAGACGAACCCTAGAACCCGGTAACAACAAAAAGAGAGAAGATATGGACAAAGGAATGACGAGTTCACTTCCAACAAAGAAGCTCGACCAAAGCAACTACGGGTCCTAGTCATACAAGATGCACCAGTACCTGCTGGGGCATGGATATTGGAGCTTCGTGGAAGGAAGGAACGAGGTAGCGCCAAAGCCGACACACAAGGACTTCTCGGTATGGGAGCAAGGAGCGAGCCGAGTATTGTACTGCCTCATGTCTTGTGTGCAAGACCAGATGCTCGACTACATAAAGGATGCAAAAACGCCGAAGGAGGCTTGGGGAAATCTAAGGAAGATTTTCGACGCGAGTATCAAAGCCCATAAGTTACAGCTCCGGCAAGAGTTGAACAACATCCGGCAAAGAGACATGTTAGTTACGGACTGCACCAACAAGATAAAGGAGATTTGTGACACGCTCGGGTTCATCAACGTGTCAGTGGACGAAGACGAGATGGTACAAATCTACCTCGGTGGTCTAGCGTAGAGGTACGGGCCAATCCGGAAAAAGATTTGCACCCAGGAGAAGCCACCGACTTTCTTCGACTTGCAATGGATGCTGATGATCTAAGAAAACCACGCGAGTGGGTCGAGGACCACTCAATCGGACAACCGGATGCTGTACACGGAGACAGATCGGCCCCATCGACGTGGTGGACGAGGTGGGTCGGCACGCAATAGAGGTAGCCGACAAGAGCAGGACCAAAGGCATAGAGGTAGTGCCGACAGTAGTTCTGAACCCTCCACAAGCAGAGGGAGTCAAAGTAGCGCCGGAAACCAGCAAGGAAAAGCCGACACGGAATGTTGGTATTGTGGCAAAAAGGGCCATAGGGAAAGCAAGTGCTGGAAGAAGCGCGCCGATTCGGACAAATCTGGATCCGGCAAAACCGGTCAGGAAAACCGGCAAAGCTCGCACTACGCAGAAGGATCCATAACCGGGAAGACCGGTAAAGGGCCAACCTTCGTGATGAAGCACATGGATAACTTGATGAAGAAGACTACTTTCAAATCGGAGGAAGTATGGTACGTTGATTCATGACAAGCCATGAAGAATGGTTCTCTTTTTTGGAAAAACTGGAACAACCAAGGATTGTCGAAACTGGAGATGACACCCCTCACTCGATTGTGCATGTCGGAGAAGTCCCTTTAAGCCATGTCGGACAAAAGGGCAAGCTGATGAACGTACTACACGTTCCGACAATCACAAAGAACTTGGTGTTTGTTGGACAAATCATCAACCAAGGAATGCAGGTGCGGTTTACGCACCTCAGGTGCTTCATCGAGGAAGAAGGCTAGATAATTGCGCAAGGGCGCAGAGAAGGGAGAATGTTCATCCTCAACACAAATGACATCGGCACTGCTATGTTTGCGAAAGGGCAGAAGGTTGAGTCGGACATTGACTTGTAGCACAAGTAGATCGGCAATGTCAACTACCAGAGGCTTCAAGACCTGCAATTGAAACAAGTTGTGTTCGGATTGCCGAAATATAGTGGCCGGAAGGCCCAAATATGTGAAGCCTGCCAACGCAAGAAGCAACACCGGCTTCCATTCCCCACCGAACGAAATCAGAGTTGTAACAAGCTCGACTTAATCCACTCGGATGTATGGGAACTGGCACAGAACGTTCGTCTTGGCAGGAGTTGGTATTTCATCTCCTTCATCGACGACTACAGCTGACACACGTGGATCTACCTCATTGAACGGAAGAGCGAAGTCTTCGAATGTTTCCGGAACTTGCAAAGCTTAGTTGAACGGGAAATGAAGAGGAAGATTAAGTGCTTGTGGTCGGATGGCGGAAAAGAATACTTTTCCGGCCAATTCAACAGTTATTTGCAACAGAATGGAATTCGCAAAGAATTCAGCTGCAGATACACACTGGAGCAAAACGGTGTGGCCGAAAGGAAGAACTGGTCAATTGTTGACGCGACAAGGGCAATGCTAGAGGAGAAGAGCATGCCCAAATTCTATTGGGCTGAGGCGGTCCGGACGACCCTCTACATCCAAAACCGGATTGGGGACAAGGTGTCAGCACATGAGCTGTATTTCAGGCGGAAGCTGAATTTGAGACCTTCGGATATTCGGTAGCATAGCATATGTGCATGTACCGGATGAGAAGCGGAGGAAGCTGGATCCGAAGTCGGAGAAGTGCATCCTGGACAGTTACTCGCATGAGCAAATGGGGTATAAGTGCTATAACCCCTAGACTAAGCAGGTCCGAATAAGCCGAGATGTCAAGTTTGATGAGACGACATCATGGTACTCCTTACCGACTCCAACTCCCGACGAAGACCCTATTTCAGAAGATGAGGCTAGTGAGCCCGAGGAGGTCTAGGTAGAAGATGAAGACTCTGCCGTGCTCTCCCCACGGAAGGAACCAAGGAGATGGTTCACATGCAAAGAGAAGGGGAAGAAGAAGATGTCGGAATACGAAACCGGCAACATTGAGTCGGATCGGAGCGAATCCGACTCAAGAAAGGATGAAGGCGGATCTTCGGGAACGAACTCCGAACCGGCCAAGAAGGGCCCCAAACCGGGTGATGACAAGTTACGCCAATCTTCCCACCAGAAGAACCCATTTATGCGGTACGGGTACAATGAGTACATGGCGCATCACTATGCGTACATGACCAAAGTGGCGGAAGTGCGCGAGCCAAAGATCTATGCAGAAGCGGCAAAGGACTCAAATTGGCATGCCGCTATGGAAGAAGAAATGTGGGCACTTGATGCCAACGACACATGGGACCTCGTTGACCCTCCCCGACACTGTAAACCGATCAGTTGCAAATGGGTGTACAAGGTAAAGTACAATACCGACGGTTCGGTTAACCGGTACAAGGCCCGGTTAGTGGCGAAGGGATACGCATAGACCCACGGAATCGACTATGAAGAGACCTTCGCTTCGATAACGAAGATGACGACGGTTCATGTGGTACTGGTGTATGCTGCGGCAAGGGGGTGGCATCTTCACCAGATGGATGTGAAGAATGCGTTTCTTCAAGGTGACCTTGAAGAACGGGTCTATATGATCCAACCTCCCGGTTTTCAGTTGGAGATGAACAAGTCAGCGGTGTGCTGGCTTAAGAAGTCGCTTTACAGTCTGAAACAAACCCCCCGAGCTTGGAATGCGAAGATCACGCACCGGTTGCGTAAGATGGGGTTTGTGACCTCTAAATACACTCATCGTTGTTCATCTGGCAAGGTCCGAACGGTCCGGTTTGCATCTTACTTTATGTAGATGATTTAATCATCACCGGACCTAGACTCGATGAAATCGGCTGTGTCAAGGCCCAATTGTTGGACGCATTTGAAATGAAGGAGCTGGGGGACCTTCATTATTTTCTTGGGATCGAGGTGATCCAAATCCCCGATGGCATATTGCTCTTAGAAAGACACTTTGTGCTGAATATGGTGTACAAGTTCGGCATGACGGAATGTTGACCGATCTCCACACCCCTGGACTGGAACCTGAAGCTACGTCTTGACTCCGGACCGGCTTGTGATGAGAAACGGTTCCGACAAATAGTCGGAAGCCTAATATACTTGACAATCACCCGACCCGATATCAGTTATCCGGTCAGTGTGATCAACTAAAATATGTAGAAGCCAACCGTGGAGCACCTTCAGTGCGTGCATCAAATATTGCGGTATGTGAGCGGCACGAAGGACCGAGGACTATTATACCGACATGGTATAACTGAAGAGCTAGTGGGATACACAGATGCCGACTAGGCTGGTGATGCATCGGATCGCTGATCCACCTCCGGTTACATGTTTTCTCTAGGTAGCGTTGTTGTTGCGTGGAGCAGCAAAACACAGCCGATAGTGGCTCTGTCGAGCACTGAGGCTGAGTACCGAGGCGCTACTAATGCCACCTGTGAAGCCATTTGGCTTCGGCGACTGCTGCGTGACCTCTGGATCAAGGTACTGACTGCGATCTTGATCTACTGTGACAACATGAGGAGCATTTAGCTCGCCAAGAACTTTGTATTCCATGCTCGAACAAAGCACATAGAAGTGCATTATCACTTTTTTTGTGAGCGGGTCTTGAGCGGTGAAGTTGAACTTCGGTATGTTCACACGGATCGGCAGGTTGCCGACATCTTCACCAAGCTGCTTGGATCAGACAAGTTGCAACATTTTTAAGAGATGCTCTGCATTCAACATCTCAATGTGCTGCACTTGAGGGGTAGAACAAGAACAGGAACGGATGGCACCGGACACGGAGCTGAAGAGGAAGAAAGAACCATGGGGAGAGATAAGCAGAAAAAGAAGACCGAGCCGACAGAATAAGTCGGCAGATCCGAACAAGTCGGAGTAAGCAGCAATGGCGGCAGAGTCAAGAAGGACAGAGCCGACTAGAAGAAGGCCAAGACGTGGACGTGGTTCGATGTGGTGAAGGGTGTTGAGCGGCAAGCTCAACCGGATCCGGATCGGTTGAATAAGCCTGAGCCGGATCAACATCCGAAAGGATGAGCCAAATCAACATTTGGAAGGATGAACCGGTGAGCAAGTGAGCTGGTGAGGTGGAGGGCCAGTCAGCTGGATCAAGTAGTAACTGGAAGCCTAGTAGCAGCCTAGACTACTAGGTAGTTAATGTCTTGTAGTTAGTGTCAGACGCTCGTGTGAGCATTAAAGTACACTGTACCTCTGTCAATCATCTTAGGACTTGTATAAATAGTGCTACTGAGCACATTGTATTTACAGAGAATTTTACAGAGTTGTTGATAATAGATTTAAGTTGTTCTGCTCTTTCTCTGTCTCTTCTGCATACCTTCTGTGTGTTAATCTCTCTCTCTCTGTTGCTATCCGGCGAAGCCGGTTCTCTAACGCTTCCACACCTTCGTTTTTACATGGTATCAGAGAGCGAGGGTTGAGAACCTCTGCAACCGACATCAACATCTGAAGACAAACCCTAAGACCCGATAAGAACAGAAAGAGAAGGGATGGACAGAGGAATGGCTAGCTCGCTCCCGGTGGAGAAGCTCGACAGATCCAACTACGCATTTTGGTCATACAAGATGCACCAGTACCTGCTTGGGCATGGTTACTGGAGCTATGTCGACGGAGCTAATGACACAACACTTGATGCGGCACACAAGGACTTCCCAGTGTGGGAACAAGCGACAAGTAGAGTGATGTACTGCTTTGTGTCCAGTGTCGGAGACTAGCTGCTGAGCCATGTCCGAGATGCCAAGATGCCAAAAGAAGCTTGGGGAAACTTGAAGAAGGTTTTTGCGGCAAGCACTACGGCCTAGAAGCTGCAACTCCGACATGAGTTGAGCAATGTCCGACAGAAGGACATGTCGGTAGCCGATTACACGGTCCGAATCAAAGAGACCTATGACTCACTTGCCTCAATCAACGTCACTGTAGAGGAAGATGAGATGGTGTAGATCTGTCTTGGGGGCCTAGTGTCTAAGTTCAGAGCGTTCCGAATGGCGGTATGTACAAGGGAGAATACGTTGTCATTTTTCGACTTATAGTCGATGCTGCTTGTAGAGGAGAACCATGCTGGTGCGTCAACAAGTGCACCCACCGACAACCGGATGCTATACACGGAGGCGGATCGGCCCCATGGGCGTGGTGGACGAGGCGGGTCAGCTCGTAATGGTAGCGGCCGGCAAGAGCAGGACCGAAGGCACAAAGAACGTGCCGACAGCAGTTCCGGACCCTCCACAAGCCGGGGAAGTCAAGGCGGTGCCGGAGGCTGGCAAGCAAAGGCCGACACGGAATGCTGGTACTGTGGAAAAAAGGGCCATAGAGAAAGCGAGTGCTGGAAGAAGTGTGCCGATTCGGACAAATCCGGATCTGGCAAGGCCGGTAGAGAGAACCGACAATACTCGCACTACGCAAAAGGATCGGGAGGATCCAAAACTGGAAAAGTCAGTAAAGGGCCAGCCTTGGTGATGAAACATGAGGCTAACTTGATGAAGAAGACCACTTCCAAATCGGAGGAAGTGTGGTATGTTGATTCCGGTGCGTCGAATCACATGACGAGCCACAAAGAGTGGTTCTCTTTCTTGGCGAAATCGGAACAACCGAGAGTCGTCGAAACCGGAGATGACACTCCTCACCCAATCGTGCATGTCGGAGAAGTCCCTTTGAGCCACGTTAGACAGAGGGGGAAACTGATGAACGTATTACACGTTTCGACTATCACGAAGAACCCGATGTCAGTTGATCAGATCGTTGACTAGGGGATGCAGGTGCGGTTTACGCACCTTGGGTGCTTCATCGAGGAAGAGGGCTAGATTATTGCACAAGGGCACAGAGATGGGAGGATGTTCATCCTCGACACCAATGACGTCAGCACCGCTTTGTTCACCAAAGGACAGAAGATTGAATCGGATATTGATCTTTGGCACAAGCGAATCGGCCAATCAATTACCGGAGGATTCAAGACCTGCAAACGAAACAAGTTGTTTTCGGTTTGCCGAGGTTTAGTGGCCAGAAGATCCAAATATGTGAAGCCTGCCAACTCGGAAAGCAACACCAGCTTCCATTCCCCACTGAACGAAACTGTAGCCATAACAAGCTCGAACTTATTCATTCGGATGTATGGGAACCGACAAAGAACGTTAGTCTTGACGGGAGTCGATACTTTGTCTCCTTCATCGACGACTACAGCCGAGCCGGCACATGTGGATCTACCTCATCGAGAGGAAGAGCGAAGTCTTCAAGTGTTTCTGGAACCTTCAAAGCTTGGTTGAACAGGAAACGGAGAGGAAGATCAAGTGCCTGTGGTTGGATGGCGGGAAAGAATACTTTTCCGGCCAATTCAACAGTTATCTGCAACAGAATGGAATTCGGAGAGAATTCAGTTGCAAGTACACACCGGAGCAAAATGGTGTGGCCCAAAGGAAGAACCGGTCGGTTGTCGACGCGACAAGGGCAATGCTGGAGGAGAAGAGCATGCCCCATTTCTAATGGGCTAAGGTGGTCCGGACGACTATCTATATCCAAAACCGGATTGGTGAGAAGGTGTCCGCACATGAGCTGTATTTCGGGCGCAAGCCGAATTTGAGACACCTTTGGATATTCGGTAGCATTGCATATGTGCATGTGCCGGATGAGAAGCGGAGGAAGTTGGATGCAAAGTCGGAGAAATGCATCCTGGTCGGTTACTCGCATGAGCAAAAGGGGTATAAGTGTTATAACCCCCGGACGAAGCAGGTCCAAATTAGCCGAGATGTTGAGTTTGATGAGACGACATCATGGTATGCCTTACCGACTTCGACCTCTGACCCTGACCTAATACCGAAGGATGAGGATAGTGAGCCTGAAGCGGTCCAGTTAGAAGACGAAGGGTTTGAGACTCTAGATGTGAGTTCAGAATCATTTCAGTTGAGCGGCCTGAACGAGCGACTGGGTCAGACAGACCAGTCAGAAGATGAACCGGTGAGTAGTGGAGACTCTACCGTGGTCTCCCCACGCAAGGAACTGAGGAGACGGTTCACATGCAAAGAGAAGGGGAAGAAGAAGATGCTGGAATACGAAACCGGCAACATTGAGTTGGATCGGAGCGAATCCGACTCCGAAAAGGATGAAGGCGGATCTTTGGGAACGAAATCCGACTTGGCCAAGAAGGGCCTCAAACCGGGTAATACCAAGTTACGCCGGTCTTCCCGCCTAAGAACTCCGTTACGCGGTACAGGTACAATGAGTACATGGCGCATCATTATGCGTTCATGACTAAGGTGGCAGAAGTGCATGAGCCGGAGAGCTACGCAGAAGCGGCAAAGGACGCAAATTGGCGGTATGCTGGCTAAAGAAGTTGCTTTATGGCCTGAAGCAAGCCCCCCGAGCTTGAAATGCGAAGATGACGCACCGGTTGCGTAAGATGGGGTTTGCGGCCTCCAAGTTCGACTCTTCGTTGTTCATCCAGCAAGGTCCGGACGGTCCAGTTTGCATCTTGCTGTATGTTGATGATCTAGTCATCACCGAACCCGGACTCGATGAAATCAGCTGAGTCAAGTCCCAGCTATTGGATGCATTTGAGATGAAGGACCTTGGGGACCTTCACTATTTCCTTGGGATCAAGGTGATCCGATCCCCCGACGGCATATTGCTCTCACAAAGACACTATGTGTTGAATATGTTGTACAAGTTCGGCATGACGGAATGCCGACCAATCTCCACACCCATGGACCGGAACCTGAAGCTCCGTCCTGACTTCGGACCAGCATGCGATGAGAAGTGGTTCCGAAAAATCGTCGAAAGCCTTATATATTTGACAATCACCCGACCCGACATCAGTTATCCGGTCGACGTGATCAGCCAAAATATGTAGAAGGCGACCGTGGAGCACCTTCTGTGCGCGCATTGAATTTTGCGATATGTGAGTAGCACGAAGGACCGGGGACTGTTATACCGGCATGGTATAACCGATGAGCTTGTCGTCTACACCGATGCCGACTGGGCCGACGATGCATCGGATCGCCGATCCACCTCTGGCTATATTTTTTCCCTTGGTAGCGTTGTTGTTGCGTGGAGAAGCAAAAAGCATCCAACAGTGGCCCTTTGGCGCACTGAGGTTGAATACCGGGGTGCTACCGTTGCCACTTGTGAAGCCATTTGGCTTCGGCGACTGCTGCAAGACTTGCGGATCGAGGTGCTGACCCCGATCCTGATCTACTGTGACAACATAAACAACATGCAGTTGGCCAAGAACCCCGTATTCCATGTTCGCACAAAGCACATAGAAGTGCACTACCACTTTGTGCGTGAGCGTGTCCTGAGCGGTGAAGTTGAACTTCGGTATGTTCATAAGGATCGGCAAGTTGCCTACATCTTCACCAAACCGCTCGGATCGGACAAGTTGCAGCACTTCACTGAAGTGCTTGGTGTTCAGCATCTCAACGTGCCACACTTGAGGGCGAGAACGGGCAAAGGCAAAGAAACTGCCGATTGCGCCGATGAGGGAAGAACCGACAAAGGGAGAGACAAGAAGAAGAAAGGAGCCGAGTCGACAAAGGAAGTTGACACATCCGAACAAGTCGGAACAAGCGGCAACGACGGTAGAGTCAAGAAGGACAGAGCCGACTGGAAGAAGAAGGCCAAGAGCTGGACATGGTCCGATGTGGTGAAGGGCCTGGAATCGGAAGACGAATCGGAGACAACCGATTCGGTTCAACAGACGGATTCGGAAGAACCAGATCAACTCAAGGCCAAGAGGACGAGAAGGCAGCGAAAGTCGACGCCAACACGAAGGAATCGGCGAATCGGCAAGTGACAAAGTTACAACAACGAGGGAGCTGAATTGGGCCTGTTGAGCAGACAAGCCGACCGAGGAGGTCGAGGTGCACATAATCGGAAGGGTCGCGGCAAACGGGACCGGACCGGACGAGGAGCGCGAGCGAGGCAGAGTGACTCTTGAAGGAGCCGAGTGGAAGGACTGACTGCCATGGAGACTGACACTACAATCTGACCTCAAGTTGAGCTTGAGGGGGAGTGTTGAGCGGCAAGCTCAACCGGATCCGGATCAGCTGAATAAGCCTAAGCCGGATTGGCATCCAGAAGGATGAGCGGGTGAGCTGGAGGGCTGGTTAGCCGGATCAAGCAGTAACCGGAAGCCTAGTAACAGCCTAGACTACTAGGTAGTTAATGTCTCGTAGTTAGTGTCAGAGGCTTGTGTGAGCATTGAAGTACACTGTACCTTTGTCAGTCATCTTAGGACTTGTATAAATAGTGTTGTTGAGTACGTTGTATTTACAGAGAATTTTACAGATTTGTTGATAATAGATTTAAGTTGTTCTGCTCTTTCTCTGTCTCTTCTACGTACCTTCTGTGTGTTAATCTCTCTCTCTCTCTCTCTCTCTCTGTTGCTATCCGGCTAAGCCGGTTGTCTAACGCTTCCGCACCTTTGTTTTTACAAAGGGCCTAAAACGGAAGACAAGTTGGAGACTACCAACTCAGACAAGAGCCGAAACGAATCGGGAGCGACCGATTCAAACAAGAGCTAGAACGAATAAGAGGAAATCAATTTGGTTCAAGGTTCGGAGAAGCCGGATCAACTAAAGGCCAAGTGGACGAGAAGGCAGCGGAAGTCGACACCGATACAGAGGAACCGATGGATCGACAAGCGCCAGAGTCATAACATCGAAGGAGCTAAAATGGGCATGTTGAGCAGACAAGCTGACCAAGGAGGTCGAGGTGCACAGTATCGGACGGGTTGCGGGAAGCGGAAACGGACCGGACGAGGGGCGTGAGCAAGGCGGGAGGACGTCAGAAGGACCGGCTACTATAGACACTGACATCACGATCCGACCTCAAGTTGAGCTTGAGGGGGAGTGTTGAGCGAGCAAGCTCAACCGGATCTAGATCGGCTGAATAAGCCAAAGCCGGATCGGTGAGACGGATTCGAGCGAGACTCGGAAGCCTAGTAGTAGCCTAGACTACTAGGTAATCATTGTCTCGTAGTTAGTGTTAGTCGCTCGTATGAGCATTGAAGTACATAGTACAGAGTCTTACTGAGTGTCATTTTGAATCTAACTTTACGTTTTGCTCTCTCTGTCTCTCCCACGTATACTCTCTGTGTATTTAGCTTCTCCATTAAACCTTCATCTTATTCTCTGTTGCTATTCGGCTGAGCCGGTTTTGTCTAATGCTTCCGCACGTTTACATTCACAGAAAATGAGGATACACCCACAAACCTGACAACACCATATGTGGGCACCTAAAAACCGATGGGTAGGTACAATCAACATTGTGACTGTTGTTGTACTGTTACGGGCATGACCATATAATATCCTGTGGTGAGAATGTTCCGTAATATTCTATACACGTGGATAAAGTGTGAGGGTTAAACGAGAGTGTAAAGAAGGGGAGGATTACTTTTAATCCTCGGGATTGAGACAATCCATTAGGCGCTATAAATATGAGGCCTAGCTATCCTCATTTCATCATCTCTTGACTACGTCGAGACTCTGTTCTTGTGGTGGGTCAACTATTGTAGCGAGCGCGCCAACACCAGGCACGACTCGGTGGTATGGGACGCTGATCGATGCTCTAGTCCGTCTTGATCCTTTCGCTTGGGGGTGGTCGGGTGGATCAACACCCTTCTTTCTCTCTTGCCTTTCTATCTATCTATTTTTGATATCCTTATCTCATGCTTACTTTAGAACATAAATCTAATAGTTGGTATCAAAGCCATGTTTCTAATGTTTCATTTGTTGATTGTTTTTATCTTGTTGGATGGTGATCGATCAATGTACGATTGAGCTTGATCCAGATAACTATCAACAAAGGAACTTCAATAACTCTTTCTTATTTTTTTTCTATTTCTTTCTTCTCCCAATCTTATCATGTATAGTAAATATGTAATTTTTTACATTGATTCAATTATGTTGTAGTGGTAATAATTGGTTGTATAAAACGTATACAGATGTGTATGAGGTCAATACCTCCTTTGAAATACATTTGATATGTGATTTGTGTCATATGAATACGAGGTTAATACCTTAATTGCGTGTGATGTTCACATACATATGTTACGTATCTGTATGAATGAGGTCAATACCTCGATTTGTATGTAAATGATATGCAATTGGTGTTGTATGCGTAAGAGGATAATACCTCAATTGTGTATTACGTTCACCTTTATTTTTGGATGTTTCGTGTACATAAAGGCTATATGGATCGTAAAAATCCGTCACTATGTGAGGATCGTGAGGCGGAACCACCGGGGTCCTGGACCGGAAGGATTCGAAGTTTGTACTAGCTTTAGCGAGAAAGTATTTAAGATGGATTGAGATAGATTGATATGGAGAGAGAGAGATTAAGATAAAGATTGAACGCTCGACTTTCGATTTGAGAGACAAGATACATCACCATTAGGATAACTTGATTTATTATTATTATTATTATTATTATTATTAATTTCTTCCCAATTTCTTCATTAGTCCCATCTTGCTTGACCTCCATTCTTTTATAGATCCCCCCATGCATATGAGGCATGGGATGGTGCAAGACATGCACGTAATACATGAAATGCATGCGATGCCATGTCACTCATCCAAGCTCTCATGTATGAGATTTTACATATAAAAAGTACAATGATAAAAAGTACAATGTGGTAAGTCATGTGGCTCTTATGTAGGAGGTGCAAGGTTCAAATTCTTACTTATATTACCCTTGTAAACACAAAATTTTACAAGGCTTTAATCGTGTATTTACAAATGTTTAACTGCATATTACACCTTCAGTTGACCTCCAATGAACCGATGGAACCTGTTGAGCGAGCAAGCTCAACCGGATCCGGATCGGCTGAATAAGCCTGAGCCGGATGGTATCTGGAAACAACCGGCTGGATCGGAGAGCTGGATTCGAGCGGGAACCGGAAGCCTAGTAGTAGCCTAGACTACTAGGTAATCATTGTCTCATAGTTAGTGTCAGGCGCTTCAAGCGAAGAATTATTTCAACGGCCTCTTCAAAGGATTTGGGATCCTTATCATGCACTATCCAATGATAGTCCAAATTGGGGATGCCATTGACAAAACAAGCTATTAACCAGTTGTCCCTTTCTAGACCCGATTTTTGGATTTGGGTTCTAGCCTGGTGAACATAGTCTTCTAGCGAGGAAAACTTCCTACTAGAGAGGTTCATTAAAGCTTGTCCAACCTCGGTTCGAGATGGAGGTTGCAGAAATTGGCCCTTGAAAATTGTGACAAAATTTGTCTAGGTATCAGGCAATTTCCCCAAAGTTCAGAGCCCATGCCACAAGGCGGCGGCCTTACCCCCTAATGCTGACATATGCAATCTTCGTACTATCTAGCTTGGGATAGAGCTCAAAATGAGACTCCCATCAGCCTAGCCACGTGCAGATTGCTTCTTCGGTTCTTTCCTTTTTTTCTCCCGTAAATAGCTTTACGACAAACGATGGTTCACCTTGACGCTCATCGGGTCTATTAGTATCATGTTGTATACTAATGACACGTGCATCGAGAGCACTATGAGATTGCCAAAGTTCAAAAATCTCATGCAAGGTAGAATTAAGGAAATTTTGTATTTGTAAAAAATACGACTCAATGGGGATTGGCCTAGGAGGATTTCCTTGATTTCCTTCCGCTTCTGCGGATGACATCGGGTCGTTATTATGAGCCATTGGATGATAATTTCTGGCACAGAAATGGGATAAGGTCATAACATTATGTCGTGATGTAAACATATCATGGGCAAACATTAATCGATATCATGATCTCACGTCAATACCCCTCTAGACGTATGAGATGAGGTACAAGATCAGGTTACTATGGTAACACAAAGGAATTTTAAAAACCATGGGGGTGACAAATGAATGTCTTTCCTTGATGTCTATATCGATTTTTCATGGCGACTCCTCGAGGCTCAACCATGTATGTGAATAATTTAAACACGAAAAAATGTTAACTATGTCTCTGTGCCCACGCATGTGGTTTCGGCTCTTCAAGTCCTATTACAAGGACCCCGAAGGGCACTTAGACCTAAAGTCTAAACATGTTTTATAGTCATAAATATGTATCACCAATGTTGTATGGTCTTGGTCATATTTGAACTTGAGACCTCGAGAACAAATGCATTAAACACTTGAGCTAACCAATTGATTTGCTACTTTTAAATGTTTAATGTTTTATGCATATAGGAGATATGCAAAGGCTTTTGCCCATATATGCCTTTTTTAAGAAAACATATATGTCGAGAGTCCTTATTTCCCCCTCGTTTACTACAAAATATTTTGGTACGTTACCTACCCTCAAGTCTCATAATTACAATGGGATATGCCAAAGTGCAACCTAATGGTCAAGCCAAATGAGCCCTCTTTTCGTAGTAGTCCCATTTAGCCCATCACATGGTTACGTCATTACGAATGCTTTCCGTAATGATGATCTCATGGTGGCATCGTATCCATCTAACGAGGGAGGGATGTTGGATACGTGTGTCATAGGAGCGACCTCACATGAAGTGGGTCAAGCCCTACGCTCTCAACATCATTGTGGTTATGATCGTTTCGTTATAACGTGTAGCGAAATCAAATTGACCAATGGGGATGACAACAAAACAATTGTTGAAAAAAGGATGGTGACTACGCCATTCTCACAAAAATGTGACGATGGCCACCAAGATTCTTTCCCCAAAAAAGACAACCTTTGATATAGAAAATCATGTAATAACTAAATTTATACACATATGTATGTTTATCACATGTATACGATCAAATACTTATACACGTGTCCACACATGCGTATATTAAAAACAATCTTAACATAAAATAACCAACAAATGATGAAATTGAGACACGCTGTCGTGAAGATTTTCGGCAACAAGGTGAAAATTGTATGGAATGTACAAAATCGAGTGTGGTTCTTCACACAATATGAAACAATAATAGTGAAGATATTATTTTATATTAGTTTAATATCTTGGTACGAAAAGATGGATGTCTTCAAGAGCTTTCAAATGCATTTTACTACATGTGAAACAGACAACTAAGTGTCAAGTTATGTGACTGTGAATTTTAAGAAGAAGAAGAGGAAAAAACAAAATTGTGAGATATCCCACATAGAAAGGACAACATCAAGATTCAAGAGTATATAAGTAGAGCCATATGTCTTTATATTTTATCTATGTGTTAGGAGCACAAAAAGGTTAGGTTGTATAACTTGGACCATAGATTGACACATGCGTGATATTTGTGATATTCACTATGCGCAATATTCTCAATATTCAAGAATACGAAATGGCCCCAAGAAGATTAAAAACCCATTCATTTTGCAAAATATATATAAAATATTTATTTAAATAAATTTATTTCACCAAAAAAAGAACAATTATTCATTAATAGATTATAGTTTCAAGAGAGTTTATGAAACTTATTTTAATTAATCTATTTATTTATTTATTTTAAAAAAACGAATACTTATAACTTATAAGTTTACATTTATTATAAAAATTTAGTTATACTTATAAATATGATTAGAATGAACTTTAAAGATATGATTAGTGTGAAGTACTATTTTTAATGTCAAAATAAAAATATCCATAAATTTTGAGGGAATAAAAAGTGAGAAATTAATGAGCCTTTATTTTATTTTATTTATTTATTAAAAATAAAACGAATACATACTTATAACTTATAAGTTATACATTTATTATAAAAATTTAGTTGGGTCAAATCCCCATGTCCCTCTTTTATTATCCCTATTTATTGTCAAGTTCCTTTTTTTTATCCTAGGAAATTAAAAAAGACAAAGTTTTTTTTTTTTTTGAGTTAAATGAATACTTGACCACCCATTCGTATTCGTATTTGTTTGCATTCGAATGGGAAACCCGACGAATGCAAATATGTCAATTTATGACTTGGACGAATGAATGCGGCTAAGTTGTTCAAAATGGTTTTGGAGAACCGGACCAGACGGATGACGACGAAACCGGAACCGGATCGAGCCAGACCGGACCGGACTAGACGGAATGTGGATTAGATGCAGATTGAACTGCTCGAAACCGGACAAACGGATCGGTCAGATCGGTCGAATAGGTTGATTGTCTTGAAGATTTTTCGGTGTGAAACGAACAAAATTGTCTGACGGTTCTGTGAATGTTAATGTGCGGAAGCGTCAGATAGAACCAACACAGCCAGATAGCAACAGAAAATGAGATAAAGGTTTAATGGAAAAGCTTCAAACACAAAGGAGACAGAGAGAGCATACAAAAAAATTAACTCTAAAACTCTTTGTGCATACAACGTGCTAAACAACACTATTTATACAAGTCCATAAAGGACTAACAGGTACTTCAATGCTCATACGTGCGACTAACACTAACTACGAGACAATGATTACCTAGTAGTCTAGGCTACTACTAGGCTTCCGGTTCCCGCTCGAATCCGGCTCCCCGATCCGGTCGGTTGTTTTCGAATACCATCCAGCTCATCCTTCCGGATGCCGATCCGACTCAGGCTTATTCAATCGATCCGGATCCGGTTGATCTTGCTCGCTCAGCACTCCCCCTCAAGCTCAACTTGAGGTCGGATCGTGGTGTTAGTTGTTGTGAAATTGTTGTGGAATATAAATCACAATGAACAGACACTGCTGAAATACGAATCACAGAAATATGCCAAGAAAAGACAAGATGAACAATGGTGCATAGAGATTTACATGGAAACCCTAAAACGGGGAAAACCACGGGTGGACAGAATCTTCACTATACAACGTGGATATACAACACCGAGAGGAATACAATACTCTGACGAGTGTATCAGCCGCACAGGGCTCTTCGCGTCTGTTGTTACTCACACAGCTATGGCGCGGCTCACACACACACACACACTCTCTTGCTCTCCTACACATTGTCCTTACAAACAGTTAAAGTTTGCCCTATTTGCATATTTACTTACACAACTTTTCTAGCTATTTACATACGTAGCCCTCATGGGGCGCACACTTAGACTATTTACAAGTATAGTCTCCTGAGTTGGCTATTTACATGATTCCAGTTTCGGCCTCGGCCGAGTTCCTCATCAACTCGGCTCCTGTTTTCCGACTATTTGACTGTCGGCTTCCACTGCGTCCGTGTCCGCTTGACCTTTGGTTGATCCAGCTTCTCTGAATCTTGAACTGAATTGGTTTCCTTCGATTCATTCCAACTCTTGTCCGAGTCAGTGTTCTTCAACTCGTCTTCTGGTTTCATGCCCTTCACCACACCGGACCACGTCCGAGTCTTGGCCGTTTTCTTCTGGTCGGCTCTATCCTTCTTGACTCTGCAGCTGATGCCCCTTGTTCCAACCTTTTCGTATGTGCCAACTCCTTCGGTCGGCTCAACTTCCTTTTTCCTCTTGTCTCCCCTTTTGTTGGTTCTTCTTCCTCTCCGGCTCCTTGTCTGATGCCATCCGTTCCCTTTCCTTTTCTCCCCCTCAAGTGCGGCACGTCGAGATGCTGAACACCAAGCATTTCGGTGAAGTGCTAAACTTGTCCGATCCGAGCGGTTTGGTGAAGATATCGGCAATTTGCCGATCCGTCTGAACATACCGAAGTTCTACTTCACCGCTCAAAACCCGCTCACGCACAAAGTGATAGTGGACTTCTATGTGCTTCGTCCGAGCATGGAACATGACATTCTTGGTGAGCTGAATGCTGCTCATGTTTTCATAATGGAGAAGGATCGGGGTCGGGACCTCAAACCGCAGGTGTTACAGCAGTCGCGAAAGCCAGATGGCTTCACAGGTGGCATTGGTAGCGCCCCGATATTCAGCCTCAGTGCTCGACAAAGCCATTGTTGGCTGCTTTTTGTTGCTCCACACAACAACAACGCTACCTAGAGAAAACATGTAACCGGAGGTGGATCGGTGATCCGATGCATCACCGGCCTAGTCAACATCTATATATCCGACTAGGTCTTTGGTTATACCATGCCGGTATAACAGTCCCCGGTCCTTCGTACTACTCACGTACCAAAGTATCCGGTGTGCGCACTAAAGGTGCTCGACGATCGGCTTCTACATGAACTGGCTGATCACTCCAACCGGGTAACTGAGGTCGACTTGAGTGATTGTCAAGTATATCAGGCTTCTGATGATTTGTCGGAACTGTTTCTCATCGCAGGCCGGTCTAGTGTTGGGACAAAGCTTCTGGTTCCGGTCCAGGGGTGTGGAGACAGGTTGGCACTCCGTCATACCAAACTTGTACAACATATTCAACACATAGTGTCGTTGTGAGAGCAATATGCCGTCGGGGGTTTGGATCACCTCGATCCCAAGAAAATAATGAAGGTCCCCCAAATGCATCCGACAATTGGGACTTTACTCGGCCGATTTCATTGAGTCCAGGTCCGGTGATGCCTAAATCATCAACATAAAGTAGGATGCAAACTGCACCGTCCGAACCTTGCCAGATGAACAACGACGAGTTGGATTTAGAGGTCACAAACCCCATCTTAAGCAACCGGTGCATGATCTTCGCATTCCAAGCTCGGGGGGCTTGTTTCAGACCGTAAAGCGACTTCTTGAGCCGGCACACCGCCGACTTGTTCATCTCCGACTCAAAACCGAGAGGTTGGATCATATAGACCCGTTCTTCAAGGTCACCTTGAAGAAATGCATTCTTCACGTCCATTTGGTGAAGATGCCATCCCCTTGTTGTAGCAACCACCAGTACCACACGAAGTGTCGTCATCTTCGCTACCGGGTCGAAGGTCTCATCGTAATCGATTCCCTGGGTCTGTGCGTATCCCTTCGCCACTAACCGGGCCTTGTACCAGTTAACCAAACCGTTGGCATTGTACTTTACCTTGTACACCCATTTGCAACCGATCGGTTTACAGTGTTGGGGAGGGTCAACGAGGTCCCATGTGTGGTTGGCACCTAGTGTCCGAATTTCTTCCTCCATAGTGGCACACCAATTTGTGTCCTTTGCCGCTTCTGCATAGCTCTCCGATTCACGCACTTCCGCCACCTTAGTCATGAGTGCATAATGATGCGCCATCTACTCATTGTACCCGTACCGCGTAACAAGGTTCTTCAGGCGAGAAGACCGGCGTAACTTGGTATTACCCGGTTTGGGGCCCTTCTTGGCCAAGTCAGACTTCGTTCCTGAAGATCCGCCTTCATCCTTTCCGGAGTCGAATTCGCTCTGATCCGACTCAACGTTGCCGGTTTCATATTCCAACATCTTCTTCTTCCCCTTCTCTTTGCGCGTGAACCTTCTCGTCGGTTCCTTGTGCGGGGAGAGCACGGCAGAGTCTCCACTACTTGCTAGTTCCTCATCTGACTGGTCATCCCGACTCAGCCGCTCATTCGGTCCACTTAGCCGGAATGAGATCAGACTCTCTTTTAGAGTGTCGAAGTCTTCATCTTCTACTTGGACCACCTCGGGCTCACTAGCCTCATCTTCCAGAATCGGGTCTTCGTCGGGAGTTGGAGTCGGTAAGGAGTACCATGATGCCCTCTCATCAAACTCGATATCTCGGCTTACTCGAACTTGCTTAGTTCGGGGGTTATAACACTTATACCCCTTTTGCTGATACGAGTAACCGACTAGACTGCACTTCTCCGACTTCGGATCCAGCTTCCTCCGCTTCTCATCCGGTACATGCAAATATGCTATGCTACTGAATATCCGAAGGTGTCTCAAATTCGGCTTGCGCCTGAAATACAGCTCGTGTGCTGACACCTTGTCACTGATTCGGTTTTGGATGTAGACGGCCGTCCGGACCGCCTCAGCCTAGTAGAAATGGGGCATGCTCTTCTCCTCCAATATTGCGCTTGCCGCGTCGACAATCGACCGGTTCTTCCTTTCGGCCACACCGTTTTCCTCCGGTGTGTACCTGCAGCTGAATTCTCTCCGAATTCTGTTTTGTTGTAGATAACTGTTGAATTGGCCGGAAAAGTATTCTTTCCCGCCATCCGACTGTAGGCACTTAATCTTCCTCTCTGTTTCCCGTTCAACCAAGCTTTGAAGGTTCCGGAAACACTCGAAGACTTCGCTCTTCCTCTCGATGAGGTAGATCCACATGTGCCGGCTGTAGTCGTTGATGAAGGAGAAGAAATACCGACTCCCACCAAGACTAACATTTTGTGCCGGTCCCCATACATCCGAATAGATTAAATCGAGCTTGTTATGGCTTCGGTTTCGATCGGTGGGGAATGGAAGCCGGTGTTGCTTCCCGAGTTGGTAGGATTCACAAATTTCGGCCTTCTGGCCGCTAAATTTCGGCAAACCGAAAACGACTTATTTCGATTGCAAGTCTTGAAGCCTCCGATAATTAACGTGGCTGATCCGCTTGTGCCACAGGTCGATGTTCGATTCGACCTTCTTCCCTTTTGCAAACATAGCGGTGCCGACATCATTGTTGAGGATGAACATCCTCCTGTCTCGCCCTTGCGCAATTATCCGGCCCTCTTCCTCGATGAAGCACCCTAGGTGCGTAAACCGCACCTGCATCCCTTGGTCGACGATTTGTCCAACTGACACTAGGTTCTTTGTGATAGTCGGAACGTGTAGTACGTTCATGAGCTTCCCCTTTTGTCCGACATGGCTTAAAGGGACTTCTCCAACATGCACAATCGGGTGAGGGGTGTCGTCTCCGGTTTCGACAATCCCCGGTTGTTCCGATTTCTCCAAAAAAGAGAACCACTCTTCATGGCTCGTCATGTGGTTGGACGCTCCGGAATCAACGTACCATACTTCGTCCGATCTAGAAGTTGTCTTCTTCATCGAGTTAGCCTTGTGCTTCATCACGAAGGTTGGCCCTTTACCAAATTTCCCGATTCCGGATCCTTTTGATCCTTCCGCGTAGTGCGAGCTTTGCTGGTTCTCCCGACTGGTTTTAGCGGATCCGGATTTGTCCGAATCAACGCGCTTCTTCCAACACTGGCTTTCCCTATGGCCCATTTTGCCACAATACCAACATTCCGTGTCGGCCTTTCCTTGCCGGTTCCCGGCGCCGCTTTGACTCCCCCTGCTTGTGGAGGGTCCGGAACTGCTATTGACACACCCTTTGTGCCTCCAGTCTTGCTCTTATCGGCCGCCTCCATTGCGTGCTGACCCACCTCGTCCACCACGTTCATGGGGCTGATCTATCTTCGTGTACAACATCCGGTCATCCGATTGAGTGGTGCTTGACCCACTCGCGTGGTTTTCTTCGACCAAAATCATTGAATGCAAGTCGAAGAAGGACGGTGGTTTCTCCCAGGTGCAGATTGCTGTCTGGATTGGCCCGTACCTTTACGCTAGACCACTGAGGCAGATTTGTACTATCTTGTCTTCGTCTACCGTCATGTTGATGGACCCGAGTGCATCGCAAATCTCCTTTATCTTGGTGGTGTAGTCCGTAACTTACATGTCTCTTTGCCAAATATTGTTCAGCTCTTGCCGGAGCTGCAACTTACGAGCTATGGTACTTGCGGCGAAAATCTTCCATAGATTTTCCCAGACCTCCTTCGACGTCTTTGCATCCTTGATGTAGCTGAGCATTTGATCATGCACACCGGACGCGAGACAGTACAGTGCCTGTTGTTGGGGTGGGGGGGTGAAGCCTAGAATGGCTTCACCCCCCTCTCAAGGGGGTTACAAGTGTGAGAGAGCTAGAGAGAAAGACAAATTGAAAGTGACACAAAATGAGAGGGGAAAAATGTATATTTCATTATGCCCCATGGGTGGGGTTTATATAGTACAAGAGGTAATCGTTACAAATAAAGAATTTTATTAGGTACCCTCCGGTTTTGGAAATCTTATCTACTACCTTTGAGCTTCTAAATTCGATTGCGTGCCCTTGAGTTCTTGCAAATCTTCTCTACGTACCCTTCTCTTCTTTCATTTCCTATCTTCACCTTCTTTCCCTTGTCCTCTTTTCTTCTTCTCTGCGTCTGTCTTCTTCTTTTTCCTACGTCCTCTTTTCCCCTTCCTTTCCCTTGCTCTACGTCCGACTCTTCGTCGACTCGTTCGGCCTTATGTCCGCTATCTCCCTGTCAGCAGCCGGTTCGGCCGCTGATGTTCGGCGGCCAACTCTGTTGATGTCCGCTCTGTCGGACTTCGGCCCTCATCTTGTACCGGTTGCTCGATTACTGTCAGACACCGCTCGCGGTTGTCCGTTGTCTCTGCTGGTCGTAGCCGGCAGTTTGTTGGCTGCGATCGCCGGCCATTGTTGTCCATGGCCGTGTTTGTCCGGCGGCCATCTCTTTGTCTAGTCGCCTCTCTCGGCATACCTCTGTTTGGCTGTCTCTCGGCGCTCGGCTGACTCTCGGCTCCTGGCTGTCACTCGGTCGTACTCTTACTCTTGGGTATCGTTTCTCGGCCATAACCTGGCCGTGCGTCTCTCGGTCGTACTCTTGGCTGCACGTTGAACGATGTTGCGAGCAGGTCCTTGTCGAAGCCAGATAATACTGCATTAGTGTCTTTCCCAACAACTACAAAGAATCTATGGAATGATGTCTCTAGTAGCTGCGAGTGGTTGTCTTCTTCTGAGGAGGGAGAGGTGGAATGGGTGCGCGGAGCAGAGGATGTCAATATTTTTGTAATGGAAGACAGTGTCCCTCTCTATAGCGTAGCAATCTCCTTCCTCCATGTCCATCGCTTGGAGCTCGTTCCCATCAATCCATGAGAACCGGCCTCTTCCTTTGTAGACCACAAATAGTGGATCTGTGTTTGTGTATTGGGCTACGCGGAAGTGCACGCATTTCTCCTGCCTATGTCTTGATGACTAGGAGACATAACTTTGGTTGAGTAGTTATTGATCGAACTCCTGAAGACCAGATGCACATCTGAGATTTGGGATCTGAATGACTGCCATGGAAGCTCTCGCTGCTGTTGTGTCCACTTCCTCTCATGGATTTATTTAAAGTTTCAACTGAAACAATCTCATCTTCAATGGTCATCATGATCTGCAACTTCTTCTTTTATTTTATTTTATTCCATAACGAATAGCTACAAGCTTTGATGCCCCCCCAATGAAGACCAGGCATGGTAACACTCTGAACTGATTCCTCGAGTTTTGCCATTTAGTTTCATCATCCCATGGCTTCACATCCAAGAGAACAGAGGACTTGCCACTCTCTTTCTTTCTTCGTACTAGCTTTCTTCTCAGCTTCACATTCAGCTACAACTTTCTTTTCCTCTTCAGTTTCTTCCCAGAGAGATCCAGATCATCATCATCTGCTTCCTTGGTAGCCTTTGCAGCTGGGGCAACATCACAAACAGGGACAGGCACTCCCGTAATGTTAACATCAACAAGGGCTCCTGGTAGAGATTTCTTTAGTAATGCAAAGATGTGGTTGTACCAATGTGATACATTCACTAAATAACTCTTGGGTGGCTGAGAAGAAGCAAGATATACCAGCAAGTCATCTTTTGAGGCCTAATACCCGGAGCTCTTCTCATCTACAACCTTGCCCGGGTGGCCACCTCTATTTGCATCGCACAAACAGACTTTTAGGAGATGATTTTAGGGTTGTCATAGAGGGTCTCTCATAGGAAATGGGTGATGAAATGTACTATTTCCTATTGTGGGTTTTGGCAAAGATTAGGGTTTGTTGCGGTGGGTTTTAATAAGGATCGGAGTTTATGCAAAGAATCTGGGGGCTTGATGAAGTGGGCTACAAGCAGAAATAAAGATTTCCAGTAGAAATTAGAGTTTCCTTGTGATGTGGGTGATCATAGGGGATGTGCAAGAGAGAAAATGCAGAGAATCATCTTATATCATGCACCCTACACACACATACAGAACACATACATGCAGACGCAAAGAGGGAGAGATAGAGATTAGTGATGGATAGACTTCCTCTCAAGGGAGGGTTGTCCCATCAAGCGTGCCAAAAGTGTTGTTGGGGTGGGGGGGTGAAGCCTAGAATGGCTTCAACCCCCTCCCAAGGGGGTTACGAGTGTGAGAGAGCTAGAGAGAAAGACAAATTGAAAGTGACACAAAATGAGAGGGGGAAAATGTATATTTCATTGTGCCCCATGAGTGGGGTTTATATAGTACAAGAGGTAACCATTACAAATAAAGAACGAGACAAGTAGGGAGTTACATTGCTTACCCACTTTCTCACCTTTGTACACATGCACACAAATATGCATGTGTTCATACATGAAAAGAATGGCGTGCGGAAGCAATATAGGAAATCCGAACAACAGAAAACGCAGGTTTAATGGAAAGCTTAGGTTTGCACGGTACGCACGGGAGAGACAGAGAGAGAGTAAACATTAGAACTTAATTCAAAAAGATAATACTCAATCTGTACATAGGATGTGCTCAGTCAGCACTTTTATACAAGCCCTGACAACTAGGCTGACACAAGTACTGACAATACTTGACTGCTCATAAATGAGCCTCGACTCTTATTCCCAAAACTATTCCTTACGAGGAATAATTTTCTAACAGCCTTTCGGTTTACGCACCGATACGACCTTCCTACGCACCGGTTTGCGTACCGGCTTACGCATCCGTTTTACGCACCGGTCCGGCCTAACCGATCGGTCCCAACCGATCTGGTCCTCGGCTTGCTCAGCCGATCGGGCCAATGTTGAGCTTGTCTCTCAACACTCCCTCTCAAGCTCAACTTGAGGCTCTTCGGGATCTTCTGGATCACCGCTCCAGTTCCACTTGGCTCCACACCTCGCTCGCGCTCTTCGGCCTGTTCGACTCCGCGCGCTTCGACCATTCCGGTCGGTACGGCCCTTCACAACTCCCTTGTTGTCGCGGTGTTGGCGCTTCTCATGCTGCCTTCTTTTCCGCTTGGCCCTTGATTGATTCAGTGTATCCGAATCAAACATTCGAACCGACTCGGCTACTGCGATCCGTTTTCACTCTCATGCGAGTTGGTTGTCTCCAACTTGTCTTCGGTCTTCTCACCCTTGACGACATCATGTCCCCCATGCTTGGTTGGCTCTGGCGCTTTCTTTCGGCTGCTCCCCTTGTGGTCGCTATTGGACTCTTCCACGGATCCGCCCTCGGCTTCTTCAACTGAACCAAAATCAAATTCGTCATCTGACTCGACGTCGCGGTCTTCTCGCTCTCTCCCCCTTCCGTCGGCGTCTTCTCTCCCCCTCAAGTTCGGCACGTCGAGGTGACGCAACCCAAATGCACCCGAGAATTGCCGCAACTTGTCCAGTCCAAGAGGCTTGGTGAAGATGTCGGCGGTCTGCCGATCTGTCGGAACATACTGAAGTTTGACTTCACCAGAAAGGGCACGCTCACGGACAAAATGGTAGTGCACCTCAATGTGCTTGGTCCGTGCATGGTAAACGGGGTTCTTCGCGAGCTGGATGCTACTGAGGTTGTCGTAGTAGATCGTAGTCGGATCGGACACCTCCACCTGCAGATCCTTAAGTAGCCGCTTCAACCATATGGCTTCGCATGTCGCGACAACTGCTCCTCGGTACTCAGCTTCGGTGCTCAATAGTGCAACTATCGGCTGCTTCTTACTACTCCACGCTATTGCGGCACTCCCAAGAGAGAACGCGTATCCAGACGTGGATTGGCGATCGGCGACGTTGCCGGCCCAGTCGGCATCGGTGTAGCCGACCAACTGTGGGGTTGTACCGGTCCGATATAGCAGTCCCCGGTCCTTAGTGCCGATTACGTACCGCAATACGTGTTGTGCACACTGAAGGTGCTCCTCAGTAGGTCGCGCCATGAATTGACTGATCACCCCGACCAGATAACTGAGGTCGGGTCGGGTGATTGTCAAGTAGATAAGGCTTCCGACAATCTGTCGGAACCTCGTCGGGTCGTATACCTTGCCGGAATTGGGGCGAAGCTTGACGGTTCTATCAAGAGGAGTCGAGACGGACTTATAGTCTGCCATCCCGAATTTGAAGAGCATATTCAATGCGTAATGACGTTGGCTGATCAGTATGCCTTCGGGGGTGCGAATCAATTCGATCCCGAGGAAGTAATGAAGGTTCCCCAGATCCTTCAAGTCGAATGATACCACAAGTTGGAGCTTCACGCGGTTGATTTCACCTAGGTCGGCGCCGGTGATGACCATGTCATCAACATAGAGTAAAATACTAACTGGCCCGAGTCGACCTTTCTGAACGAACAGTGAGGAGTCCGATTTTGATGTTGCAAAGCCCAACCGATGCAGACGATGCGTGATCTTCGCCTTCCAGGCATGCAGGGCTTGCTTCAGTCCGTAAAGGGACTTCTTCAATCGGCACACTGCCGACGTGTTTGCTCCGGAGTGAAATCCGGGGGGCGGTACCATGGACACTTGGTCCTCAAGCTCACCTTGCAGGAATGCATGCTTTACATCCATCTGATGTAACTGCCACCCCTTGGCCGCGGCTACCGTGAGCAAAACATGGACGATTGTCATCTTCGCGACCGGCGCAAACGCCTCATCGTAATCGATGCCGTGTTTCTGCGCATAGCCTTTTGCCACTAACCGGGCCTTGTATCGGTTGACTGAGCCGTCCGTGTTGTACTTGACCTTGTACACCCACCTACATCCGATCGGCTTCACACCCTTCGGTGCGTCAACCAGGTCCCAACTCTCGTTTTCCGCCAATGCATGCATCTCTTCCTCCATCGCGGCGCGCCAATTCGCGTCCTTCGCCGCTTCTGCATAGCTCTCTGGCTCATGCACTTCCGCTAGACGCCGTGCTGGAATCCGACACCTTCTTCTTCCCTTTCTCTTTGCACGTAAGCCGTCTCCTCGGCTTCCTACGCAGGGAATGCACGACCGAGTCTCCACTACTCGCCGGCTCTTCATCGGACTGGTCATACCGACCCAGTCGTTCATTCGGTCCACTTAACCGAAATGAAATCGGACTCTCTTCGCGGGTCCCGATTTCAGGCTCATCCGGAGACATCTCAGCCTCGCTGACCTCATCGTCAAAACTTGGATTGGAAGTGAGGTCCGGAGTTGGAGGCAAGTACCAGGACGCGGACTCATCAAACACAACGTCGCGGCTCACGCGCGCTTGTTTGGTGCGCGGGTTATAACACTTATAACCCTTCTGCTCGTCCAAATAGCTGACCAAGATACATTTCTCGGCCTTTGCGTCCAGCTTCCTCCATTTTTCCTTCGGCACATGCACATACGCAATGCTACCGAAAACTCGTAAGTGTCGCAAGTTCGGCTTCGTTCCGAAATATAGCTCGTGCGCAGTAGAACTTGGGCAAGCTCTTCTCCTCCAACATTGCCCGTGCAACATCTGCTGAATCCGGTGCTCCGAGTCCAGGTGTTTTGCTTACTCTTTCGGCTTCAATATTGTCTAACTCGACAGATGTATCGACATCATGCTTGTCGAATTCTTGCATGATTCGGTTAATTTCTTCTCTGAAATAAGCCACCATGTCGTATAGGTCTCTAGCAATATTTTCCTGAACCGTGGTCATTGCTTCCTCCGACACTTGAGGAAGCCTTTGCCTTGAACTTTTCTATTTTCTCTGTCGGCTTGTAATAACTGAAGCTCTGCACCTTGCGCTGACCATGTTTGCCAACCCTTCTCCAACGATTCATTGACCAATTTTAGGGTGTTAAGCCGGTGGTGTCTTATGATTGCTTGAACCCTGTCCTGAGTCATTCTTGCCTCAAACTGTGCTGTTGCCAATGTTCTTCGCAAATCTATGATTACTGCATTGGTATCTCCTTCGGCCTGCATCAGTTTGGCTTGTGCCACTAAGAGGTCAAGTCGCCTTTTCTCAGAAACCGTTTGAACTTCTACACATCGGTTTTCCAGCTTCTCTTTCTCCGCATTCCAGTTGTTCTGCTGCTGAATCATTTTTCCGTTGATTTCTTCTATCAGTTTGTCTCTTGTAGTCAACTGTTTTGTAAAACAAGTCTCTTGGCTGCTTACATACTCTTCCAGTTCCCACGCACACACTCGGACGACACAGAGAACGCATAGTGGAGCCTCTATTGGAGCACACGGGCTTACACGCAGCAGAGGCAATCGACACAGAAACGTAGTGGAAAGCAATGGTTGAGGAGGAGAGAGCTTGGTCCCCAATCCGACAACACTTCGTCCTCGCCAAAAACGCAATATCTTCTTCTTCTTCTCCCCTCCCTTTTATAGGTCGCCGAGGAGGCCGTTACATCCAAACACATCAACTTTAGTCTCTGTCCTTTCGGACCGAGATACGCATGGATTCCCTAGACAATTAATACCCTTCCTAGTACATATGTACATCAGCCTATCTATTCCTAGATATGTACAATTCGTAAACACACACACACACACGCGCGAAAAGGATTGGGTCACACCTCCTCCCTTCGATTCCTCCTAGGGGCTGTTTTCTCCACGACATCCACCCCCACCAAACCACACGTCCACCGGTACGTGCCAGGTAGGAACAACCTTGGGAAAAACCGGCCCTAGATCAATCATCGCTTTTTGAACCCTCGCCTTCCTTGATTCGGGGATCGCCGCCGCCATCGCTCACCGAGTCCGGTTCGTCGTCGTGCCGCTTCTTGAACATCTTCACCCTCTTGTTAGCCACCGGTACCGCTATCCGCGTCCCATCGAGGTCCGCGAGATGATACGTACCGTTGTGGTTCGTGCTTGTTACCGTGTAGGGCCCGAACCATCTCCTCGCAAACTTACGCACCGTCTTGTGCTGATTATTGAGGCTACTGTTGTACACCAACACGCAGTCGCCTTCCTCGATCTTCTTCGGTCTCAACCGGTGTGTTCGGTCGAACCGGCCTTTGTTCCTTTCACGTGCCGTACGTAGCTTCGCCATCGCCTGCTCCACGTTCTCCGGTCGTCGCTCGAGTTGCCGAATCCGCGCCGCAAGCAACTCTTGCCGACTCATCTCATCCTTCCAGTCCACCGTGACCCATGAAGTGATCATCCCTTCCACTGGCATAATCGGTTTTTGCCTGAACATCAACTCCGCTGGCATGAACCCTGTCACCAAACTGTGCGTAGTCTGGTCCGCACACAACGCGTAGGCTAGAAGCCGCGGCCAATTCCCGACTTGCCCTTCACACGCTCATACTAAAGCCTTCACGATCGGTCCCTGTCCGCGTTCTACCTTCCCGTTCGCCTCCGGGTTGTACGCCGTAGTGAGGGAGAGCTTGACCCCTAATTGGTCGAACAACTCCTCAGCTTCCTGCGCGTCTAGCTCTCCCCGATCCGCCACGATTTTCCCTACTCATCTATACCGACACACTACCTCTTCGATCAGGAACTGGCATACCGCCGCAGTCATCTTGTTCGTCAATGCGCGGCCTTCCACTTGGTTCGTTAAATCTTCCCGCGCAAGCACCAGATACCGCATCTGCCCTACTCCCATCAACATCGTCACTAAGTCCACCATCCATTTGAAGTGGATGGTCGGCGGGTAGGTTGGGTGTAGCTCGTCTCGATGCCGGATCACGGAGTGCATCTGACAGTTTTCACACGTCGTCACCAACTGGTACACATCTCGGTACAGCCCCAACCACCAATACTTCTCTTTCAGTTTCTCAAATGTGGCCCAGGTCCCATGGTGTCCGGCCCAAGGACTCTCATGGTACGCCATTAACAACTTGTCGTGCTCGTCCTTTCTCGCCACTATGCGGAGTGGAACGCCGCCTCGCTTCTTTGGGGGCCTCCATATGTTCCCATCCCGTAGGAAGAACCAGTAAGCTTTCTTTCGGATCCGGTTAGCCTCTTCCTTCGTCCATGCTGCGTCTGGTGTCATTGTCTTCAGGAACCTACCGATCTGGAGCCACTCCCCATCATACTCGCCTTCGTGAAATTCGTTAAGCGCCGGAGGGCTCCTCTCCCTCGTTATGTATGCCATCTTGAAGAAGTCTATGCCGACTTGTCCTTGTCGTCGAACCGTGCTCTCGAAAGCATGTCGGCCATGGCGTTGTCCTTCCTGGAGATGTGCCATATCTCCAGATTTAGGGACTTGATGTACGCGATCCACTTGAGCATTGCCAGGTTCGGAGTCGCGCATAACGAGAATCGGTAGGTAGTCCGTCTCGATTTTTACTTCCGTCCCTATAAGATAATCTTTGTCGGCCTTAACCGCCGAAACGATACCCCATAGTTCGCACTTAACTTGGGCATATCCTCGCTGTCACTCACTGAGAACCTTCGCCCCAAATCGGACCTGGAACCGCTCGTCACTCTCGTCCTCTTGATTGATCACCCATCCGATTCCGGTCGGGCTTGTGTCAACGGTTACGTAGATGGGGACCTCCTTGCCGTAGACCGCCTTCCTGAGAGCCGGTGCTGCGGTAAGCGCCTCGTTCAGTCTCCGGACCGACTCCGTATGCTCCTTGCCCCATTCAAATTTGCGCCCCTTCTTCAGCAACCCGTAAGGTGGTTCCGCGACGTGTGCGTAGTGTGGAATCCAAATGTGGTAAAATGCGCACAGACCCAAGAACCTCTGCACTTCCGTAACCGACTTGCACTCTTCCTTCATTACGGAGATGGCTTCTATCTTTGCTGGAGACGGTTTCCGGCTGTAGGGACCGCACAGGTGACCGACCACTAGGATCTCTGATTGGCCGAATGCCGATTTCTCCCTAGAGAAGGTGAGCTGCGCGTCCTCTAGCCTTTGTAGCACCTTCTCGCAGCCATTAATGTGGTCCGCTACGAACCTCCGGCATCCGTCTGGCCCAACTGCCTCGTCCTTATCCTCCACCGGACATCCTTTGATCAGGATGTCATCTAGGAATGGCATGGTGATGTCCGGGATGCAGTCCCTCAACACCTTGTTCATCGCATTCAACATGTGCGCCACCGAGTTCATCCCTCCTTGCGGCAGGGTGTCAGAACCAAGGATAAAAGATAGAGTGATGGAAGAAGGATATTAGAGAACACGAGAAGAAAGGAACCAAATACTAAGAGAAGAATGGATGTATAAGATAGAGAAAGAAAGAGAATGGATACAAGATATATAATGAGAGCTAAAGATTGGTGTTGATTCGAATTGATTTGAGAATACATGTATGCCCTTATTTATAGGTTCCTATAGAATAGCTTAGAGATTTCTAGAATGTTCTAGAATGTTCTAGACCTAGAATGCTCTAGGACATTCTAGAACATTCTAGAATAATCTAGAGTTTTTACAATAATCAATGTAATACAAGAAGTAGCTTTTATTGTTTCATATAACAATAAACTATCTTAATGGTTGAAGTTTTCAAGTATGGATTACAAGGTTCGAGGTTCAAGTCCGGGTGACGCCATAAATGGTCATGTGTTCATGACATTATCCCTCCTTCGAGAACGCTGTCGTGAAGATCCGTCACTACGCGCGGATCGTGAGGCGGAACTGCCGGGGTTCTGGACCAGAAGGATTTAGAGTCGATACAAGCTTTGGCGAGAAAGTACTTAAGATAGATTGGGAAAGAGAGAAGATGAGATTACACGATTGATTTGATAACGAATTCCTTCTTCTTAATTTTCATAAAAAAAAACCGTGTTTTTCTCCTCCCCCTTCCCTCTTTTATAGATGCTCTCATGCATATGATGCATGTGAGGGTACAAGACATGCATAAATTGCATGTTTGCCATTTGGCGCTTAAGTATTACATGTGGTGCATGCTAACCATGTCACTCACTTTAGCACTCATGGATGAGAATTTACATGTAAAAGTACAATGATAGAAATATAATTTCAACTAAATACTATGGCTTAATGGTAAGCCATTTGACTCCTAACTTGGAGGTGCAAGGTTCGAATCCATACTTGCCCTCCTTGTATATGTATATATTTTTATATATTTATTTTATCTAGTCGCCGGTTCGCTGGATACCGCCGCCGGATGCCGACGCCGGCAATACCGACGCCGACGCCGGATTGCGGTCGGATCACCGGCTCCATCGCCGGTCTGGTTTTGGTTGGCCAAAACCCTTTTCGAGTAGCTAGCCACCTCCACTCTAAGTTCAAGTTACCTTGAACTCTCTATGCTCCACACATAGACACAAAGATAATATCTTTTGCTCCACCTTATATATGATGAGAGCCGTATTTGTCGTGCCTATGTGGGATATCTCACAATTTTCTCTTTTGTTTTCACAAACTTTACACCCTCATATCTTGACATTTAGTTGTCCATTTCTCGTGTAATAAAGTGCATTCGAAACCTCCATCATTTTGTACTTAGATATTAAAAATGTTATCTTCACAATTATTGTATTACATGATTCATACTCGATTTTGTACGTTTTATGGGATTTTCACACTATTGCCGAAAATCTTCACGACATCCACCCCCACCAAACCGCACGTCCTCCGGTACGTGCCAAGAAGAGAAGAAGTGAGATTTCGGCTACGATGATCAATTAGATTCCTCCATGTCTTCATTTTCATCCGGCCTATTATATTCATCGTCGAGGTAATCGAGGTCAGGATCCTTGTCTTGTCTTTTCTTGAAAAGCTTTACTCTTTTTCCCGCAATGGGTACGGCCAACCTTGATCCGTCTAGTTCCGCAAGGTGGTATGTGGCATTATCGTTGGCACTTGTCACCACATACGACCCGAACCATCTTCTTGCGAACTTCCTTGTTGTACTATGTTGATTGTCAAGGGTGCTATCGTAGACCAAAACCCAATCCCCTTCTTCAATCTTCTTGGGACGAAGTCGATGCGTGTTGTCGAACCGAACTTTGTTCTTTACTCGGGCTGCCTTCATCATCTTTCGCGCTTTTTCTAAATCTTCAGGTCTTCTTTCAAGTTGCCTTATCCGCGCCGCTAATAACTCTTCTCGGCTCATCTCGTTCTCCCACGGTATCGCTACCCATGAGGCGATCGTCCTTTCGATGGGCATAATCGGCTTTTGTCCATACATAAGCTCCGTCGGCATATACCCTGTCACCGAGCTATGTGTCGTTCTATCAGCCCACAAGGCATAAGGTAATAGTCGTGGCCAATTCCCGACTCGACCGTTGCATGCCCGTACGATGGCTTTAACGATAGGTCCATGCCCTCGCTCGATCTTCCCATTTGCTTCCGGATTGTAGGCAGTCGTGAGGGAGAGCTTCACGCCTAGTCTTTCGAAGAGCTCCGTCGCTTCGTGCGCGTCCAACTCCCCTCGGTCGGCCACTATCTTCCCTACACATCCATATCGGCAAACAACATCTTCAAGTAAAAATTTACAAATGGCTGAAGTCGTCTTATTTGTCAAGGCTCGTCCTTCCACTTGATTTGTCAAGTCTTCCCTTGCGAGCGCTAAGTACTTCATTTGTCCCACTCCCATTGGCATCGAGACCAGATCCACCATCCATTTGAAGTGTATGGTGAGTGGGTATGTCGGCTTTAACTCATCACGATGACGTATATTTGAATATACTTGGCAAGTTTCGCATGTGGACACGAAATGGAGTACATCTTTGTACATGCTTGGCCACCAGTACTTCTCCTTCAACTTTTCGAACGTCGCCCATGTTCCTCTATGACCTGCCCAAGCACTCTCGTGGAATTCGGTCATCAGCGTCTCTTGTTCTTCTTTCTTTACCACCACTCGACGTGGTATTCCTGTCCTTCTTTTTGGATGTCGCCAAAGGAATCCTCCCTTCAAGAAGTATCGGTAAGCTTTCTTTCGGATTCGTAGGGCCTCCTCCTTTGTTAACGAAGTATCTGTCGTCAATGTTCTTAGGAATCTACCGATGAGTAACCATTCTCCTTCGTACTCGTTCTCGTTGAAGGCGTGGAGGGTTTGCGTGTCCTGGTCTTCCGCCGAAAATCGAGCCATCTTGAAGAAGTCGAGGGCGACATCTTCATCTTCCGAAACCATGTTACTTCCATTTGAAAATCTTGCCCTCGACAGCATGTTAGCCATGGCGTTCTTCTTCCCTGCGATGTGACGGATCTCTGGGTTTAAAGACTTGATGTAGGCGATCCACCTTAGCATAGCAAGATCTGGGGTCGCACATCCCGAGACCATTCCGAGAATTGGGAGACAATCTGTCTCTATTATCACTTCTGACCCGATCAGGTAATCTTTGTCCGTCTTCACTGCCGACACAATACCCCAAAGTTCCCGCTTGACTTGGGCATATCTTTGTTGCTGTTCGCTAAGAACCTTTGCTCCGAACCGGACGGCATATCGCGCATTATCTTCACCTTCTTGATTGATGACCCACCCGATTTCGGTTGGGCTCGTATCTACGGTCACGTAAATTGGTTTCCCTTCGGCATAGTCGGCCTTAGTGCCGGAGCTTCAAGAAGCAGTTTCTTTAATCTTCGCATCGCCTCTGTGTGCTCGTCTCGCCATTCGAACTTTATTCTTTTCTTTAGTAGTCCATATAACGGTTCGGCCACATGAGCGTAGTGAGGAATCCATATATGATAAAACGCGCACGCTCCAAGGAACCTTCGAACCTCCGTTTGGTTTTCGCATTCTTCTTTCATGTCTTGGATTGCGTTCACTTTGGATGGCGAGGGCTTCCGGCCGTATGCTCCACACAAGTGACCTACCACCAAGATCTTCGGTTGCCCGAATGCGAATTTTTCTCCCGAAAATGTCAAATTCGCATCTTCGAGCCTTTGAAGCACCTTCTCGCAAACTTTCATATGATCCGCAATGAACTTCCTACAACCTTCCTTATCTTTCGATTCATCTTTCTCCTCATCTGAACATCCTTTTATCGGAATATCATCCAAGAATGGCATCGTGATGTCCGGAATGCAATCCTTCAAGACTTTATTCATGGCATTCACCATATCAGCCACCGAGTTCGTTGCGCCTTGGGGTAAGGTACACATCCGCACAAGCCTGATCGGAGTCCTCATGGTTGTAATGTCCCGACTGTCGATCGCCAATGGAGTAGATGGACCGGCCCGCAAACGCTTCGGCAAATTCGTCCACGCTCGGACCGATTCCGGCATTTCGAATTGTCACCTTGTTGACGGGTTGAAGATCTTGGATGAATCGCAATGATCCATTCTTCTTCGGCACCGTGAACCACCTATTGGAATAAGGAGCATTCGACGGTTCTAGAATTCCCATACTCACCTTCTCCTTTAAGAGCTCGATCCGCTTCGGAAGGTGTGCTCTCGGAACTGGTATCGGTTTCAAATTCCAAGGCACATGAGGCACCATGAAGATCACCATTGGCTCTATAACCTTTGGGTCGGCGCATCCGATTTCTCGTGGGAAGAATGCGAAAGCTTTCCCATGTCTCTCAAGCATATCGCGAAACATTTGCTCCTCTTCAGGGAGAAGGAAATCCTCCTTTCCAACTCGTAGCTTCCCCTTCGTCTCTTTGGTGAAGTCATGACCTATCTTCTTCGGATCTCTTAAGCTTGGATCGTTAGCGACTTCCTTCATCTTTTGCCAGCTATCTTCCGGTAGCGGAACCGCAACTGGCTCGATCTTCTTATCCACTGTTTTATATTTCGTGTTGATGTCAGCTTCATTCATCGAGATGCCACGGCGGTATTCATCGATGATAGCGTACATGTTGACGGAGTTAACCGAAATCACGCATTGGTTGTGAAGATAGCTCAAGTCCACGACGTCCTCGATTTCGCCGATGGTGTCGTTAAATGAGGCTTCTTCCATAATATGAGTCACGAACTCCCCTTCTTCTATTATGTTCTCTTCTTTCAGCATCTTCTCGAATTCTTGTATCCGGTTCTTGTGCTTCTTGTCGGGTAGAACTAGTTTACATGCGCCACTAGGTGTGACACATGTTGCTTCTCCTTGCAATCCACACGCTCTTCTTTCTTGTGGGGTCTTGTGATTGCTCGAACTATTTGTGCCCCATGCTTCAATAGTCCGCTCTAAAAATCCGAGGATTCGCCTCCGAGACTATCTCGATTCCTTTCATGATTGGCTCGCACTGTAAGGAATTGGACCGATATTTGGTTGTCAAGACTCTTTATTCGTGCGAAGGCTGCTCCATTATCGAACACTTTGGTCTCCATCCGAGATGATGTGATATAAGGTTGCCCTAGGATGACAGGATGCGACGCCGATTCTTGTACGAAGAAGTGTTGATCCATCTCCACATCCCCGATCGTGACTTTGACATTGGGACAAGCTCCGTACAAGTCCTCCGTAGACTTTGTTGCCGCGCGAATCTTCCATCCGTGGTTTGTATTGATTGTCCATCTTCCCTTTTTGTAGAAGTCGGTTGACATGAGGTTGATCTCTGAGCCGTGGTCGATCAAGGCTACGACGGTCTCTCTCTTCTCCCCGATCTTCACCGGCGTCTTCGTTGTTGCTCGTGCCCAATGAGGTCGAGTGTAGTGGCTGTCCACCATATCTTCATCGATTTCGTCTCTTGCCATCGTTATGGCATTCGTTTTTGCTTTTTGCGGCTTCTCTTCTTCCTCGTCTGATTGTTGTCTCTTTCTCTTCACAAGGTCCACGATCGTGTCATGGAACTCCTTCTTCGTAATGCCAAGCAATTCCCTCAAGGACAAAGTTACGTGGCTATCAAGAACTCGTTCTTCGAGAATCTTCTTTAGGTCCGTTGTCTGCTCTATGTCCGACCTTAGCTTATAGGTAGGTATAGTCCTTGTCCTCCGAGTGGGGTCTTCGACACCAACCTTCACGGGCCGAACCGTTTCTTCAACTCGTATGCTTGGCTCCCCTTTTCGGCTTGATTCTCATTCCTCCGTTTGTAAAGGTTGACTCGTCTCCGTATCGTCCTTCTTTTTCGCGTTCCTTGTTTCATGTCTTTTTGATGGGCCTTGCTCTTCTATTCTCTTTCTCTTTTCTTCGACGAACACCTCGTGGTTGTCGCACATCACCTCTGCGAGTCTGGTGTTGTCGTCCACCGGATCCGACCACCCGGTTATGCTTTGCACGTTTCGGTCCGCAAGCTCTACCTCGTTCGATGTGACTTTTCCCTTCTCATATTCGAGAACGGAAGTCCAAAACTTTGCTCCCGCTCTAGTAGCTTCAGTCTTGTCTTTCCCGACTCTTATTCCGGCCGACGCAGCATAGTGCATTGCATCCACATGAGTCGCATCGGCATCCTCCATAGATTTCTTCATTCCTCCTCTTCCGAAATTCACCCGTAGGGGTCTTCTAGTCTCGCTTGAGCAGATCATGTTGTCCTCTATGTATACGATATTTTGTCGAATCGCCTCTCGAAGGCTCGCACAATCCCTTCTCATGTGGTCCATGCTATCGCACAACACGCATCTAAAGGGTTCTTTTCCTTTAGGGCCCCGACGATTCATGTTGGCTAGAGTGACCTTCTCGAACTTCTTCGCTAGCTCTTCAATGATGTCGTCATCAATCTTCTTTTCTTCCACGTTACTTTGTCTCAGCGGCTCAGCTACTTTCGGCGGACTTGATTTCTCCGTGGTAGTCGGTCCCGTCAAGTCGGTGTCATCAACCCATTGGCGACGCTTGTCGAGCCTATTGCATGCCCGCTTCACCGCAATCCAGTCCGCTACGAGCCCATTTGCTTGGGTATCATCTTCGAGAAGAGTCCCCAACTCCCGTCTATCCTTTATGTCCACGGCCTTCAAGAAGTACAAAGTCTTGTCCTCTTCAAGCAACACTTGGTCCGTATTGGGGAGACGACTAAACATCTGGTCGAATTCGTCGTACACCCTCGAGACGCTCATCTTCTTATTCTTCTTCTCTATCCACTTCATCAGGGCATGTCGAGTCATCCTCGTTGAGTCTTCAGTCACGAACTCCGCTAGTATCGTTTTCTCGAACTCAGACCATGTTGTCTTTCCTTCTTGAAGCTCGATGACGCGTCTTTGGATGTTGTTGGCGACAACTCTCTTGAAGCTTGCGATTTGACGTGCCTCGGACACGTCCCTTTGATTCATCTCCCTCTTATATGCATCAAGGAACTTCGTAACGTTCCTTCCATCGAATTGGCCCTCGAGCTCTACGACACGATCGACAGCCTTCTCCACGCTCGCGTCGTTGTCCCGAGATCTCATCATTTGCTCGACGATTAGCATCATCCTTTCGAGCTCTCCTGCTTGGTTGCTTGAGGACGCCATCTCCAAGTATTAATCTCGACTTGATCCTTCCTACCGCCTCTTTCACGTCGGGTTCACCACTTAATTATGTCGTGAAGATCCGTCACTACGCGCGGATCGTGAGGCGGAACCGCCGGGGTTCTGGACCAGAAGGATTTAGAGTCGATACAAACTTTGGCGAGAAAGTACTTAAGATAGATTGGGAAAGAGAGAAGATGAGATTACACGATTGATTTGATAACGAATTCCTTCTTCTTAATTTTCATAAAAAAAAACCGTGTTTTTCTCCTCCCCCTTCCCTCTTTTATAGATGCTCTCATGCATATGATGCATGTGAGGGTACAAGACATGCATAAATTGCATGTTTGCCATTTGGCGCTTAAGTATTACATGTGGTGCATGCTAACCATGTCACTCATTTTAGCACTCATGGATGAGAATTTACATGTAAAAGTACAATGATAGAAATATAATTTCAACTAAATACTATGGCTTAATGGTAAGCCATTTGACTCCTAACTTGGAGGTGCAAGGTTCGAATCCATACTTGCCCTCCTTGTATGTAAATATGTATATATTTTTATATATTTATTTTATCTAGTCGCCGGTTCGCCGGATGCCGACGCCGGATGCCGCCGCCGGATACCGGTGCCGCCGCTAGATGCCGACGCCGACGCCGGATACCGGTGCCGCATGCCGCCGCCGGATTGCGGTCGGATCACCGGCTCCATCGCCGGTCCGGTTTTGGTTGGCCAAAACCCTTTTCGAGTAGCTAGCCACCTCCACTCTAAGTTCAAGTTACCTTGAACTCTCTATGCTCCACACATAGACACAAAGATAATATCTTTTGCTCCACCTTATATATGATGAGAGCCGTATTTGTCGTGCCTATGTGGGATATCTCACAATTTTCTCTTTTCTTTTCACAAACTTTATACCCTCATATCTTGACATTTAGTTGTCCATTTCTCGTGTAATAAAGTGCATTCGAAACCTCCATCATTTTGTACTTAGATATTAAAAATGTTATCTTCACAATTATTGTATTACATGATTCATACTCGATTTTGTACGTTTTATGGGATTTTCACACTATTGCCGAAAATCTTCACGACAACGCCGAGTGGAAGTCGGCGTTAACATTGTTGGGCCGGGCTTGTTTGGATAGTGACGATGGAAGTCGTTGACCAGAGCTTCAGCATTACAAACGTTATCAATGGGTTCCCAAGTGCGATCATTCGGTGGATAACCAAGCCAATCAACTAGATAATAAAGCTTATTGCGCACAATCTTAGAATCGAGAATAGCAGCTACCTCGTATTCGGGGCCATCCACAAGTTGTACAGAAGGCGGTGGTGGCACGACATGATTAGGGATTAAAGAGGTGCGGCAAGGTTCCAAAAGAGAGCTATGAAAGACAGGGTGAAGCCGCATATGTATAGGAAGGTTAAGACGAAATGTTGCATCATTAATCTGCGCCGTGATGACAAAAGGACCTAAGCGTTGATAGTCAAGCTTAGCACACGGTCGGGTAGTCTTGATGTGACGACGAAGCAACCATACACGGTCACCAACCTTAAACGGAGACTTAAGACGATGTCGATCGGCATTGGTCTTATGGTGTGCTTGCGCTTTCTGAAGATGGGACGATAACTCGAATTGGATTTGTTGTAGTCGGTGGAGGTGATGCGCCGCACTAGGGTTTCGTGACACTTCGGGAAGATCCAGTATACACCATCGAGGGTGGTTGCCGGTGTAGGCAAAGAAAGGTGTAACTTTGGTAGAAGAGTGGACCGTGTTATTGTAAAATGTAAAATATTACTCCAATCATCTTGTTGATAACTAATGAAACATCGAAGATATTGCTTGAGCGTTTGATTTGTGCGCTCTGTTTGTCCGTCAGTTTGTGGATGATAAGCTGAAGAGAGTTTGCAAGAGATTTTGAGGCCTGCCCATAGGTGCTTCCAAACGTGTGAGATAAATTGAGGACCTCGATCGCTAATAATATCATTCGGGAGACCATGATGGCGAAACACTTCACGCATAATGAGATCTGCAGTTTCTTCACTATTGATGGTCTTCACACATGGTACAAAATGTGCCATCTTGGTGAACCGATCTGTGGAAGTGTTTTTAGAATTCAAGGTATTGAAGTCTACAAAAATATAAGGTATGGAGCATTCACACCCGAAGGCCAAGAACACGAGCTAAGGTTTCAAGTATAAGTCAAACTAAAAGCAAGAAAGATGGAGAAAAGTAAAAGAAGGAAAAAGCAGACCACCAAAAAGCAGTCAGAAACAAACGCTCATAACTCTCTCGTTTGACACCCAAATATCACGTGTAAATATGGGTTAGAAAGCTTATGACGAGAACTATCCGTAGCTTTTTAAAACTCTAAATTTGGAGTATGGATGAGGGAGATATGACGATTAGAAGATCGTTGTGTCATAGATAAGAATAGGAGATGGAAAAGCTCTAAAAAAAGCGTGGAAAAGAAAGCAAGCGAAACTTATCTACTAGAGGAGAACTTCATATAAAGCAAGAAGAGTGAGGTGGTGAAGGGGGCTTTTTTCTGGTGGTGTTTTTCTTGCCTATTCATGTAGTGCGTTTTTCTAGTGATCAATTCATCCTTGTAGGCTTGAGTTTATGTATCTTCTTTCTCTTGTTTCTATGATCATCACTCCTTATTAATATATCTTTGTAGATTTGGGTTTCTATATCTTCCTTCTCTCTCTTTTCTATCATCTTCTCTCTTTTCATTTTGGCGCTGTTTGAAAATATGTGAGATTTTTGTGATCACTATAAATGATAATCTGATGAGGTGATCCTTCTAGAAAATGACGCCATTGCTCGAATGAGTTGACCACAGCTAGTAACTCCTTGTCATGCACCTCATAGTTTATCTCCGAAACAGTAAATTTTCTCGAGTGAAACGCGACTGGATGTATCTGCCCGTCCTCGCCTGGTTGCGATAGGATACTCCCCAATGCAAAGTCTGATGCATCCGCCTCAACAGTAAATGGCTTTTCAGGATCAATATGTGCTAGGATGGGTGCTGATGTGAATGCCTCTTTCAGCTGCGTAAAAGCCTTGTCTGCTTCGATACTCCAAAAAAATGCTTGATTTTTCTTGGTGAGTTGAGTAAGGGGCAACACAATGGTTGAATAATTATGTATGAATTTGCGATAGAAGTTCGCAAATCCGAGGAAACACTGGACATCCCGAATTGAGCATGGGGGTTTCCATTCCAATATTGTTTGGACTTTTGCCGGGTCCATGAAAACACCATGGGATGAAATAGTGTATCCCAAAAATTCGACTTGTTTGCAATCAAAACTGCATTTCTCAAGTTTGGCGTAAAGACCATACTTCCTTAGGCGTTCAAGTACTTGCCGCACATGTATATCATGCTCCCCCTATGTTTTAGAGTAAATCAATAGATCATCTAGGTAGATGATTAGAAAAATATCCAAGAAATCCCGGAAGATGTCATTTGCCATATGTTGAAATACGGCAGGTGCATTTGTGAGCCCGAAAGGCATGACTGTATACTCGAAATGACCATACTGAGTACGAAATGTTGTTTTCCACTCATCTCCCGGCCGAATTCGAACAAGATTATATGCACCCCTTAGATCAATTTTGGTAAAATGCTTTGCCCCACCAATGCGTTCCAAGAGATTGGAGATTAAAGGTAAAGCATACCTATTCCTTATGGTGACTTTATTTAAGCCTCGATAGTCCACGACCAAACCAAGGGAGCTGTCCTTTTTCTTCACAAAAAAGATAGGAGCACCAACTGGAGACTTTGAATGTCGAATAAACCCATGTGCAAGATTTTCCTCGATGTATTCTCGAAGAACCTCAAGCTCAGTGGGTGATAAATTGTAAATCAGACCCCACGGTGGCTCTTTTCCTGGTTGGAGATCAATAGGACAGTCGTACGGCCGATGCTTTGGAAGAACACTAGCTTTGACTTTGTCGAAAACATCAACATAGTCTTGATATTTTTTGGGAATTTGGATGTTTAAATTCCCTTGAGTGACACTAGAAGGTGTCACTGATACTGCAAATAAGAAAAGGTCCTCCTTGCCTCCCACTTGGCGCAATTGTTGCAATGTGATAGCTAAAATTTGAGGAGAAGGATATGGTGCATCAGTAGAACTATATACTTTGGGAGGATAATCCCGAGTTCGATCCTTGACAATGATATTTTCTACTAAAGGGCACCTAATTTCTCGCTTCCTCCAATCGATTCTAGGGTTATGTAGCTCGAACCATGGCAAACCGAGGACAATTGGATGCTCAGGACTACGGATTATGTTAAAGGAAACTACACATCCTAAATCACCCAAGAGTATGTGTATTGGCTCAGACTCTTCAAATATCTTCCCGGAAGCTATGGGGCGTCCATCAATCACTACTACGGAAACTTGACAAGGAAGTGTATGCAAGGATATTTGGTGTTTTTGGGCAAAATCTCTATCCATGAAACAAGAATCGGCTCCAGTATCTAAGAGGGCTTGGACTTGAAGTTGACAACTGGGTGTCCTAACTTGTACTAGGGCTGAGAAGACTCTACTAACATGCTTGGAAGTAATGGAACCCACACTAGGTTGTACATATCTAGGGTTGTCCAACCAAATGGATCCTATTTTGGCCAGACTTATTCGTTTGACTCCTCTTCTAATTGGCTTAGGACTTCAAATTTATTGGACAAGGGTGGATTATTCATAATATTAGATTCACTAACTACTTCTAAAATGTTGGACTCATTTTTATTGTCATAGTGAATTTGATTTACCTGACGTCTCGGCTTACGGGAGCAATGAATGGCTATATGTCCTGGACCTCCACAATATAAGCACAGATGGTTTGCTCGACGACGTTGCTTCTCTTCGTCTGACAACGGTCCTCGTCGTTGAGTTATATCGATCTCCATGGGTGTAGGACTATCCATTGGGACTGGACTACGTGTTTGCCTTGGAGTTGGAGCAGGGCTATACATTTGCCTTGGGGATGATTGCGTCGTTACTGATGCATAAGTTGGTGTGAATCTTGATCTTGTTATTTGTTGTTGTCTCTCACATCGACGCTCAAAAAGGCGATTATCACACAGTATTGCTCGACTAATAACTTCTATAAGTGACCTTGGATCCTCGGGGAAGGTAAGAAGTAAGTCTTTGACATCACTACGAAGGCCTGAACGGAATTTCTCCATTAGGGCTTGTTCATCCCAAGGAATATCGCTTGCGATGAGACAGAAATTGGCAGCATATGTTGAAGCTGGTTGATCACCTTGACGAAGTGTACGAATCTTGTTGATAGTTGTTCTTGCCCCATTAGTATCTCCGAAACAAGCCTTAAATTCCTTGATAAATTCCTCGAAATTATTCAGTAGAGGAGAATTGGTCTCTAGCAATGGAGCAAACCACGACAACGCTATGCTAGTCAATAAAGTGCCCACTAGACCGACTCGTGATGCATCTGTTGGATAACGTGCGGGATGCATTTGAATCACCAACCGTACTTGATTCAAAAAACCTCGGAAATGCACCCTTGACCGATAAAATTTAGCTGGGAGGCTAATTTTGGGCTCCTTGATAAGTCCCTGACCTTCAACCCTTTGTTGTTGTAACACGACGATTGTCGACTCTAACTGTTGCACTCGTCGTGTGAACTCCTCTTGTTGTTGTTGCTTCTCTATAGTAACCTTTTGTAGATCCCCAAGTAGACGTTGATTCTCTACTTCAAGAGATGCGAACTTTGATTTAAGGTTCTCCATTTCTGCAACAAGGGTGAGATATTCTTCTTAGTTAATGGCAGCCATGGTTTCAGGATGGTTACAAAGGAGGATAAGAGAGAGAGAGAGAGAGAATTCAAATCAAACTGTTCATGACACAGGGTACACATCCGCACTAAGCCGAGAGGGGTCTGCATCATCATGATATCCCTTCTCTCCACGACTAGTTGGAACTGATCGTACCCCGAGTACAGATCACTGACCGATTAGATTGACCTTCCGGCGAAGGCTTCCGCGAACTCATCTATTGTCGGTCTGATACGTGCATTACGAATGGTCACCCTGTTGACTGGTTGCAGGTCCTGAATGAAGCGCAGCGTGCCGTTCTTCTTCGGCACTGTAAACCACTGATTCGAATACGAGGCACTCGACGGTTCGAGGATGCCCATCTCCACTTTATGCTTCAGTAGCTCCATCAACTTTGGCATGTGAGCTCTTGGTACTGGAATCGGCTTGAGATTCCATGGCACATGCGGCACCGTGAATATCACCATCGGCTCCACGATCATCGGGTCTACGCACCCGATCTCCTTCGGCGAGAATGCGAAGGCTTTCTTGTGCCTTCCGAGCATCCTCCGAAACCGGTCCTCCTCCGCTAGTAGTAGAAACCCACCCCCACCGACCTTGAGCTCCCATCAGTGTCCTATGCCGACCGGTTGACGTAAACTTGGGTCCAATGCGACCCCCTTTATCCGCTCTACGCTGCCCTTTGGCAAGGGTGCCGTGACTAGTCTCACCTTCCGGTCCACATTCTTGTACTTGGTATCCACATGGGCCGTCCGATTGGACCCTACCTTTTCCATGAAGTCAGCAATGAGTTCTTACATCTCCATTGAACTAACTGGAACTACCCGGTCTTCACTAAGGCCTCCTTCAACAAACTCGCGTAATTCCCCCAAGGTGTCATCGAAGGAGACCGCCTCCACGACACTGCCAATCTCTTCGTCGGGGCCGAGGACCCCGAACGCCCTGAGTCTTCCTTCCACCCGCTTCTTTTCCCGGCCATTGATGCAGGCTATGGTACAACCTCCGTTATCGGAGAACCAAAATCTTCTACCTATGGTACACGAGTGGGGTTCTTCCGGGGTGTCCAGACTATTGCGGCCCCACGCCTTGATAGCCCTCTCTAAAAATCCCCTCGACTCTCGCCGCCGAGGGTCTCATGGTTGCGCTCATGGCTTGGCCTCATCATCAAAATTTGAACGGAGCGTTGTCCGTCCTGGCTCTTCATGCGCTCGTACGCCGATCCGTTGTTAAGCACCTTCGTTTCCATCTGTGCCGCCGTAATGTATGGCTCGCCGAGTATCACTGGGTGTGAGGAGGTCTCCTGCACAAAGAAGTGTTGATCTATTTCAACATCGCTGATCTTTACGCGTACATTCGGGCACGCACCCTGCAGCTCCTCCGTAGCTCGTGTTGTCGCGCGTATCTTCCACCCGTGCTTGGTGTTGATCGGCCAGTTCCCCTTTTTGTAGAAGTCCATGGACATCAAGTTGATCTCCGAGCCATGGTCTATCAATGTCACCACCGGCTCCTGCACGTCCCCAACCCGGACAGGCGTCTCTGTGGTGGGCCTTGCCCAATGCGGCTTCGCGTAGTAGCTGTCCGTCAACTCGTCCTCTAGGGCCATGTCTTCTACGTGCGTCGTCCGCACCTCCACGAGCTTCTCCGGCTCCGGCTCTGTTGAGAGCCGCTTCTGCTTCACCAAGTCCACAATGGAGTTGTGTAACTCCTTCTTGGCGATTCCAAGCACCTCCCTCAGTGACAACTCCATCTTGCTGTCGAGAATCCGCTCCTTGAGGACCTTCCCCAGGTCTGTTGACCTCTCAATCTCCGTGCTCAGCCGGTAACCGACCCTTTTCGTTTTATTTGGCACCCCGGTGTTGCCAACATCGTTCTACTTTGGTCCGAACTGGGTCTCGTACCGTTGTGAGGGACCGGCGCCTCCAGCCCTCCCCGCGCGCTTGTCTTCTACCAGAACCTCATAGTTCTGGCATGCGGCTTCGACGAAGCCAGTCTTTTCTTCAACCGGATCGTCCAATCCGGTGACCTCTCAGATACGTAGTTCCGCGCGGTCCGCCTCCTCTTTCTTTAGCCGTACCCTGGAGAGGCCTTCCAACACCAGCGGCCAGAATCCAGAGTCTTTCGCCTTCTGGCCCTCGTCACCCTCGACCCGGATACCCGCCAACGCGGAGTAGTGGACGACTCTGCATGTCGCTCCGCAGCTTCTTCCATCAAACGCTTCATCCCGCCGCGCTCGGTGTTCAACTCTAGGGCTTTCCGTGTGTCGCCGGCATGCACCCGCCCATTCTAGAGGTACACCACGTTGGCCCGGAGTGCCTTTGCGAAATCCGCACATTTTTTCTGGATGTGACCGACTACGTCACACCACATGCATCGTTGCCCTGTCAGCGGCCTCCGGTCACGAGGTTGATCGTCGCTATCCCTCCGTGCTTGTGCGATCTGGAGGTCACACACCATTTGTGTCAACTATTCCAGAGCCGCTCCTCTGGAAGAGCCTTGAACCACTCCGCTCGAGGTTGGGCCCGTCTCGAGCCAATTCCGAATCTCTTCCTTCCCAATCGGCACCGATACCGGCTCCTCGAGCTTCCTTGCCGGGACCGGCCTCGACACTGTCGACCCCTCATTGCTCCACTCGTGCCGCTTGTCAAAACGGGCATAGACCCCTTTGACCATGGCCCAGTCAGCCGTGAGGCCGTCATCCGTCTCCAATAGGAGAGCCACCTTCTGCCGATCTAGCGCGTGCACCGACTTGACGAACAACAAGACCCTGCTCGTGTCGAGCACGATCCGATCCTGCGCCGACAACGTAGCGAATTGTTGTTCGAATTCCTGGAGGAGCACCGACGCATTCCTCCCCTTTCCAGGGCTCTCAACCCAAGCCATGAAGTCCTACTTCGACAGCCGAAGTGAATCGTTGTACCCGTACTTCTCAAGGAGCCGCCCCTCGAGCTCCACCCAGGCCTAGAATCTGGCCAACACCTCGAGCACCTCTGCGTGGATGCTCGGCGTCTCCACTCGAGGGAATCTGGACAGTCATCTGTCCTCCGGGATGTCCCTCATGATCATTTCGGTCTGATAGGCCTCCAAATAGCTCGTGGAATTCTTCCCACCGAATCGGCCTATGGTGCTGACAATCGATTCTACGGCCCTATCAAGGGCACCCGTTCCCTCACGAGCACTCACTAGCCGGTCGACGGCTATTGCCATAGCTTCAGCAAGCTCGGATCCCCTCATCTTCAACTCCTTTGCCGCCTTCTTTCACGTCGGGTTCACCAAATTATGTCGTGTTGTTACGCTCTCATGTGTGAAATGAGGCAGGACCGCGGGGCCCTGAACCAAGGAGCCTGAGAAAAGAAGAGGGAGCGCGATTCACATAAACACACAGAGAGAGACGGGAACAAAAGATTTAATTACAATGTCAACAACGATTACAACCGGCAAACCAGCAACAAACTCAAAACGGAGGTCCCACGCACACACTCAGACGACACAAAGAACGCACAGTGGAGCCTCTACTGGAAGCACAAGGGCTTACACGCGGCAGAGGCAACCGACACAGAAACGTAGTGGAGAGCAACGGTTGAGGAGGAGAGAGCTCAGTCCCCAATCCGACAACACTTCGTCCTCGCCAAAAACGCAATATCTTCTTCTTCTTCTCCCCTCCCTTTTATAGGTCGCCGAGGAGGCCGTTACATCCAAACACATCAACTTTATTCTCTGTCCTTTCGGACCGAGATACGCATCGATTCCCTAGACAATTAATACCCTTCCTAGTACATATGTACATCAGCCGATCTATTCCTAGCTATGTACAATTTGTAAACACACACACACACACGCGAAAAGGATTGGGTCATGCCTCCTCCCCTCGATTCCTCCTAGGGGTGGTTTTCTCCACGACATCGTGATTGTAAGCGACAAAGTCCGTTTTGCATATTCTGCAAAAAGAAGGGTCATATAAAAGACCAATGCTGGAAGCTCCAACGAAAAGAGCATGACAACAAAACCAAAGTTGCAGATAATAAAGGTCAGATTCCTAATGTCCATGAGGTCTATACACATCATTTAAGTAATTGTAAATGTTATTTCCCTCAGTATGTATTGGGACCCAATGATTTACTACATGCAAATGGGTATATCAATGGATCTTCCATACAATTTTTATTTGATTCGGGAAGCTCACACAACTTTGTGAATGATCGTTTGGTTCAAATATCGGGAATCCAACCCACTTTATAGGTGCACTTGGATGATGGAAGAGTACAATACATCAACGGGGCGATTTATTCATTAGGAATTTCTATTGATACTTATATAGAGGAAGTAGACTTCCATGTAATGAATGTTTGTACCATTGATGTAATACTAGGTTATCCTTGGTTTTTTAATAAAAATTCTTCTTTATCTATTGATTGGGTTCACCATTCCATTACCTTTGTATTGAACGATTGTACTCATTTTATTCAATGTGTAAATAAACAATCTCTTTCGATTGTTTCCTCTCCATCAATATTCGAGTTGTCTTGTTCTTCTTTATTTTATTGTGTACTTGATCCAAACATTCATGTTTATAATATCAATAATGTCTTGGGTCAATTATCATATTTTAAACAACAACAATTGGATGAAATCTTAAATGATTTTCGTGATGTTTTTCCGAGTGAACTACCAGATGGGTTTCCTCCTAAACGTACTATAGAACATTGTATAGATATTGTACCTGGCTTTGCACCAATAAGTATACCTCCTAATCACTTAAGTCAATCCAAATAGGATGAGGTATCTAAGCAACTCAAGGACTATTTACGAATGGGTTATATACCTTAAAGTAAATCTCCATGGGGTGCACATGTGCTCTTGGTAAAAAAGAAAGAGGGCACATGGTGTATGGGTATTAATTATTGATGCTTGAATAAAGTGACGATCAAGAATTCATATCCATAGCCCTGGGTTGACGATCTGATTGACCGTCTCCAGGGAGCTCAGTATTTTACGAAACTTGATCTCCGTACGGGCTACCATCAAATTCGTATAAGTGAGGAAGATGTTCCTAAAATGACATTCGTACGTGCTATGGCCATTATGAGTTTTTGGTTATGCCTTTTGGTTTGACCAATGGTCTGACCACATTTCAACAAGAAATGAATGACGTTTTCCAAGAACAACTTGGAAAATTTGCCATTATTTTCTTGGATGATATTCTAGTTTATAGCCGTACATTAGAAGAACATACTAAACAAATCCACTTTGTTTTACAAACATTGCATGATAAACAATTCTATGCGAAGATCTCAAAATGTGAGTTCTTCAAGAAATCAATTACTTATCTTGGACATTTCATAACTAAATGAGGAGTTGAAATTGATCCTTCTCGCATTGCGCAAGTCAAACTTTGGCCCAGTCTTCGGAATATTCAAAAAGTTCGATCATTCCTTGGTTTTGTCGGGTTTTTGCGAAAATCTCTTTGTAATTGTACTCCCAATTGACGACACCGTTTATTGATCTTCTCAAAGGTCAAACACGTAAGTCTACAAAACCTATTGTGTGGAATGCTACACTAGACCTCACCTTTAAGGAATTCAAGGACCTGGTGTGCAAGGTTCCTTTGCTTTTTTTACCAGATCCTTCAAAACCTTTTTAGGTTGAAACCTTTTCAGGTGCCGTCCTGTATGAAGATGGTAAACCAATAGCATTTGAGAGTAAGAAACTTGATTGTACTCAGTGTCAATATATTGTGCAAGAAAAAGAATTATTTGCAGTTATTCATGCGCTCAAGACATGGCACCATTATCTTTATGGAAATCATTTTGTGGTAACTACGGACCACGAGTTCTTGAAATATTTTTGTGACCAATAAGACCTGAAAGGTCGTAAGGTAGGATGGGTAGATCTCATCCATGACTTTGATTTTTCCATATGATATCGTAAAGGTTCCATGAACGCTATCGCTGATGCACCAAGTCACATCCGTGAAGTTAACATGCTTAGCTTCACTAAAATAACATCATATCTTTATGATCACCTTTGAGGAAAGTATCCTGATGACAGTTATTTTGCGAAATACTGGGCAAGATTTGAGTCTGGAATAGACACCACCACATCCTCGAAGGAATCCTTCAACATTGCTAACTATCTCCTCTACCGTAATGGGAAGGTTTGTGTTCCAAATTTGCCTGAGGTCAAAAAGAGAATTCTTTTTGAATGCCATGATGCATCCTCAGTAGGGCACCCTGGAATACATCACACACTCGTTCTCATCTCCACTCAATTCTATTGGCCGAAGAAGCATCCTGACATACATAATTATGTGACTAAATGTCACTAGTGTCAAGTTAACAAAGTCAAACGACTTAAAGCTGCAAGACTTTTACATTCCTTGGACATTCCCAATAATAAGTGGGAAAGTATATCCATGGATTTTATTGTTAGCATTCCTCGCACCCAAAAAGGTCATGATGCCATCTGGGTTGTGGTTGATCGACTATAAAAAATGGCCAGATTTATTGCTACAAAAACCACGGTAACAGCTCCTAAATTGGCTTACCAACTTATTGATGAGTTATTTTGTTTTTATGGATTACGGATGGATATCGTGAGTGATCGAGATCCAAAGTTTACTAGTGACTTTTGGACACAAGTCTTTAATAAGTTAGAAACTACATTGAGCATGAGCTCCATGGATCATCCTCAATCTGATGGACAGACAGAATGAGTAAATAAAATTATTGAGGACATGCTCTGTGCATATGTTGGTACAAAACCAACAAAATGGGAATGTTATCTCCCAATTTTGGAGTTTGCTTATAACAACTCCAACCATACATCGACGAGATATAGTCATTTTATGTTGATGTATGGTTTTCAGCTATGAACTCGATTGATGTTAATATACATCATGATGAGTTGCCAAGTACACAACTTTCTTCGGGATATGCAAGATATGTTGCACATTGCACGAGATAATATAAAAATAGCTCAAGATAGAGCACATTTTTATGTTGATCATTATAAGTAACCTCGTGTATTTAACCCTGGACAGAAGGTATTTTTACGTGTACTTAACAATTCTAAGACATTGTCAACGGGTAAGTGCGCTAAGTTAGCCCCATTGTTTTGTTGACCTTTTACAGTTCTCAAATGCATTGCTTCATCAACCTATCGTCTCAATCTTCCTGATGGCATTGATATCCATCAAGTTTTTCATGTAAGTTATCTAAAAGAACTTCTTGGTTCTGGCGACAATACAGTTACAGTAGAAACTCTGGTTACTTTTGAAGAATTATCTTCTAAACCACATGTACTAGAAAGAATTTTTGATGTTAGAAAAAAATTTGCGTTCGAAAATAATCCGAGAATTTAAAATTAAATGGATGGATAAATCTATTAAAGATGGCACATGGGAACATGAAAATACTCTTAGAAGTAACTTCCTAACTTTCCATTGCAAGAGTGCAATGTTTTAAAGAGGGGGAGTATGTTATGGGCATGACCGTATAATATCCCGTGGTGAGCATGTATCGTAGTGTTCTATACACGTGGATAAAGTGTGAGGGTTAAATGAGAGTGTAAAGAAGGGGAGGATTACTTTTAATACTCGGCATTGAGCAACCCATTAGGCCAAGTGTGAACTTGCATGGGGGCCTTGGGTCTGGCTATAAATGTGAGGCCTAGCTACTCTCATTTCATCATCTCTTGACTACATTGAGACTCCATTCTTGTGGTGGGTCAACTCTTGTGGTGAGCGCGACAACACTAGGTACAACTCGACGCCACGTCGGTGGTATGTGATGTTGATCAAGGCTCGAGTCCATCTCGATCCCTTCACTCGGGGGTGGTCAGGTGGATCGACACCCTTCTTTCTCTCTCTCCTTTCTATCTATCTATTTTTTATATCCTTATCTCATGCTTACTTTAGATCTAAGCTCTAACACGTGCACTATGCATTTATGATTAACAAGGTTGTGCCCATTGCGACTCTCACTCTTGGTCAGGAAATCTTCAAGAAGCTAACAAAGACATAACATATGCGGCTCCCTACCGAATTTAATGAGGAAAACAAATAAACACCCCCAATAACCAAAGGTAAATACAAGTTGAAGTAATTTCATCTTGTTGACTTGAACACATGTTTTTGGTTACAACAAGGTAAGTTGAAATCAAAGAGCATCATAACAACTAACTTGAGCACAAACATGATCGTCAACAATGTAAGTGACTAGTGCATAAGGAAGCAAGTCTTGAGTAAAGAAGATTTAGTCATCGTGAAATGGATATCTCAAGTGAAGAATATGTGATCGAGAAAACAAAATCAAATCATGTGAACTTTAACACCAACACACTTGAGGGATAGACATGTTCAAAAGGCAATAGACAAATACATGCTTGAGTGCAAAACAATTTATCAGCGACCAACGCTATTGGTAGAAAAATGGGCTCATGAAGTGGAGACTACTTTAATATGTAGCTCTCATAAAAAGAAAAAACAAAAATTGAAGAACAATGCGTTTAGAGACAAGATACATGCGTTGTAGAGCACATTCCTCTTAAGAGAATAAAAATAAATAGAAAACAAAAATCAAGCAAGGTCAAAATTCTACCATGAACATCCCATCAAATGTTGGCTCTCAACCAACGCACTACCTCCCCCACCTCCGTAATAGAGTTGATGCATGAACATTTTCATCAACCTATGGTGGATGTGCTCCTTGATTTGTACCCCCTAATGTAACTTACCCCATATCCCCAACATTTGCACCCCATCCCCTTTTGCCTCGATGTGTTTCTATTCTCCTTCCCCTACAACTATCCCTTGGTGAAGACATCCAACCCCCACTATCCCTTGCCGAAACTATCAATATGTTCATCAATAGTGTAGTAAGAAGTCAACATGGCTTTAGCATCTTTAGCTTAACTTCTTTCTTCTTCTTGGCATCCAATTCATTCGACCTTAATAACACATCCTTGACATGGCCCAACCCATATTTAGTTATAATTCACATTGTGCTCCTTATCAAAGCATGGGAATGGTTACATGACATGAAAAATCCTACCTCTAAACCACCCAACAAGCAACCTCTGTAATGTCGCCACTTCTTTGACAATCCACACATGAACACATAGCCTAAAAATTGATGTGCTACCCACTCTTCCAATTCACAAACCCCACTTTTACCCCCTCCCATGATGATACCCTTGGTTAGATTACAAAACTAGCAAGAGGATGTCCCTAGAACTCCTCTATAATCGTCTTGCCTTTCCTACACTTTACCAACACAAATGAACAAAACCTTGGATTCTGAAGGTCATGAAAAACTTCATCAATGACTACAACATCCCATTATGATTCAAATTATACTCATGTCAAAGCAAGGGGATGGTTCCATGGCATGCTTAAAAATGAAAGGTAGGTCAATAAGCACATATTACAAACATTTTAAAATGGAGGATAAGAATTAATAATCAAATAGGTAATCTAGCCCCAAATATTCTCTCTCTCAAATTAATGCCATCATGAATGTTATACACAATGGTGAAGACACATTCATAATTTGGCCTCTTTAAACAACAACGACTACTTTAAATTGTGAGACTATTCATAATAAATAAATTCTACGCCTTCCCAACATGTGTCCTCTCTGGTCAGTAAACCATGAATTCCAAATTAGGGGTTATCTACAGAATTCAGATTATGTTTTTAGCAATGTCTTAACTAAATCAAGAGAAACATCTTTCCATGCATTAAGAACAGATCGAGCAAATTTGTCTTCCCAGTTTGTACTAGATGTGCATGGGCAGAATTAGATCATGGGCAAGCACAATCTATAGGTGCATGGACAATAACCTATAGATCAACAATATAAGGGGTGGGAAGATAATGTATTCTGCAATACAAAATGCCCTTTCCAAAAATAAACTACTTCCATTAGTTAAGAAAAAATACATAGGATAATATACAACTCATATGTTACAAGCCAATTTGCATGGCTACAAGAAAACAACATGTATAAATAAAGCAACAAAGCCTCAACACAATATTACTCGATAGAATCCCCTCAACATGAGCCTCACACAACCCGCATTCAGCAAAGACATCCTCCAATCTCTTCACTATTCGACACCCACCTCTATGTTTGGTACCCTTGGGGGAAACAACCACCGGGCTGGCTAATAAATCCACTTTGCATTGACATCCACCATATGTAGCATCGGAGAACCTCTCCATTTTAGAAGGAAGTGGTATCTAGCTTCTTCACTCGCGTCAGAGGGCCCTTGAAGGCTGTCAAACTTTCCTTGTAGCGTAGAATCAGATTAAACCAAATCATCATTAAACTCTTAGCCGATGGGGTTCGCTTCCCAATAAATGACTCCTTGCACCTAGATACCCACACTTGCTAAACAATAAGGCCAACCACTAAAAACCAAATATCTATGTACCATTCTTGTATGTAGAATGAACCTCCTTGAGCTGAAAGTTGTATAGTTCTATTCACCGCCTTTAAAGAATGACTATTTCCATTCCACCCATGAAACCATGCAGCTGATTCAGTAGCTAACCAAACAACTGCTACACTTGATACCTGAACTTCAACCCCCCATCGAGCCAAAATTCTTAAGCTCCTTTTCCAAACTTCTTGGGCTCGTGGGCAACTTCACGTGATTTACCTTGTTTGCCCCTCCACGTGTATTTTGTAGGATCCCATTCTAAACACTCGAGTGGATTTCCTTCAACTACATACAAGATCCAATCATCCTCAATGTCATCGATTGATGGCTTCACTGTCCATTTCTTACCGTCTCGTGCCACAATTCTAATCGGGGACCAATGAGCACCTGCAACTACTGATCCCAACTGGATGATCTTCCCATTCTTTCCTAGACCCTTGGCATTGATAACTTTTCTGGTATCATCACATTGTCTGAACCATTCACCCTCTTCGCCATTACTAATAGGAATAGAGAAAACAACTTTATCGACTAGGTCAAGCATCTTCCTGCCATTTCTGAATTTTCCCGTGTCTTCATATAATTTATCTCGATTACTAGGGGACAACTGCATCCAATTTTCCATTGAATGAATCCCAACACCATGCAATATAGCCCACGACATACCCTATCTCTTACCAAGAATCTTTCCCTCGGTTGACTTTAAGGTCTCGTTCCACAATAGGGGTTGGTGCATCCATTCAACATTAGTACTTGGACCTATATGACTAAGATGTCCACAGAGCATACCCCACGCCTTCATCACTGACATAGATGTGCGATCATCCAACTGATTAGATTTCCTAAGCTTTAAGTCCATACAAAATAGCCATGATTTATGTGGCTTCCAATGCTCACCATGTCGTGGACCCCAAAGGATGCTCCTATTAAAAATCAGCGGTTTCCATAAGTGATTTCTGGGAAACAAGCTCCTTACCAATACCTTACATAGCAATGATTGACTTTGTACTCTAGGGCCAATCAATCCTAAAACCCCCTTACTTTTGGGAAGAATCAACGTAGACCATGATACTTTAGCTGCCGCGTTGTCTTCCCTATTCCCAGCCCATAGAAAGCCCCTAATACACGCTTTAACAATACGAATAATATGCCTGTCAAACATCCACAGTGAGACCGCATGCCACAACGTAGATAGGAGCACATGGTTAGCTACTATGATCCTGCCAGCTAATGATAAATTCATCCCTAACTAGATGCGGATTTTGTCGCAAATTTTACTTTGAATTTGTTGCAACTATATTCTTTTGTCGATATCTACACCAATCCACATTCCTAGATATCTGGTGCCTTCCCCTTTTGCAATCCATCTGAATTCAACATTTGGTTTCCATACCGGCTCTACCTCCGAGCTAATCCCGAAACCCTTGGACTTATTTGAATTGATGGTGACTCCCGATGCTTTGCAAAAATGATCGATAGCAATCTGTGCCCTCCCCATATTCACTTCATTACCTTCGAGGTATAGCATCATATCGTCCGCGAACTCCAAGTCGAGCAAGACTTCCTTGTGTTAGGGATTGAAAGACCATGTAAATTTGCCACCTAATTATTCAAAAAGGCAAACATTGCTTTGGTAATAAAGAGGAATAGAAAGGGGGCGAGAGGACAACCTTGCCTGATGGATCTAGTTAGAGAGATTCTAGCTCCTTTCTCCATGCAATCAACACCTTGAGCCATTCCTATATAAGGCTTGAGCAGCACACCTCCATTCCCACGCTAGCTCACCTTCATCACTTCTTCAAGGAAATACCATTGCACTCGATCATAGGCTTTCTCGAAGTCAAGCATCAAACAAGCTAAGTTTTGCTTGGTCTCCATCACCGTCGCAACAGCCTCCCAAAACAATATCACATTGTCCATAATAGATTGATGCTCCATGAAACCGGTTTGATTGGTGTGGATGATATCTCCTAGAAAAGGCTTGACTCTTTGCATTAGTATGTTAGCAAAATGTTAGCAAAATTTTGATAAATGGGCCTCCATTGTCTAGTCTCGTGTGACAACTTCTTCGATTTAGGAATCAGGTATAACAATCCTTCATTGAAGTTGCTTGACATCCTTCTCGATCTCCACATTTCTTGGAATTCAGCTTCCAAACTAGGAAAAGTATGCTCCCAGAATTCCACGAAGAAGGTTTTGGGAAGGCTGTCAACTCCAGGGCAAGCCCTGCTATGAATCCTATGGTAGGTTAATCTTTACACCTATGGAAAATGATTTGTTTAGGTTTTGTTTACATAAAGAAGTGAGGGTGATTGTAAATGATGGATCAAATTGGATCTTAGACCCGGATCCTCAAAAGGTGAATTAATTTTTGGGAGATTTTGATTATGGAAAGGAGACCAATATCTAGATTAACTTGCGATCTTGGAGAATTGTATTGGAAGGTGTGGGTTCAAGATCACATCAAATACATGCCTTTTCTTTCAATATTCTATGAAGATTGGTAGGAAAATATTAGGTGCTAGATCATGGAAAGAACCAACCACAAATGTTGTTTGGAGATGAAATGGACTTTCTCCACAACATCTCAAATAATTTTGGAAATGGCTATGGGGTATAAAGATGAGTAAGTTGTATGTTTCCGATGGTTGTTGGTTCATAATGTTATACCAGTTAATGGGTGGCGAAAAGGAAATGTAGACAAGATCTGTCCTTTCTGTATGGATTTTAATAGAGGTTGCTATGGAAACAAATCATAAGATTATTAACTCCAGTATATCCTAGAGCAGTGTATACATGGGGTGCAATATTATGAGTGGTGGTACATGATAAACCTATGGTATATGAACATGAGGAGGTTGCAAATGCTATTGTGATGAGACATGGTTTGATGGAATTTTTTTTTATCCCTTTGATCCACAAATACAAACTAATAAACCTCAAATATGGCAATTGGTAAGTAGTATTACAATTTGGTATATTTGGAAGGCTCGATGTTTGAAGGTATTTCAAAATGTGAATGAAAGTCTAGCCCAAATAATTTTGGGAATTTGGATAGAGATTGTGCATAATCTGAAAAGGTTGTTGGATGGTATAAAAGGTAATATGCACCATCTGGGACCTAGATATATTTTATAGATGACTTTTTGATAAGATGGAGTGGTTTTACTCGACACCAAAGTATTTATTTAAGCCGATGATTAGAATTTAGAAAAATATAGGGGATCTGTGGATATCTTGTTTGTTTAACCTTATGCGTTTTCTAATACTAATGTTGTATCTTTTTTTGGAAATAAATAAATAAATAAATAAATAATTCTATGTAAATTCAAGAATGTCCTTGTGAGTGGGAAATAATAGGAGGCTCTTGATAGTCTAATCTTCATTTTTTTCTCCAACCTTCTATTCTCAGTATTCATCTATGTAAGGTTTAGTTCTATTTGTTTGGAGGTTGACTTACAATGTGACACCCTAAACGTTTTGAGCATTGAATGGACAATCCAACGTCATGACATTTATTTCGAGATAAAGCATCTCTATGTTCTTGTGATATATCCCTACATCTAGAGATAAATGCAATTGGCCAAGATCCATTACCTTGAATTTGTGACCAAGATTGTCTTTAGTATTTCCTATGAGAACAATGTGATGTCATCAACATACAATACAATTTACTATCTCCCCATGTTTAGCTTTGACATAGAGGGAATGATGCCTTGTATCTGTCCTGAAGTCAATTTTAGTGAGGAATCCATGAATCCACTTGACCTAGGCCCCTTGTGTATACTTCAACCACAAAGTGAAGACCTTTTATTAGAATTGGGTGCATTAAAACCCAAGGATTTTTCAATGATGTAGATAGTTTTGATCCTTGGAGGTTCGAATGTGTCTAGCTTCGAAATCATTTAAGGAACCGGTGAAGGCCTCTTAATGAAAAACTTATAATTTCTAGTAATTTCTCGTAGATTCCACTAGAGTTGCCTCCAAAAGTGTTGCTCAATAACAAGTGCAAAATGTTTATAGCTATTCTACCATGTTAAATATTGTGCCAAAAATAGAGAATCCTTATAGATGTAGTCTTCATCAAGAACAATGGAGAACAGAAGGATTTAGGAAAGGAGAAACAAGGGCTCAAACATGACTAATATATTGCAATAGCAAGATCCATACAAAGTCAAGAGCACTAGCTAATATGCTCACATGGGAGTATAAATACAACTTGGATTGTATTGAAGAACTAACCTTATAAATCTCCCTAATGTTCCTATAATACAATGGTGTTGAGCGAGCAAGCTCAACTGGATCCGAATTGGTTGAATAAGCTTGAGCCAGATCAGTATCTGGAACGAAGAACCGGATGATATCCGGATCAGTATCCGGAACCAGGAGCCGGATTCAAATGTGAACTGGAAGGCTAGTAGTAGCCTATATGCGTCTAGACTACTAGGTAGTCAGGGTCCTCGTAGTTAGTGCCAGTCGCTCGTATGAGCATTGAAGTACATGGTGCTTCCGTCAGTCCTCCTAGGACTTGTATAAATAGTGTTGTCAAGCATATTGTATGGATAGAGTTACAGAGTGTTACTTTTTTTAATAGAGTTTATGTTTTGCTCTCTCTCTGTCTCTCCCGCGCATATTCTCTGTGTTTAGCTTCCATTGAACCTTTCTCTCAACTGTTGCTATCCAGTAGAGCTGGTTTGTAATATGCTTCTGCACGTTAACATTTACATGGTATTAGAGCGTGAGGGTTGAGAACCTCTGCAGCCGACAAACGCTTTCAAAGACAAACCCTGATACCCGGTAAGGATAGACAGAGAAAGATACGGATAGAGGTATGGCGAGTTCACTACCCATAGAGAAGCTCGACTGGAGCAACTATGCGTCTTGGTCATATAAAATGCACCAGTACTTGCTGGGGCATGGATATTGGAGCTACGTGGAAGGAACCAATGAGATAGCGCCGGAGCCGGCACACAAGGACTTCCTGGCATGGGAGCAAGGAGCGAGCCGAGTATTGTACTGCCTCGCGTCCTGTGTGTACGATCAGATGCTCGGCTACATCAAGGATACAAAGATGCCGAAGGACGCTTGGGAAAATCTACGGAAGATTTTCGCCGCAAGTACCATAACCTGAAAGTTGCAGCTCCGGCAAGAGCTGAACAACATCCGGCAAAGGGATATGTCCGTGACCGACTACACCACCAAGATAAAGGAGATTTGTGACGCGCTTGGGTCCATCAACATGACGGTGGACGAAGACGAGATGGTCCAAATCTGCCTCGGTGGTGTAGCACAATGGTACGGACCAATCCGGATGGCAATCTGCACCCTGCAGAAGCCACCGTCCTTCTTCGACTTACAATCAATGTTGATGGTCAAAGAAAACCACACGAGTGGGTCGAGGACCACTCAATCGGACAACCAAATGTTGTATACAAAGGCGGATCAGCCCCATGGACGTGGAGAACGAGGTGTGTTGGCATGCAATGGAGGCGGCCGACAAGAGCAGGACCGAATGCATAGGGATGGTGCCGACAACAGTTCCGAACCCTCCACAAGCTGGGGGAGTCAAGTCGGAGCTAGAAACCGACAATCGAAAGCCGACACGGAATGTTGGTATTGTGACAAGAAAGGCCATTAGGAAAGCGAGTGCTGGAAAAAGCGCGCCGATTCGGACAAATCCGGAAAACCGACAATGATCACACTATGTGGAAGGATCGGAAGGATCCGGAACCAGGAAGACCGGTAAAGGGCCGGCCTTGGTGATGAATCACAAGGCTAACTCGATGAAGAAGACTACTTCCAAATCAGAGGAAGTATGGTACGCTGATTCCGGAGCATCCAACTACATGATGAGCCATGAAGAGTGGTTCTCTTTTTTGGAGAAACTGGAACAACTAGGGATTGTCGAAACCGGAGACAATACCCCTCACCGGATTGTGCATGTCGGAGAAGTCCCTTTAAGCCACGTCGGACATTGACAAGCCATGAAGAGTGGTTCTCTTTTTTGGAGAAACCGGAACAACTGGGTATTGTCGAAAACGGAGACGACACCCCTCATCGGATTGTATGAATCTACTACATGTTCTGACTATCACAAAGAACCTGGTGTCGGTCAGACAAATCGTTGACCAGGGAATGTAGGTGCGGTTTACGCACCTCGGGTGCTTCATCCAAGAAGAAGGCCGGATAATTGCGCAAGGGCGCAAAGAAGGGAGGATGTTCATCCTCAACACTAATGACGTCGGCACTGCCATGTTTGCCAAAGGATAGAAGATTGAATCAGACATTGATCTGTAGCATAAGCAGATCGGCCACATCAACTACCGGAGGCTTCAAGATCTGCAATCGAAACATTGTGTGTTCGGATTGCCGAAGTTTAGTGGCCAGAAGGCCCAAATATGTGAAGCCTGCCAACTCGGGAAGCAACATCAACTTCCCTTCCTCACCGAATGAAACCGGACCCGTAACAAGCTCGACTTAATCCACTCGGATGTATGGGGACCAAGACAAAAAGTTAGTCTTGGCGGGAGTCAGTATTTCGTCTCCTTCATCGACAACTGTAGCCGGCACACGTGGATCTACCTCATCGAGAAGAAAAGCAAAGTCTTCAACTGTTTCCGGAACCTTCAAAGCTTAGTTGAAAGGGAAACGGAGAGGAAGATAAAGTTCCTATGTTCGGATGGCGGAAAAGAATACTTTTCCGGCCAATTCAATAGTTATTTGTAGCAGAACGAAATTCGGAGAGAATTCAGTTGCCGATACATACCGGAACAAAATGGTGTGGCCGAGAGAAAGAACCGGTTGATTGTCGACGCGGCAAGGGCAATGCTAGAGGAGAAGAGCATGCCCAAATTCTACTAGGTTGAGGCCGTCCAGACGGCCTGTGGTCTGTCGGAATCGTAACTGACGGATTGAAGCGCAGAAACATTATAATATAGTAAAGCGTTAAGAAACGCATGTAACGGTTCAAGCGGGAAGCGTTAACGGCTAAAAGCCTTGTGTATATAAAGGGTAGAAATCCTCTGTAAGAGGTGCGTGTAATTTTGGGAGTATAGAGCGTATTTCTAATAGAATACTATCTTCTCTGATCTTTGTACATATCTGTGGTTTTCTCTACTGCGTTCTTTGTTTCTCTGTTGCGTACTGTTAATCGTAATGGTGTAGGTGTAAGTGTGGATACTAGTGCACTTTCTAAGGAGTTCGGTTGTAGCTGTTCCCCCTTATACGCGACTAGGATACAAGGGAGTATCCCATTACGATTTACGGTACGACAGTTCTATTCCTTGTAACACGGTCACCTTGAGGTCTACGCCGAAGGACTGAGCATAGACAATGTTCCTAATCGGTAACACTTTTGGCATGCTTGGTGATTTGTGACTTCTCGCAGACGAACAACAAGGAATGGATGTCTAGCCGTAGACGGTCCAGAGAACCGACCAGACAAGTCCAACCACTAACGAGGTCCATCACACGCCAGACAGAGGAGTGCGGAAGGCAAAAACCTCGCCTCGGTGATATCTGTCCGAACCACATAGTTGACTCCACGCTCACCAACACTGTGACATCAAGCAGTAAGTTCTGTCACCACACGAGTACCGTTGTCGTGCCTTTCGGCTCCGGATCGTTGCGTGAGTCGGGTGGGAACCGCCGAGGTTTTGGACTAGGAGGAAGAGGAATACAACTTAAGACTAGTTATGAATAGTAGAAAGAGAAGTAAGATAGAAATCTCATGAATCCCACGAGTTTAGTGTATTTAAAACAATATTTAGATTATAAGAGTAATTTAGATGGCAAAATTCGTGAATCCTACGAATATATTAGATTGATCAATCCTTGTATATTAATCAACAACCTTATACATATTTCTCTCCTCCTTATATAAAGATGGAAGAGGCTAAGCATGGCTTCATGCTTTTTCACCAAAAGTGTCCATGCACACTAAATGTGCATGTGATGCTTTGTCATTTCCTAAGTATAGGGCTCATGGACGCTAGATGTGCATGAGTCACTTTTAATGTCACGTGTAAATAAAATATTCACACCCTAAAGAATACATGATTTTTACCTTTTAATAAAGGTATGTGTAAATAAAGGTCTTATACGTATTAAATCTATATGTATAACACTAAAGATAAGTTATTACAATGGTAAAGTTGAGTTTTATCTATGTGGAGGTGCAAGGTTCGAATCCTGCCCTATGCACGTGATAAGTATTTTGATATACTATTTATTTATTTATATGTATCTAAAATCGGATATATTATTTTATGGTTTTCACGTAGTGTGTGGAATACACTACGACACTCGCCCCCTCCGAACCCGCACATCCTCCGGTATGTGCCGAAGTTCTCGATTCCTCATATCCGTCTTCACCCAAAGCTTCCTCCGATTCTCCCCTTATGTCGACTATGAGTTGTAATTCACTTTCTTCGCTTCCCGCATCACCGTGGTCTTCGTCCGATTGCTCCTCGTTGTCGGCCTTGGCTTGGATCACATAGGGTTTGTCGTCAGTCCGCTTTTTGAAAATCTTCACCCGCTTCCCGGCTATAGGCACTCGTAGTATTGTTCCATCCAACTCGGACAGTTGGTACGTTCCGTTGTCAAAGACTTTTCGAACCTCGTATGGCCCGAACCACCTTTTCGCGAATTTCCGCATCGTTGTATGTTGATGGTCCAAACTACTGTCATAGACGATCACCCAATCTCCTTCTTCAATCCTCCTCGGTCATAGTCGGTGCTTTGTGTCGAATCGGCTTTTGTTCCGGAATCGTGCTTCTTGTTGTCGGCGTATTGCTTCAGCTATGTCTGCCGGTCTTCCCTCTAGTTGTTGTATCCGGACCGCTAGTAGTTCTTCCTGGCTCATCTCTTCCTTCCACGGTAGCACTGTCCATGTTGCGATCGCGGTTTCCGTCGGCATTACCGGTGCTTGTCCGGTCATGAGTTCTGCCGGCACGTAACCGGTTACGGAGCTATGCGTCGTCCGATCCGCCCATAGTGCATACGGAAGCATCTGCGGCCAGTCCTTCACCTTTCCATCGCATGCCTTCGCAAGTGCTTTCACGATCGGACTATGTCCTCGTTCGATTTTCCCGTTGGCCTCCGGATTGTATGCCGTTGTCAGCGTTAATCGAACTCCGTGTTTGGCGAAGAATCCCCTAGCTTTGTCCGAGTCGAGTTCTCCCCGGTCCGCAATCACTTGTCCTATGCACCCGTACCTGCAAAATACTTCCTCCAAAAGAAATTGGCATACCGCGGAACACGTTTTCCTCTGAAGCGCTCGACCTTCTACTTGATTCGTGAGATCTTCCCGAGCTAATACCAAGTATTTCTTTTGTCCAATCCCGGTCGGCATGGCCACTATGTCGACCATCCACTTGAAGTTGATTGTCGGTGAGAATGCCGGATGTAACTCATCTCGATGTCGAACCCCGGAGTAGATTTGACATTTCTCGCAGCTTTCCGTGAACTCCGCGACATCTTTGTACATTTTCTTCCACCAATATTTTTGCTTGATCTTCTCAAATGTTGCCCATGTTCCTCGGTGTCCAGCCCAATCGGATTCGTGAAACTCGGACATTATCCGGTTTCGTTGCTCTTTTGTCCCGACTACTCGAAGTGGTATACCATCCGGTCTTTTCGGCGCCCTCCATATTATTCCGTTTTCCAAGAAGAACTTTTGGACTTGCCTCTTCTTCCTTCGGATCTCGGCCCTTCTTCCTTTATCGTTTGTTGAATCCTCGACCTCTTGTAACATCTTTCCGATCATCAAGCTTTCTCCCTCGTATTCTTCTTCCCGGAATTCTCGGATTACGTTCACTCGGCATATGTGCTCCGACGCGAAGTAGTCTTTGGAAACTTCTTCATTATCCGATTCGGTTATGTCGTCTTCGAACCGAGCCCTTGATAACATATCCGCTACCGCGTTGTCCTTCCCCGAGATGTGTCGAACCTCCGGATTAAGCGACTTGACATATGCAACCCACCTTAGCATAGCTACATCCGGTATCGTACAACACCGCATCATCCCGAGTATCGGAAGACAATCCGTCTCGATCACCACTTCGGCTCCGATCAAATAATCCCGATCCGATTTTATCGTCGACACGACTCCCCACAGTTCTCTTTTGACTTGTGCATATCCACGTTGCCTTTCGTTGAGAACCTTTGCTCCGAATCGGATCGGATACCGCGAACCATCCGAGTCGGCTTGATTGATGACCCACCTGATACCGGTTGGACTTGTATCAACCGTTACTATGATCGGTCGGTCGTAGCTTGGCTTCTTAAGTGCTTCCGCCCTCCGAAGTGTCTTCTTCAATTTCTTCATGGCTTTGGTGTGTTCCGGTTTCCATTCGAATTTCTTACCTTTCCGCAACAAGTGGTAGAGCAGGTCCGCTATATGTGCATAGTGCAGAATCCATATGTGATAGAATGCACATGCACCGAGAAACCTTCGGACTTCGGATGTTGACTCGCATACTTCCTCCATAGCTTGAATAGCATCGATCTTTGTTGGTGACGGTCTTCGGCCGTAGGGCCCACATAGATGTCCGACCACCAATATTTCTTCTTGCCCGAATGCCGATTTCTCCCCGGAAAGTGTTAGGTGCACATCTTCTAGCTTTCGCAACACTTTCTCGCAATCATGAATATGGTCGACCACGAACTTTCGGCATCCCCGATCATCCATAGTCTCATCTTTTTCTTCTACCGTGCATCCTTTCATCGGAATGTCATCGAGGAACGGCATCGTTATCTCCAGAATGCAGTCTCGAAGCACCTTGTTCATCGCGTTCATCATATGAGCAACCGAGTTTGTCGCTCCTTGTGGTAGTGTGCACATTCGGACTAATCCTATCGGTGTTCGCAGGGTTGTGATGTCTCGGCTCTCCACGGCTGGTTGGAATTGGTCATACCTCGAGTATAGGTCTCCGATGGAGTATATCGCACGACCGGCAAAAGCTTCCGCAAATTCGTCCACTATCGGACCGACTCCCGAGTTCCGGATTGTGACCTTATTCACCGGTTGCAAGTCTTGGATAAATGGGAGTGACCCATTCTTCTTCGGAACCGTAAACCATCGATTTGAGTACGGAGCAGTTGATGGCTCTAGAATCCCCATCACCACCTTCTCCTTGAGCAAGTCAATGACTTTCGGAATATGCGCTCGTGGCACCGGAATCGGCTTCAGGTTCCATGGTACATGGTCAATCGTGAAGATCACCATCGGCTCCACTATTCTCGGATCGACGCACCCTATCTCCCTTGATGTAAATGCAAACGCTTTGCCATGTTGCTCCAACATCTCGCGAAACCGTTCTTCTTCTTTTTGTAATAGGAACCCACCTCCACCGATCCGAAGTTTCTTCCTGGTCTCATCTGTGAAGGCATGTCCGATATCCACGGACTTCCGAAGTGTCGGATCTCCCGAGACTTCTTTCCTCTTTTGTTCGCTATCGGCGGATAGTGGTCCCGCGGCCGGTTTCACCTTCTTCTCCACGGTCTTGTATTTCATACTTACCATTGCTTCTTCTTTGCGGAGCGTATCCAGCTCCATTTTCGCAATGATCTCGTACATCTCGACCGATTCCACCGGGACTACCCGGTTCCCTTGGCTTTTATCTTCTGCAAGCTCTTCAAGTCGTTGTTGCGTGCTCCCATAGAACACTTCTTCGACTATCCCCACGATTTCTTCATCTTCTTTTATTATTGATGCCGACCGCAACTTATCCTCCACTTGTCGGTATCCTTTCTTCAATCCTCCGGTTACGGTCGTGTACGTAGATGCCCCATCCGGACCGATTCGTACATGTTTTGCTCCGAGAGTTTTCTTCCTGTGTGGGGTATCAGGGCTTCTCGGACTATCACTTCCCCACTCCGCAACAGTCCGCTTTAAAAATCCATTCTCACTTGGGACAAGAGTTCCCTCTTGTTCCTTTCGTGATTTGCCGGCACCGTTAGGAATTGGACGGATTTCCCACCGTTTTGGCTCCGAATTCGCGCAAAAGCCGCACCGCTATCGAGCACCTTCGTCTCCATCCGTGATGCCGTGATAAAGGGTTGGCCGAGGATGACGGAATGTGAAACCTCATCTTGCACGAAGAAATTTTGGTCGATCTCGACATCCCCAATCTTCACCGTCACATCCGGACAAGCCGCAAATAGATCTTTCGTTGCTTTGGTGGCCGCCCGAATCTTCCATCCATGGTTGGTGTTAATAGGCCACTTCCCCTTCAGGTAGAACTCCTTGGGCATCAAGTTGATCTTCGATCCGTGATCAATCAATGCTAGCACGGGTTCTTTGATGTTGCTGATTCGGACCGGAGTCTCCGTAGTCGTGCGTGCCCAATGTGGCCTTGTATAGTGGGAGTTCGGAATTTCGTCCTCCACTTCGGTGTCGTTCATTAAAACGGTGTTCGTATTCACCCTTGGAGCATTTTCCTCCGTACTTTGTCTTTTTCGCTTCACGAGATCCACGAGAAGATCGTGGAACTCCTTTGAACACGTTCGCGTTCACAAGTGGAAGGATCGCGCATAAATGGAAGGAGAAGGGAAATTTTAGGGGTTTTTCAATGATTTTACAAAACACATTGATACCAGTATCATACAAGTTCAAACATACTATGAAAAAGGTTAAAAATCCACTATTTTCGTGATTTAGAAGTAACTAAAAAAAGACGAATTTCAAAAACATACATTCTCAATTTATATCACAAACTTTACAACCAATGTTATTTTATAAGAAACGATTTTTGGGAAATCATAAGAATTCAAAACACATGATTTTATATTACTCGATTTGTTACAAGCGGAATGTAGTTACACTTAATAGCCAAATATACATTCATGATCACTCCTTTACGGAGAATCACTACTATAACTAATATACAATGACGATTCCTCCTCATCATCCTTGGATGTACCAATCAGTGCATTATCTTCGTCATAAACCAAATGGTTTGACTCTAGATTATATGTAGCAGATCTCGTTTGCCTTTGACTCGAGCCACCTTGTAGACCTGGTAATTTTTCTTTTATTATATCTATTGTTGACTTCCTTAATCGTCCGGCTTTTGTAAGTGTGAAGTCGTACACGATGATATCCACATCAGAGATATCAAGGGTCGAGGTGTTACGAATGTTTCGCTTCCTCTTCCTACCTCCCCTTCTTGTTTGGCATTCAATCATCTCCAATGTATACTTACCTGTAAAAGCATTTGCACTTCTAGTGTTGTACCAATGAACATTTATAGACTTGATCGTGTTATCTATTTCATGCATTAGCACTTCTAGAATTTTACCAACCCAAAATTGGTGGCCATGTGAGTTCTCATCAGCCGGCGTTGCAATCAACATCCCCGCGGTGAGCTCTTGCAAATTTCCTTGCCATCTAGCTTCGGCTGCTTTGGTCATCCTTGGTCCCACATAAATGTCTCTTTGTTGTGGATGGACCAAGCTGTCATTAATCGCATTTACTAGTCGCTCCGGACTTCTATTTACGCGATCATGTTGCAGCGACCATGTGAATGGCGTTTCCAAATTCCAATTATCAACAGATACACAATTGTCTATAATTTCTTTCTGATCACTATAAAATACATCCCACCACAACGTGTCTTGTTGTGCGGCATATTTCTTGGCGGCCTCAATATGTTTTCTTTTTTCTTCTAAGGCTTGGAGCCATGACCGTTTTTGTTCTAATACCAAGTCGCTCTGCAACTGTCCTTTCTTCTCAATTGGCATTTGCTTAGCTCCATGGACAATTGTACTCGGCATACAAAGTAATAACTGGCAACCACCTTCAGGTTCCCATGTTGTAGAAGATGAATATTGTTTAGCATACAAAAGTGTAGAACCACTTATTCCATTTTTCTTTATCAAAAAAATGTGATTGAAACTTATATTGTTTAACTGAGCAAGCACTTTAACATTCCCACCACCCCCATCTAATATATATCTCTTAAAGTCATATACCTCCTTCAAGTGTAACACTTTTGGGCGTGGTGTATATGCATCACAAATGACATCAAATAGTTTAGGTAAAGTGAAAGCATCATGCCGAGACAACTGTCTGGAGAATGTGCTAAACATCTGATCTATATGGTCATGTGTGTGGCCAACCAAAAGGAAATTGACTTTCACTTTCCTAAACAATTCTAGGTTGACCAACATACTTAGATAGCCAAATACAGTTGAATTTTTGTTCTCTCTAGCAGTATTGTCCAATTGAATGTATAGAACAGGGGGGAAAGGTTGTCCCCAAGACATCAAAACTCGGTGAATCACTGTAACTGTTAGGTTAGGGTCATTGTGAACATTGGGGTAAGTAATGAAGACGTGAGGTCGAACAGACCTATTATAAGCCAAGCATCCCACCAAGTGCATTTGAACAAGGCACTCATCATTGACATCTTTGGGGAGCCTCCGCATATGCGGCAAGCATGTCTTCTTCTGGTCCATGCCATCTATCATTAAGCACATGTATTGTTCAGGCCTCTTCAAACACTTCTCTCTATGATGCATCGCCTTCCTTCGTTCTAAGGATTGTGCCTCACGATGCTCTTGTAGTAACTTCTTACTCGTATCCTTTTCCATTGATGTCTTTGCACCTTTAGCCAAACTTTTAAGATTTGCACAAATGGAGCAATAACCCATACGTACTTTACGAGGAATAATAACATTTGAAAACCGAGCTCTCCATAATCTTGTGAATTGGCTATAGGTGATAGACTTATTACGTGAGCCCAGCATTTCAGATCGATAGACATCATAAACTTCCCGACGGGTATAATTATCAGAAAGATGCATCCTACCTGTAGTGGGCATTACTTCACAATTTAACTGAAAGTAAGTTTTCATCCAGCCAATAGCTAGTCTTCCAATTGCACCTTTCATACTTGGAACCTCTTTACAATTGAGCATCTGATCCCCGCTAAGTAGACGTTGTTGTACTCTATGTAGCCGCATGTTACTAACACATAACACAATTTTGAATGCAACTCTACATATCTGTTGCGCATGGAAGATATAATACTCGAATGATACTTTGATCCCCGTACATTTGTCAGATACTAGTTGCATATGTGATCCGAGGTAAGTGTCTTGCTCATCACCGGTCATCGAAAAATAGTATCGCCTTAATTCTCGCAACTTTGATTTTCCAATCATAGACATACAACCACGGGCACAACATATTTTGTTGACATCAAATCCAATCTGTTTATCTGATGTCACCAAGCTAAATCTAGCCAGACGAATTCTTCGTGGGATTCTTCTAATATGCATAGGGCTCCCAGATTTCTCTTCCTGCATAGAGGTTGGTGTAACCTTGTTACAGTCTAATTCTCTGTTCTGACCATCGCCAATGTTATTCAATGTTTCCTGGGCACTTCCTTCATTCCCGGTATCTTTATTAATATCGTATTCTTCAATAGAGAACTCTTCACATGTGTCATTATTTGCATTCCCTGTAGATGAGCTCAGACAATATTCTTCGATAGAATATGGTGAGTCGGTCGAAAGACAATATTCTTCAATCGAATATGGTGACTCTGTTGACAAACAATACTCTTCAGTAGAAAACGATGGGTCTGATGACAAACAATATTCTTCAATCGAGAACGGTGAATCTTCACTCATGGCTTAAGGTCTAGATAGGGCTCTCTAAGTTATACTCCTCTCTAACCATATACTCCTCCCTAAACATAAACTTCTCTCTAAACAAAAGCCAAATCAATAGAATGTCTATATTATGTAATATTCTATAAAAATACAATACATCTAAAAATTATTTTTAATAAAGTAATTTAACGTAAATTATCAATCATTATATAACTAGATCTAAATGATGTTAAATCAAGTAAAATATAAAACTAATCATTAACAAGCCTTGAATATGTTGGATTAATGTTAAAATCATTGGCTAATTAATGACACCCATTTTGATATAGAACGTCTCACTCATTGATTCTTTAAGGCTCACCATTTTAAATATTAGACTTATCAATCATTGGTTAATTCATGCCCACATCTTTAATACATAACTATTGAGAGTCATAAAAAATTTTGCTTTTAGTAATCAATCATTGGTACATTCATGAACCTCTATCATTGTCTCCTTCATAACCTTTGAAGTGATTGTAGGTTGTTATGAGTATAAAAGATTGATCAATATATTAGTTTGACTTTGTAATCATTAATACAATCATAAGTTACTATAGTTAATGTGACTATGGTTACAAACTAACTATCCTCAAAGTTACCAACATTGGTTAAGATGACTATGGTTACTTTAACCATGGGTTCAATCCCTATAAATAGGAAGACCTCATCATATTTCACTCACCAGAGCGTACAGAGCGTACAGAGCACTCAGAGCATACAGAGCACACAGAGCACTCAAGGCACAAAGCACGAAAGCGCGATCTCCGCCTCCACACAACACAATCAACCATGTCTTCCAAGAGAGTCGAGCGCGAGGAGTCCAGGTAGGCCTCTGACACTGTGGACAATTTTGTAAATATGTTTCGTTTCCCAAGAACTCGATACGGCGTATCGAGTTCATGTATACAATACAAATATTTATACACGAACTCGATACGGCGTATCGAGTTCGTGTGTAAATATTTGTATTGTATACATGAACTCGATACGCCGTATCGAGTTCGTGTTTAAAGTATAGGTTTTAAACATGAACTCGATACGCCGTATCGAGTTCGTGTTCATAGTGTAGGTTTTAAACACGAACTCGATACGCCGTATCGAGTTCGTGTTTAAAGTGTAGGTTTTAAACACGAACTCGATACGGCGTATCGAGTTCCTGTTTAAAACATAGGTTTTAAACACGAACTCGATACGCCGTATCGAGTTCGTGTTTAAAGTTTGAATTTTAAACACGAACTCGATACGCCGTATCGAGTTCGTGTTTAAAGTGTAGCCTTTGAGAGAGAAAAATTGTTTACGGGGTGGAAATGTTATCAAATTGTCTGTCAAAATCAGTCTTTTTATGTTGAGTTTACTTACTTCTAAACAAATACAAGCTCTAATTATAGGTGTTTTTTGACCTACTTTAGCTTTAAATAGTAGAAAATGATCTACAAATTGCATTCACTATGGCAAATTCTCATCAATATAGGTTTAGAATCTATATAAGTCATATCTACTATTTAAAAGAATATATAACCCGTTTTACTTATTACGATATATATTTTCTAGGTTGAGTAGCCCTGCCTAGAATAGATTTTTGAATATGTTACTGCTCCTAGAAACTGTTCTTCATTATAATAACAACTTCAATCTACGTAACTGTCTAACTTATGTTTTTGCATATACTTTCTTAAATAGGTCGTTTGAGAATCTGTCAGACCGACCCGTGAAGAAAATTAAGCTTCGCATACAAGGTTCTCCAATCGAAGCCCAGACCAAGGTAACTCCGGAGACCATAAAGAGAGGAAAAAAGCTTCTATTTAACGAAGAGACAAAATCTCAGCCCCATAGTGATGTAAGCCAAAAGAAAATTGTCGCCGCTACTGGAGGCGAAGACCTTCCTGACCGAGATCTAACGGACAAGGAATGGTGTATGCAATATGTCGACTCAAAGAAAAAAGTCGTATTGTATACAGCAAAGAAGAAGGGTGAGGGGCAGCTAGGAAAAGAAACTCCATTTATGTATGGCCGAATTCTACGATTTGACTACGAAGATGCAGATTCGGCCAACATACTGGTAATGATAGAGTGCTCCAAGGGGGTACGCAAAGTGTTCCTTTCAGAAGACCTTTTAGTAAAGGAATCTTGTGGGCCTGAAGTGTTCAAAAAAGCACTTGATAACTCACAAAACCTGATTGTTACCTTGAGGCCTTATATACAAGGCCATGTAACTCTACGAGATGAAGAGCCCTCCCACTTGAAGGCCACTAAAAAGGTATCCAAAGTCCAGTCAAGACCAGCCAAGAAGAAGACAACGAAAATGTCGGATACGGATTCGACAAGTGACAATGAAGAAGAGGATAATAAGGGGACGCCAGGAGCCGAGCTGGCCTCGGGTGTTTTGTCATCCGAGCAGAATAAAATAAGAAGAGAGTTAATGCAACGGAAGCTGGTCAGGAAAGGGCAAGTATTTAATTTGCCTATAACACACATCCATCGGCCCCCTATTGATGAAAAAACAGGTCGAAGACCACTTGAGATTAGAGAGCCTCATCGCATGCATGTTCAAAATCTCAAGAAGAAAATGAAAATTAATCCTCATGCCACAGTGGTGCCTTTTATTGTTATGGTGGATCCTGAAGAATGTGAAACCATTGAAGATTTTGATATCAGAAAGCATGATCAATATAATTATTTTGTCATTGGTGGATCGCATTCAGCAGAGGCACGTCGACAACTTGTCAGAGAACATCCAACCACTTTCTTCTTCAAGTATGCCGAGTGCAAAATATATGTTGGGCTCACAACCGAAGAGGCTAAGCTGTTGGCATGGGACCATAATAATGATAATGACTATAGGCAGAAAATGTCGTCTATTGAGCGTATCCGGTTCTTCCACCACGAGTATTTAGATGTGAAACAAAAGTTTGGTGTGAAGTTACATCCAGGCCTTCGACGTCAATGTCTGCATGAAGTCGGCATTGTGGTAGATGATAATGTTAGGTCCGATGGTCTTCGAAAGTATGAATCTTGGTTTCAATTGGCGTTTAGAGATGGAGAAGTATGGGACCTCCAAGATCAAATCTTCTCAATGTGGGAGAATAAGGAGGTAAAGGGTCAACGACAAAAGAAATGTAGGGTTGACCCTCAACTAGAATTAAAGTCACAAGCCGCCAAGAGAATTGACTTGACAATTGAAGAAGCGGCAGACGACATGAAGCTGTCTCTATGGAGAGCGATGCAAGGTATTAAGGACGAGCAGCTTCTTGTGTCCGTTTTGTCAAGGGTTGTGGCGAAAGATTTAAGCCTTGAAGAAATGGTCACCGAGTTCAATAAGTAAGTCTTTCAAATACTGAAATTGTAGTCTATCTGGTGTAATTCAAAGTTCTAATCTTGATTTCTAATTTTACAGTCATAAGGTGTACATGAAGATCCAAGAAGTAATGATGAAACAACTTGGATGTATAACTTGGGAACAAGTGACCGAGGATTATCCTCTAACGTCTTCGTATAAGGCGTTATCAGAGTATTTTATTGCATTCAAGGATTGGGTTAGTATTGATATTTTTTCATTACCCTTTCATCATATGTAGAGGTTGCGTAATAATACCTGATGTCCTATTGCTTCTATTAGAAACCGTGTCGAGGCAAGAAACAAGGAGAAGTTAAGGATATACACGATTTCCCTACATCCTTCCTTGCACATCTCGAGCGAGCCAGAAAAGAAAAGGATCGTCGCTTAGTCAAGGCGTACGAAATGGAGGAAGATGGCTCGTTTAAAAAATTTAGCCACAAGAAAGATATTACGAGAGATCTTTACTACAATGTGGTTTGCGGTGATGTCATCGACTTGATCCAGAAGGTGCCAAAGAAGGAATATACGCTAATGATTGCGGATATTCCTTACGGATTTCGAATGGCTGGGTCATCATACGACGATGAACCGTTTAGGTTTAAACAATTGGAGAAGATGGTCAAGGATTTCGCTGAGCTAACGACCGCATCCTTGTGGCGAATAGTTGTCTTTCATAGTATGGACCAAGGGTACTTGGTAGCTCAAGCTTTGAGATCTCGTTGCCATGGCATCGAGAACCTTGCATGGTAAGGATTATTTATAGGTGTCTTTCATTATATTGCAATTCTTAAGGTTGTTGAATCTATTTTTAACTCGATGAACTATTTTTTATAGGATCAAGACCAATGTAAATAGAGGGCCAACTTTTCGGTTCGTTAATGCCATTGAATACATAACGGTTGGCTACTTCGATGAAATTAAAAAACAGAGAATCAAAGAGCATTCTAATGAAGTGGGAGGTTCAAATCTGTTGGTATATCCAGCAGTGACTCGGAAATTGCGACATGTCACCACGACAGAACGGGGACTTGTCAACCCATACCAAAAACCTCAACGACTTATGATGCGCTTAATCGAGATGTTTTCTGTCGAAGGAGACTGGATATTAGATCTCTTTTCTGGCACAGGTATTCCTCGAACTAGGGTAACGATCTTGAGATAACCAATCACTTTTTTCGTTTGACAACTAAATCTTCTTGTTACTTACATCATAGGAACTACGTCAGCATGTGCATTGAAGCTGTTTAGGAATACAGTTGCATTGGAGAAGGACGAGGACCAAGTTATATTTATTAATATGCGGATTAAGGCTTTGTGGGAGTGCCCAGACCAGGATGAGGAGGTCGGTGCAAAGAACCTCGCCAATACAGAAAGGTTTCAACCCGCTTCGCGAGAGCCTATTCCTCCGTTAGCCGGCGAACCGGGAGAGCTAATAGAGCTTGATGATGAGCTTATAGAAGATATTTCGTTGGCCCGGCTAACAGGGGAAACCAATGCACGTATAGCCGAAGACAGTTCTACACAAGATGATGAAGAAAATGACGTAGATGAATTGATTGCTATGTAATAGACTCTATAAAGAATATGACACTGACGATTTGTTAAGATTTCACATTATTAATACAAATTTTGGGTTTTACCTAGTGGATTCTATTCTTTATAATCATCTATATGTTTCAATTTTATTTTTATATACCTCATTAGTAGATTTATGATATTGGTTTCACCGCGTGCATAGCTGACTACCAAACTTATGGAGAAACATGAACTAGCTTAAATGGAGGCTGATTTTGGTCCAAGCTAACCTTAACAGAACATGGCCCTATAATTATTGCCATGACTGTCCATGTTGTGATTATGGATCTTTGTCTTATATTGTTAAAACAGGTCTAGTTTCTATTCCATTGCTGCTTAGATTGTGTAGTGTGTTGATAATGGTTCCAGTTGCGTTATCGTTCGGAGTTTGATCTTGTGTGAATCACCTAAGCAATAGAGTAGATCAATTTTAAATATAGGTATGAAAGCCTAATAGGTTTGTTATTTCCACGACATTATCCTAAAGTTCACTGCCTTACATTGTGCACAATTATATACACATATGGTTTGATCCCATATGAACAAACTGAGGAATAGATTAGATCAACTTTTAATATAAGTATTGAATACTTTAATAAGTTAGTTATTCCAATCACTTATCCTAATGTGCACTATCCTACATTTTCGACAATTACATACATGCACGTATGGGTCAAAGTATAAATTATATCTCATTTTATTAGTATGGATACAAGTACACCTCATAATTTTGTAAAACCTACCTAATTAATATAAGTCTTTAAGTTAGTGTTTCCCTTGTCGCACAATAGTGCCATATTGAGCCATAGTTGAACTTTATTTAGATACATTAACTTATCAACATGTCTAAACTTGCATGATTTCTAATGATCTCCACTCGTAGATCTATCATGTATTTTTATATTTGCAAATTCTTATCAAGTTGAGGAACATGTGATACTAGTGCATCCAATTATTGTAGAGAGGGTGTATTTGCTTCGTTTTAAGAAGATTCTACAAGTGGAATGCGCAATCCTTCCACTTGTGAACGCGAACGTGTTTTTGCTATTCTGAGTAGCTCCCGAAGCGAGAAATCTACCCGGCTATCCAAGATTCTTTCCTCGAACACTCTTTTCAAGTCGGTTCGTTGTTCTATGTCCGAGGCGAGCTTGAATGCCGGAGTCGCCTTTTCTTTTCCCTTACCTCCGGAGTTCCAGCTTTCCGGTATCTTCGATGGCCCAGCCGCATCCTCCATGCGTCGTTGTTTCTCGTCCACATACACCTCATGCAATTGACACAGGGCGTATATGTTGTTCTTGTTGACAGGGCACTCCCATCTCGTAGCTTCCCGAACGCCTTCCGCGGTGCTTCAGATCTCGTTGAGTCGGTTTCCTCGGTGTTTTCTAGAACTTCCGGCCAAAAAGACGTCTTTGCTCTCGATGACTCCCCGACACATATTCCCGCGGTTGTCGCATAGTTGCTTCTTGCCGCCAATTCTTCCTCGAGCACCTTCTTCATGCCGCCTTTCCGGAAGTTCGGTCGGAGTGGCTTCCGAGAGTCCATCGAATGAATCCGGTTTCCCTCGTAGTAGATGAGATCCCGCCGTAGCGCCTCCTTATGCTCGTCGCAATCCCTCCGATCGTGTTCGGCGCTATCGCACCATATGCACCATCGGTCCATATACTCGGAGCTTGTGGGGCGGTCATCCGACTTCTTCACCATCGCGATCTTCAGATTCTCCATCTCCTTCAATAGTTGCTCCACCGTAGATGCATCAATCCCCTTCTCGGTTGTAGTCTCCCAAGCCCTCGGTTGATGGTCTTCCAATCCGGTTCTCGGTTTCGGAATCGGTTCCGAAACCCTCTTTTCCTCGTTGGCAATCCATTGCCCCCTCTTCGTGTATCGCGCGACGATATCCCGCACGCTTTCCCATGTTTCGGTGTGGCCACTCTTCGTGGTCGTGTCCTCCAAGAGCACTCCGAGATCTTTCCGGTCCCGGGCGTCCACGGCTCGCAAGAACATGATCACCTTGTCCGGTACGAGGATAGCTTGATCTCTCGCGGACAACCTCCCGGACCGGCTTTCGAATGCCGAAAACACATCGACGACCTTCAATCCCTTGTCCGGCGTCTCCACCCAATCTTCGAATCCCCTTCGCGTCGCCTTGGAGGAATCCTCGATGGCGAACGTCCTCTTTAGCTCTTCTTCAAACACCTCCCATGTCGGATTTTGCCGTCGTAGCCCATGGATGCTTGCTTGAAGCCCGTCGATCGCCACCCGGTTGAAGGATGTCACTTGCAGTCCTTCCGATATTCCGCACTATAGCATCTCCGCCTTGTAGTCCCGAAGATACCGCGACACGTCTTTCCCGTTGAATTGCCCATTTCGTTGCACGAGCCGCTATCTCCGACATCGCGTTGTCGTAGTGTATTTCGTACACTACGTGAAAAAGTAAAAATAATATAACCGATTTAATTACATATAAATAAATAAAATAAGAATATCAAAATATTTATCACATGCATAGGGCAAGATTCGAACCCTGTACCTCCACGTAGCCAAACCTCAACTTTACCATTATGCTACCTTATCTTTAGTGTTCTACAAATAGACTTAATAACTATAAGTGCTTTATTTGTGCCTACCTTTATTAAAAGGTAAATCATGTATTTTTAGAGTGCGTGAATATTTTATAGAAAACGCAAGCAACTAAAAAGTGACTCATGCACATCTAGCGTGCATGAGCACTATATTTAGCAAATAAAAGCAAGGATTAGAAAAGCATCACATGCACATTTAGTGTGCGTGAATATATTAGAAAAAGCATGTAGCTATGCTTAGTCTCTCCCATCACTATATAAGGATGGGGAGCACATTGTAGTTTTTTGTTGATTATTTTTCTATAATGATCAATCAATCTAAAATATTCGTGGGATTCACGAATTTGCTAAAATAATTCTCTCTTACTACCTAAATATTGACTAAATATACTAAACTCGTGGGATTCACGAGATTCTTATCTTATAACTCTTTATACCTATTCTTTACTAGCCTTATTTGTATTTTTCTTCCTCCTAGTCCAAAACCTCGGCGGTTCCCACCCGATTCACATAACGATCCGGAGCCGAAAGGCACGACAGCGTGTTGTTCTTGTAGCATGCGCTCGAACATCATCATCATGTTGCTAGCCTCCGGTTGATTTTCCATCTCGTTGCCGCCCGGTCTTCACGTCGGGTTCACCAACTGTGTCGTGCCTTTCGGCTCCGGATCGTTGCGTGAGTCGGGTGGGAACCACCGAGGTTTTGGACTAGGAGGAAGAGGAATACAACTTAAGACTAGTTATGAATAGTAGAAAGAGAAGTAAAATAGAAATCTCATGAATCCCATGAGTTTAGTGTATTTAAAACAATATTTAGATTAGAAGAGTAATTTAGATGGCAAAATTCGTGAATCCCACAAATATATTAGATTGATCAATCCTTGTATATTAATCAACAACCTTATACATATTTCTCTCCTCCTTATATAAAGATGGAAGAGGCTAAGCATGGCTTCATGCTTTTTCACCAAAAGTGTCCATGCACACTAAATGTGCATGTGATGCTTTGTCATTTCCTAAGTATAGGGCTCATGCACGCTAGACGTGCAAAGGTATGTGTAAATAAAGGTCTTATACGTATTAAATCTATATGTATAACACTAAAGATAAGTTATTACAATGGTAAAGTTGAGGTTTATCTACGTGGAGGTGCAAGGTTCGAATCCTGCCCTATGCATGTGATAAGTATTTTGATATATTATTTATTTATTTATATGTATCTAAAATCGGATATATTATTTTATGGTTTTCACGTAGTGTGTGGAATACACTACGACACCGTGATCTTTCCCTGCCCACCATCGCATCCGGAATGACCTTCTCCTACCCAGCTTTAATGGCGAAACAAACACTGCAAGCCCCATCCGGCTATTCCTGAACGTTTGGAACGTGAATCACATGGTGCAACGATTTCCAGAAGAGGAAGTGCACCAATATCTAAGACTTTAGCTTACGCTTCCAAAATCTGCGACGAAAATTAGAACGGGCGCCGACAGATGATGAGGCTAGGGAGACGTTTTTGGCAGCCCTGCGGCGGCCCATCAGGACGACGCTCAACACACGTAGTGTGAAAGCGGGAATAGCCGACATGGTCATCGACCGAGCATTACAGCTTGAGTCGGACAAGGAGGAAGGATTTTCTCTATCCTCATTATGACAGGCGTTGCCTCAAGACGAGGAACGCCACTTTCTTCAGGCTATCCAGTGCACGATTTGCCTCAATTCCGGGCATTCCGCGGTGTAATGCAATATGCGAATTCACTGCCAAATTTGTCACTCAAAGGCACACACGGTCAACCAATGTGAGTACAATATGCTGAACAAACCTACACCCACAGTATGATGCGTAGAAACACAGCGACCACCTCGCCGAAATGATCCAGGGCGCTAAGAGGAACGAGCCTGATATACGGATCGGAATCCACATGATGACCAGCACTACCGTAATCGCCGGAATAACCACGATTCCAATGAAGAGGAGCCGGAGGAAGAAGAATATCGGGGCAACCACCGATATAATAAAGGAGGGCGTCGTTATGACAACCACCGTTCGATGAATAAGCGTGGTGGATTGAATGGGCCGCGCTCACAAGGAGAGCATTGACAGTATCAGGACCAACGGTGTTACGACGAAAGTTCGGAGGATGACCGACGCCGGGAGTCACACAGGGACCAATCGCAAACACCTCAGAATCCAAGGAGAATGCAACAAGACCAGGAGGATCCATCGACACTTGGGGATAGGAATCCACCACCAGCTGCAGAGAAAGGAGAGTCCAGCGTACATTGTTTTGTCTGTCAACAACTCGGACATTATGCAACTCAATGTCCACTGCGCAAGGGCAAAGGACTAGCCGTAAATACGATTACGGCAGAAGTTCAGCAGGTCACGACACGACAACAAACAAAGAATGCGGACTGGGCTGCACAAGATGAGGTACGCAAAGCAACCCAAGCATGGGTAGAAAAAGCAAATGCGGCCAATACGATGCGTATGCGGCAAGATTTCCCAAACAAGGATGGGCCGATAGAAGAGAACATGATATCCCAGGACCCCATATGGCAAGCATTGGCGGGCTGCAAAATAACCATAACTATGGAAAAAATCCTTCAACTAGTTCCACGATTTCGGCAAACCGTCGAAGATCGCATAACAAGCAGGCCTAGTATAAACGTCAACAAATTTTGCCACAACTAGCGCCGAACCAACGGTGGTGGATCACCACAATCCAGCCATTAAGCTAGTACTACACTGGAAGGAAATAACAGGCTGTATAATCGACGGGGGCTCAGGCGTTCATGTGATTAGTGCAAAGATGTGTGAACAGTTAGGAATTTTGGAATGGGAAGCTTGCCCCTTTTGGCTTCGCATGGCATATACCGATCTGTCAAGCCCTTAGGGTTAATCCGGAAACTATGCATCGTCATTGGCGGTCACCACTTTGATATCTCGGTAGTAGTACTCGCACTCGACGCTCTGGGAGCGTACCCAATACTACTGGGCAAACCTTGGCTTCATTCGGCGAACATCAAACAGAGCTGGCAACATAATTGCATCAGTTTCTGACGAGGATGCAACAAAGTTCGCATACCCATAGAAGAAATAACGGCGCAACCCAAAGGAATGACACCATTGTACGCGGAAGACATAAATATGGTGGAAGGAGCTGGAAGCATACTTGGATGAGCCCCCGCGAATCATCCCACTATTCGAAATTGACGTAATAGAAACTGCGGCGGAGTACGCTACTCCCACTACACTTCACGAAGAGGCTTATGAACCAGACCCAGAGTCGATACTAGAATTAAACCGAGCATGGGCCGCGTTCGAGAAAGAAATGGAAATTTCACGACGAGTCACTCCCTCTGCATTGGAAGAAGTTAACGTAGGAACGACAACGGATCCCCGATTACTCTCCATCGCAAAAGACTTACCACCAGATTAGAAAGAGGCGATGTTAGCTCTACTCAAGGAATATAAAGAGGTGTTCGCGTGGTCCCACGAAGACATGAAGGGATTAGATCTAAAATTCTACCAGCATAAGATCAATTTAGATACCGACGCAAAACCTGTTCAGCAGCGTCGATACCAAATGAATCCGAACTACGCGGCTCGCGTAAAAGAAGAAATTGACGAACCTCTCAAAGTTGGATTCATTCGACCAGTCAAACAAGCTACGTGGCTAAGCCTGATAGTCGTGGTTCCGAAGAAAAATGGAAAAATCCGCGTTTGCGTGGACTATCGGAAGTTGAATGTCGTAACCATTACAAATGTGTTTCCCTTACCTTTCACCGACAGCGTATTGGACACAGTCGTAGGGCATGACATGTACAATTTTCTAGATGGCTTTAGTGGATACAATCAAGTACACATGCATCCTGACAACTAAGAGAAGACAATGTTTGTCACCAACTGGGGAGTTTTTGTCGTGGTAGTCATGATGTTCGGGTTAAAGACGGTGCCTGCGACATTCCAATGGACAATTACGGAATGTTTTGGGGATTATATACCCGCCTTCATGCAAGTCTTTCTGGACGATTTTGCGGTGTATGGGATAGCAGCGGACTATCTGAGTCATTTACGACTGTGTCTGGAGCGCTGCCAGGCTGCACGCTTAAGCTTGAATCTAGCCAAATGCACGTTCGGTGTCACAAGAGGAGCCCTCCTTGGGCACATCGTCAGCAAGGAGGGGATAGCGGTGGATCCTAATAAAATTTCTACGATCATTCAAGCAAAAACGCCGACAACAGCCAAAGCACTCAGCCGTTTTCTAGGATAAATACGTTGGCATAGTCGGATGTTACGATATCTGGTGGATTTGGCCACGCCGTTACATGTCGTTGTCCACCTTACACCTTTCAACTGGATGGCAATGGAAGAAAAGGCGTACGATGCACTTAAAATTATGCTGACTCAAGCACTAGTTGTACAACCACTTGATTGGGGGAAACCATTTCACGTTTTTGTAGACACGCCTCAAACATAGCAATAGGTAATGCGTTGATGCAGCTCACGGAGCCGACTTGGTATAGACTAGTATATTACGCCAATAGGAAGCTATCAAAGGTGGAGCGTAACTACTCCACAATGGAACGACAAGCGTTGGGGATGATATACATCATCAATAAATTCCAACATTATCTACTAGGGCAGAAATTTACGTTTCATGTGGACCACACGATGTTGCTATACCTGGTGGGGAAGCAGGTGCTAACATGAAAATTGGCTAGATGGATGTTGTTGCTCCAGGACTTCGACTTTGTTATACAACATCGACCGGGTACGCAACACGCCGCAGTGGATTTCTTAAGCAGGATAGATAATGGAGAAATGGTGCAGAAGGATGACGACGACTTTCCTGATGTAGACATCCTGCGGATCGCAACTATAGCGACACGTACGGAAAAATCTTTTCCAGATCATTGGTTGATGGAGATGACATTCTTTCTGACCCCAGCATTACCACCGCCGCAATTAAGGACAGACGAAAAGAAATGATTGGCCATCCAAAGTCGTAACTTCTGTTTGGTCAAAGGGGTCCTGTATCACTAAGGCAGTGTCGGAATCTGGCGACACAGAATACACCAGGATGAGAAGGAAGAGGTTTTACTTGAAGCTCACTGTGTTATGGCAGGAGGACACTACACGAGCGATGTTACGGCTCGTAAAGTGTTGCAAGCCGGCCTATGGTGGCCGACTATGCAAAGGGATGCGTATGAATATTGCAAACAATGCGATCTGTGTCAACAGATGGGTCAGCCCACGGAGGTCACAAGGATGCCACATCAACCAGTGTTGTCATTGGATCCATTCCAGATATGGGAACTCGATTTCGTGGGAAAGTTTTCATCGGCAGCAGCGCGGATTGGCAATAAATATATACTCGTGGCTACTGATTATTGCACCAAGTGGGTGGAAGTGAAAGCACTACGAGAGAATACCGCGACCGTAATGACAAAATTTCTTTATGAACACATCTGGTGTCGTTTTGGCTACCCCATTGAGCTCATCAGTGACCAAGGCAACCACTTTCTAAATTCGATCATCCGGGAGCTGATAGAACACTATGCCATTGTCCACTAGAAGAGCACGCCGTATTATCCGCAGGCGAATGGTTTAGCAAAGTCCATGAACAAAACGATACAAACCATACTAAAAAAGATCGTCAATAAGAACAAAACAGACTGGGATACCAAATTACACAACGCGTTATGGGCATACCAAACCAACTATAAGACCAACATACAATCCACGCCTTTTTGGCTAGCATTTGGGCCGGAGGCTGTAATGCCAGTCGAATTTTAGGTACCCAGTCTGCGGATTCAAGTACGAGACCGGCTGTCAGAAGACAAATCTGAACAAATATGGCTACAACAACTGCTCGAACTAGGCGAGACACGATTACGAAGCATGGCCATACTGGAACAAGAGCAACGTCAGCGTAAAGCATTCGTGGACTGGCATCGAAATGCGCGTGAAAAAGATTTTGCGGTCGGGAAAGCGGTCTTAGTCTTTCAAACACGGATGGGGCAAATGCTAGGAAAATTAAGATTCCACTGGACGGGGTTGTACTGGATAGTTGGCGCGGAAAACGACATGTTTCAACTGGGCACCCTGGCCGGAGAAGTGTTACGACAAAAGGTGAATGGGTTTCGACTAAAACCCTACCTGGGACCGGTGCTTCCAAACCCGTTCCACACTGTAAACGACACGACCGAAGAATCTGCGGGTTAATTAAGTAAAACGGACCCACCTATATTATAATGTAACAGTACTATTGTATGTAACCATTACGAGAGAGAAAAAGAAGAAGAAGGAGAAGATAATGACACTATTAAAAGGACTTGATACATGCACAAACTTCTAGAGCAAGAACACGCGGCACCATGATGGTTAACAAACCAATGAACCCTGGGCCACAAAAAGAAGAATATAGCAGGTTTTCTACACAGTTCAGAAACCACTCTTCAGCCTCTAACCCTCGTCGCTCTCGTCGCTCACCTTACTCCCCATCATACCACAGAACCTAAGTTCGCCATAGCCAGCAAACCTGACCCACTAACCACGAGTATCAAACACCTACGATGCCAATCACTATTTCTGCCGCCTTGTGTTGATGGCTCCTTGAAAAGAGGCTGGATGGATACATCAAAGTCGCCAAGGCACCTGCTCACCCTAAAGCCCTGGAAATTGCTAGGAAGCTCAATATAAACATGGTCACCAACGCTACCATTTGGAAGAAGCTTTACTTATCATCACTTGGAGAAAAACATTTCAATATCCCTCCTGCAGAAACCTTGTAGAGATATTTCGAGGCATATTCGGTGTCCGCCAAAGCATATAGGATGAAGGAAATCCCCGACCCCTTCTTTCGAGAGATACCCAAGTTCCTGCTAGAGGTAGGATGTGTGCACGTAAATGCCAATGGGATGCCAAATCAGAAGGCAGGCATCATCATTGATACCTTCAAAGGGCGCGTGGTCGATTGGGGGGTAATAATGGGACAAGTGTTACGGGAAGGCCTGCACACGTTGTCGTGTTGTTCCGCTTTCACGTAGGAAATAAGGCGGGACTGCGAGGGCCCTAAACTGAGGAGCAAGACAGAGAAGAAGGTGGAGCGGGAGACGAGGGCAAGCGTAGGCCGGTTAGGCCCGTTTGCCACAAATGGCGCTTGCCGGCCGAAAGAACCACAAACGCGTAACTGAACAAGATGCACGCTCGTGTAAAAGAGAGACTCACAGAAACACACAAAGGGGGAAACAAGAGTTTCGATTCCAATAACAGTAAAGGTTACAGAGTTTCAAAGATTACAACCGGATAACCGGTGACACACCCAACCTAGACAACCACACACTCACGCGCACACAGTAGCCTTGCCGGAAGACACGCGACTTTCCTCGTAGGTGAGGCAAGCAACTCAGAACCTGCAGAAAAACGATGAAAGAGGAGGAGAGAGCTCGATTCCCAGTTCGACAACACCTCATCCTCGCCCAAAAACGCGATATACTTTCAGCCTTCTCCCTTATCTCGATCCTATGCATCCACAGCTTTGACAAACAACAAGATGCAGCCCGTGTCCACCACGGCTCTGTCTAGTGCCGAGAGCCGCGCAAAGCATTCTTTAAACTCCCAGAGAAGCGTCGACACATTCCTCCCATTTCCGGGGGTCTCCACCCAAACCATGAAATCTCACTTCGATATCCGAAGTTCGTCATCGAGCCCGTACCGTTCGAGGAGCCGCCCCTCGAACTCTTCCCAGGTCTGGTATCCGGCTGGCACCTCAAGCACCTCCGCGTGAATGCCCGGTGTTGCCAACCGAGGGAATCCGGCCAACCGCCTATCTTCCAGGATGTCCCTCATCACCATCTCGGCTTGGTAAAACACTAGATAGCTCGTGGTGTTCTTCCCACTGAACCGGCCTATTGTGCTGACAATTGCTTCTATGGCCCTGTCGAGGGCGCCCATGCCCTCGTGAGCACTTACTATCTGATCAACTACTGCCGCCATGGCTTCGGCAAGCTCCGATCCCCTCATATTCGACTCCTCTTTTGTCTTGTTTCACGTTGGGTTCACCAAATTTAGTCGTGTTGTTCCGCTTTCACGTAGGAAATAAGGCGGGACCGCGGGGGCCCTGAACCAAAGAGTAAGAGAGAGAAGAAGGCGGAGTGGGAGACGAGAGCAAGTGTAGGCCGGTTAGAACCAGTAACAACGCTTGCCGTCTGAAAGAACCAGTAACGTGTAACTGAACAAGATGCACGCTCGCGTAAAAGAGAGACTCATAGAAACACAGAGAGAGGGAAACAAAAGATTCGATTCCAATAATAGTCAAGGTTACAGAGTTTCAAAGATTACAACCGGATAACCTGTGAGAGACCCAACCCAGACAACCACACACTCACGCACACAATAGCTTTGCCAAAAGGCACGCAACTTTCCTCGTAGCTGAGGCATGCAACTCAGAACCTGCAGAAAAACAATGAAAGAGGAGGAGAGAGCTCGGTTCCCAATCCGACAGCACCTCGTCCTCGCCCAAAAACGCGATATCCTTTCAGCCTTCTCCCCTTTCCTTTTATAGGCTGTCGGGGAGGGACCGTTACATCCTGGTTACATCACTTTATTCTCTGCCCCTTCGGACAGAGATACGCGTCGATTTCCTAGCTAATAAATCTTTACTAGCTAGTATATTTACATCATCTGCCCTAATCCTAATTATGTACTCCTTATCAATACTTGTGTACACGTGTAAGGGCCGGTTCATACACCTTCTTTACCGATTCCGCCTAAGGCCGGTTTTCTTCACGACATCCACCCCCACCAAACCGCGCATCCACCGGTATGTGCCAGAGAGGGACAAATGCTCCGAACTGGTTGTCATCGTCGTCCTTGCTTCCCGGGTCCAGCTCGTCTTCATGCCACTTCATGAAAGCCTTGATCCTCTTCCCGGCTATTGGCACCACTATCCACGTCCCGTCGAGCTCCACAAGGTGGTATGTACCGTTGTCATTTGTGCTTGTTATGGTGTAGGGCCCGAAGCACCTCCTTGCAAACTTCCGCATCGCCTTGCACTGGTTGTCGAGGCTATTGTCGTAAACCAACACCCAGTTGCCATCCTCGATCTTCTTCGGTCTTAACCGGTGTGTTCGGTCAAACTGGCCCTTGTTCCTTGCCCTCGCCGCGTGTAGCTTTGCCTTAGCCCATTGCATGTCCTCCGGTCTTTGCTCGAGTTGTCGAATCCGCGCAGTCAACAGCTCCTCCCGGCTCATCTCGTCCTTCCAGTCCACCACGGCCCAGGAAGAAATCGTCCCCTCCACCGGCATGATCGGCTTCTGCCCGTACATCAGCTCCGTCGGCACTATGCCCATAGTTCGGTCACCGAACTGTGCGTAGTTCGGTCCGCCCATAGTGCGTAAGGTAGGAGTCAAGGCCAACTCCCGACTTGACCTTCACACGCGCATACTAATGCCTTCACAATCGGCCTGTGCCCGCACTCTACCTTCCTGTTAGCCTCCAGGTTGTACGCTGTAGTGAGGGAGAGCTTAACCCCTAATCGGTCGAACAACTCTACGGCTTCCTGCGCATCCAGCTCTCCCCAGTCAGCTGCTATCTTTCCTACGCACCTGTACCAGCATACCACCTCTTCGATCAGGAACCGGCACACGACTACGGTTGTCTTGTTCTGTATGGCGCGGCCCTCCACCTGATTCGTCAAGTCTTCCCGCACAAGCACAAGGTACTGCATTTGCCCTACCCCCATCGGCTTCGTAACTAAGTCTACCATCCACTTGAAATGAATGGTCGGCGGGTAGGTTGGGTGCAGTTGGTCTCGATGTCGGATCACGGAGTGCATCTGACAGCTTTCACATGTTGTGACGAATCGGTGCACATCCTGATACAACCCTGGCCACAAATACTTCTCCTTTAGCTTCTCCGACGTGGGCCATGTCCCGTGATTTTCGGGCTAGAGACTCTCGTGGTACACCGCTAGCAACCCCTGTCGCTTTGCCTTTCCTGCCACTACGCGGAGCGGGACGCCGCCTCGTTTCTTCGGGTGCCTCCATATGCTCCCGTCCTGCAGAAAGAAACGATACGCCTTCTTCCGCATCTGGCTAGCCTCTTCCCTCGTCCATGCCGCGTCCGACGCCATTGTTTTCAGGAACTTGCCGATCTGGAGCCACTACCCGTCGTACACCCCTTGGTTGAACTCGTTAAGCGCTGGAGTGCTCCCCGCCCTTGTCGTCATGTATGCCGACTTCTTCTTCCTCCAAAACCATGCCGTTCTCATCGTCGAACCGTGCTATAGAAAGAATGTCGGCCATGGCATGTCTTTACTGGAGATGTGCCGTATCTCCGGGTTCAGAGACTTAATGTACGCGATCCACCCGAGCATTCCTAGGTCCGGCGTTGTGCATCTAGAGAGCATACCAAGGATCGGTAGGCAGTCCGTCTCGATTATTTCCTCCGTCTCGATCAAATAGTCTTTATTGACCTTGACTGCCGAAACGATACCCCAGAGTTCACGTTTCACTTGGGCGTATCTTTGTTGTCGCTCACTTAGCAGCTTCGCTCCGAACAGGATGGGGAACCTCATGCCGGTTTCGTCCTCCTGGTTGACCACCCATCCTATCCCGGTCGGGCTTGTCTCTACCGTAACGTAAATCGGGACATCCTTGTCGTAAACTGCTTTCCGGAGTGCCGATGCCACTGTTAGTGCACCCTTAGGTCTACAAACTGACTCTGCATGCTCCTCGCCCTACTCGAATTTATGCCTCTTCTTCAGCAACCCGTAGAGCAGCTCCGTGACGTGTGCGTAATGCGGGATCTAGATATGGTAGAACACACACGCTCCCAAGAACCTCCGCACCTCCGTAACTGACTTGCATTCCTCCTTCATTACGGAGATGGCCTCTACCGTCGCGGGAGACGGTTTCCGGCTGTAAAGCCCGCACAAGTGTCCGACCACTAGGTTCTTCGGCTGCCCGAAAGCCGATTTCTCTCCGGAGAAGGTGAGCCGCGCGTCCTGAAGTCTTTGAAGCACCTTCTCGCAGTCGTTGATGTGGTCCACTAAGAATCTTCGGCAACCATCCAGCCCAACTGACTCATCCTTCTCTTCCATCGGCCACCCTTTTATCGGGATGTTATCCAGGAATGGCATGGTGATGTCCGGGATGCAATCCCTCAACACGTTATTCATTGCATTCACCATGTGCACCACCGAGTTGGTCCCTCCTTGCAGCAGGGTACACATCTGCACTAAACCGAGCGGAGTTTGGATTGTCGTAATGTCCCTGCTCTCCATGTCTAGTTGGAACTTATCGTACCCCGAGTACACATCCCCGATCGAGTAGATTGACATTCCGGCGAAGGTCTCTGCGAACTCGTCAATGGTCGGTCTGATACTTGCGTTCCGGATGGTCACCTTGTTGACCGGCTGCAGGTCCTGAATGAAGCGCAACGTGTTGTTCTTCTTCGGCACAATAAACCACCGATTCGAATATGGGGCACTCAATGGCTCGAGGATGCCCATCTCCACCTTCTGCTTCAACAGCTCCATCAACCTTGGGATGTGAGCTCTGGGTACCGCATTCGGCTTGAGATGCCACGACAAATGCGGTACTGTGAAGATCACCATTGGATCCATGATCGTCGGGTCTACGCACCTGATCTCCCCCGGTACGAATGCAAAGGCTCTCCCATGCCTTCCAAGCATTCTTCGAAACCGGTTCTCCTCCGTCGGCAGTAGAAAAGCCACCCCCACTAACCTTGAGCTCCCGCAGCGTTATGTCGGTGAACTGGTCTCCTATGTTGGCCGGATTCCTAAACTTGGGTCCGACGCGACCCCCTTTTTCCGCTCCCCGCTGCCCTCCGGCAAGGGAGCCGCGACTGACCTCACCTTCCGGTTCACAGTCTTGTACTTTGCATCTACGCAGGACGTTCAATCTGGCCTGACCCTTTCCCTGAAGTCGGCAATGACTTTGTACATCCCCACCGAGTTGACCGGAATCACTCGGTCTTCATTGAGGCCTTCATCGATCACCTTTTGCATTTCCCCCTAGGTGTCGTCGAAAGAGACCACCTCCATGGCGTTGCTAATTTCTTCGTCGGGGCGGAGGACTCCGCACTCTCTAAAACATTCATCGGCCCTCTTCCTCTCCTGGCCACCAATGCCGCCTATCGTACAACCTCCATTGTCAAAGACCCAAAACTTCCTACCTATAGTACACTTGTGGGGTTTTTCCGGAGTGTCTGGATTATCACGGCCCCACGCCTTGATAGCCCTCTCTAAAAATCCCCTCGGCTGTCGCCGCCGAGGGTGTCGCGGTTACGCTCATGGTTCGGTCGCACTGTCAGAAATTAGATTGAGTGCCACCCATCTTGGCTTTTCACTCGTGCGTACATTGAACCGTTATCCAACACCTTTGTCTCCATGCGTGCCACTGTAATGTACGGTTCGATGAGTATCACCGGATACGAGGATGTCTCCTGCACGAAGAAGTGCTAATCAATCTCAACATCGCCAATTTTTACATGTACATTCAGGCAGGCCCCGTGCAACTCTTCCATGGCACGTGTTGCCACGTGTATCTCCACCCGTGCTTGGTGTTGATCGGCCACTTCCCCTTCTTATAGAAGTTCATAGACATCAGGTTGATCTCCAACACGTGGTCCATCAACACCACTACCGGCTCCTGGATGTCCCCGACCCGAATGGGGGTTTCCGTAGTAACCCTTGTCCACTGAAGTTCGAATAGTGGCTCTCTGCCAACTCCTCTTCCAGGGCCACGTCCTCCAGGTGTGTCGTTCGAACTTCCGCCGGCTTCTCTGGCTCCGGCTCCGTCGAGAGCCGTTTACGCTTCACCAAGTCCACAATGGAATCGTGGAACTCTCTCTTGACGATCCCAAGCACCTCCCTCAGTGACAACTCCACTTTGCTGTCGAGAATCCGCTCCTCAAGGACCTTCCGCAGGTCTGTCATTCTTTCGATTTCGGTGCCCAGCCGGTAACTGGTCGGCCTTGCTTTGTCTGTCATGCCAGAATTGTCGGCTTCATTCCTCTTCGGCCCAAACTGAGACTTGTACCAATTTGGGTTCGTGGTCCCACCAGCCTTCCCTGCCCTCTTATCATCCACTAGAACTTCGTAGTTCTGGTAGATGGCTTGCACGAAGCCGGTCTTCTCCTCTACCGGGTCGTCCCACCCGGTGACCTCCCGGACCCACTGCTCTTCATGCTTCACTTCTTCCCTCTTCAGTCGTGCGCCAGAGACCCAAAGTCCTTCGTTTTCTGGTCTTCGTTACCTCGTACCCAGATTCTAGCAGATGCCGAATAATGGACGGCCTCCACATGGCGCGCCTCCGTTTCTTCTATTAACCGCTTCATCCCGTTGCGCTCGAATTGTCTCCACGTCTCTCCAAGTATCACTAGCATGCACCCGTCCATTCCACAAGTACACCGCATTACCCTTCAAGGCCTCGGCAAACTCCACGCAGTCCCGCCGGCTGTGTCCGACCGCGTCGCACCACATACACCGTTGTCCAACCGGTGGCCTCCGGTCGCGTGGCTGCCCTCCACTGTCTCTCCGGGCCTGTGCGATCTGCAGGTCACGCACCATTTGTGTCAGCTCCGGATGGGCCCTTGACCATGCCAGTCGAGGTCGGGCCTGTCTCGAACTTCCCTGCCGGGACGGGTCTCGCCGCCGATGATCCCTCGTCCCCTCACTCACGTTGTTTGTCAAAAAGGCCGCAGACTCTCTTCACCATGGCCCAGTCAGTCGCCAACCTGTCATTCGTCTCCAGCACGAGACCCACTTGATCTCGATCCTGCGTTTCCACAGCTTTGACAAACAACAAGATGCCACTCGTGTCCACCACGGCTCTATCCAGTGCCGAGAACTGCACGAAGCGTTCTTTAAACTTCCGGAGAAGCACTGGTGCATTCCTCCCCTTTCCGGGGGTCTCCACCCAATCCATGAAATCTCGCTTCGATAGACGATGTGCGTCATCGAGCCTTTAACTTTTCGAGGAGCCGTCCCTCAAACTCTTCCTAGGTCCGGCATCCGATCGTCTTCTGCCACCATGGCTTCGGCGAGCTCTGATCCCCTCATCTTTGACTCCTCTTCCACCTTGTTTCACGTCACCAAATTATGTCGTGTTGCTCCGCTTTCACGTAGGAAATAAGTCGGGACCATGGTGGGTCCTGAACCAAAGAGCAAGAGAGAGAAGAAGGCGGAGCGGAAGACGAGAGCAAACGTAGGCCAGTTAGGCCCGTTTGCCCCTAACAGCGCTTGCCGGCCGAAAGAACCACTAATGCGTAACTGAACCAGATGCACGCTCGTGTAAAAGAGAGACTCACAAAAACACAGAGAGAGGGAAACAAAAGATTCGATTCCAATAACAGTAAAGGTTATAGAGTTTCAAAGATTACAACCGGATAACCGGTGAGAGATCCAACCCAGACAACCACGCACTCACGCACATAGTAGCCTTGCCAAAAGGCACGCGGCTTTCCCCGTAGCTGAGCCAAGCAACTCAGAACCTGCAGAAAAACAACGAAAGAGGAGGAGAGAGCACGGTTCCCAGTCCGACAGCACCTCGTCCTCGCCCAAAAAGGCGATATCCTTTCAGCCTTCTCCCCTTTCCTTTTATAGGCCTCTGGGGAGGGACCGTTACATCTTGGTCACATCACTTTATTCTCTGCCCCTTCGGAGAGAGATACGCGTTGATTTCCTAGCTAATAAACATTTACTACCTAGTACATTTACATCAGCCGAACTAATCCTAATTATGTACTCCTTATCAATACTTTAGTACGTGTGTAAGGACCGGTTCATACACCTTCTTCACGGATTCCGCCTAAGGCCGATTTTCTTCACGACGGCGTATCAGGGCGGCAAAAAGCTAAGGCGAATCATATAACAGTATTTGACGATACTATTTCCACCTTGAGGTCTGCCCCCACCACAGCCCAGCAAACCCACGCCACCACCACATTCCGTGAAACGGAGGTTAGTAGAGTTGGCTGCCATAGAATGGGATGATGAACCACAATCTTCCCAACCTAGCACGCGGACAAGACAAGGAGAATGGCCGGCGAACTGGGAGGAAGCTTCGTAGGAGTAAGAAGCCGAGAAATGCCAGGAAAGTCCGAGGCCAAAATGGCGTAGGATGGACAAGAAAGATGGGTGCGGACTAGTCAAAGACACAACCGCGGACAAAGACATAACCGCCTTGGTCGACAGTTCCGCAGCTATAGAGCCCAACACCACTTTCGAACTAATCCGGGAACTACGGTCAATCATTACGAACCAATCGCAGCATGGGAAAGGCATACTCACGGCGGAGAGCGAAGTCCTAAAGTACCCGGACATCCCAGATACAATCCATGAGTTCGGTGCACTACTACAATTTGGAACAACTTACGAACTCATGGAATTTTTGGCAATGCAGCAAATTAAGGTATCGCAGCGAATGGCGGAGGAGCACGCAGAACAATAGATGATTGAGCGTGTGCTCACACAAACAACGGAAAGTGAGGATGAAGGGCCTCTAGCCAAGGTTGGCAGGAAACGGAATGCGGGGATTCGGCGTATGGGCATCGAACTACCTCCATTGAATGCTGAGCGTGTGCTCACACAAACAACGGAAAGTGAGGATGAAGGGCCTCTAGCCAAGGTTGGCAGGAAACGGAATGCGGGGATTCGGCGTATGGGCATCGAACTACCTCCATTGAATGCGGCCCTAGTCGAGGTACATCGGGAGTTGGCTAGAGTAAGTGTGGGAGCCAAGGATATGGCTAGCAAGAATAAAAACGTGTGGAAAACAGTCAAGATGACTCAAGCCCAATTACAGCAGGCCCAACAACGTATTACGGAGGTTGAACACAGCATCACTAGGGCACCGCAAAGAGGAGATTGCCACACAACAGGACATTGTTGCTAAAGCAAAAAGGGCTACGCAGCTTGCGGAGTCTGAGATTGACTGCCTCCTCTCTGAACTCCGCCAATCCTCCGACAGAGAAAAGGACATCCGAGCCAAAGGCCGAAAGGTAGTGAAGGCCCTCAAAGAGAAACTCGAAACGGAGGCAACAACGCACACTCACACGAAAGAAGAAAACACCAAACTACGGGAGGAAGCCCAAAATTCGGAAGCGATGATCACAGGACTCCGGGCGTGGTACGACGAGCAACTCGTACGAGAAAAGGAGGTGAGGCATCAGGTCAAAGTCCGCCTAAACAATGAAATGGGCCGGCTGGAGGAATTACATTCGAAAGAGTCTTAGATATGGCCAGGAATGAATAACCATTATGAGGAAGCGGCTGCAACTAATAAGCAAGAAATCGAAAACCTCAAAAATACCCTAGAATAAGCGCAAAACTGCTGCCAAGTAATAACCGACAACGTGCGCATACTTTTTCAAACAAATCGGGAGAGGTTTATGGCGCAATTACAAGCAGCGCTAGACAAAGGCTGGATGGAGTGGGTAACACAAGCGGCGGAGTTGCATACCTGCCGAGCGGACTGGGAGAACTGTAGGAAAGAAGCCTGAGGTTTCTATAAACTCAATGAGGAAGGCCTTGTGGCAGTACGCGAGGACCTAACACAGGATTATCGCACAATAGCAGACCAGCACTTCGAGGAACTCGCGCAACTATTGGACGATTTTGGCGAAAGTAGGAGGATATGTTTCACTGAATCATGGAAGCATGCAGCATGCGGCCAAGAGCGGAGCCCATCGTGATACTGCCGAACAGGAGGAACCTCAGCCCAATTCTCCGGAGATGACAACTATGACAGGCAACATGTGGCAAGGAGCGGAGCCCATCACGATACCAGAAAGTGATACCGCCGAACAGGAGGAACCTCAGCCCAATTCACCGGAGAGGACAACTATGGCCGTCAACACTGAGGAAGTTACGGACAGGACTGCCTCTCAGCCTACTGAGAGCCTACAAATGGAATGAGCCAGTAGAGCCGGGTCCACCCACGCAGGGAGACGTTGACGCCATGGAAAACCCCACCGAGCAAGTACAAGATATGCAACCACGCAACAACGCGCCTACGGGCACTAGGCCGTCCCCGGACCAGTATGTAGGAGTGGAACCAAACATTTGGGATATTTTGGAGGAAGAAAATATCCCAGATGTTTGGTTCGACATGCCATGGCACTGTCCCACAGGCATGCCAGGTGTTGCGGGAAGCGTGAACGGCTAAAAGCCTTGTGTATATAAAGGGCAGAAATCCTCTATAAGAGGTGCGTGTAATATTGGGAGTATAGAGCATTTCTATAATAGAATACTATCTTCTCTGATCTTTGTGCATATCTGTGGTTTTCTTTGCTGCGTTCTTGGTTTCTCTGTTGCGTACTGTTAATCGTAAGGGTGTAGCTGTAAGTGCGGATACTAGTGCACTTTCTAAGGAGTTCGGTTGCAACCGTTCCCCCTTATACGCTACTAGGATACAAGGGAGTATCCCATTACGATTTACGGTACGATGGTTCTATTCCTTGTAATACAGTCACCTTGAGGTCTACGTCGAAGGACTGAGCGTAGATAGTGTTCCTAATTGGTAACACGACCATCTACATCCAAAACCGGATCGGTGACAAGGTGTCAGCACATGAGCTGTATTTCGGGCGGAAGCCGAATTTGAGACACCTTCGGATATTCGGTAGTGTGAAAGTGATTTTAGAATTCAAGGTATTGGACACTACAACAATATAAGGTATGGAGCATTCACATCCGGAGGTCAAGAACATGAATCAAGGTCTGGAGGATAAGTCAAACTAAAATCAAGATACATGGAGAAAAGTAAAAGAAGAAAAAAGCGAGCCTCCAAAGCACAGTCTGAAACAAACGCTCATAACTCATTCATTTGGACGCCAAATATGAGTTTGAAAGCTTATGAAGAGAGCTATCCGTAGCTTTTTAAATCTCTAAATGTGGAGCTTGGATGAGGGAGATATGACGATTAGAAGATCGTTGTGTCATAGCTAAGAATAGGAGATGGAAAACTTCTAAAAAAAACGTAAAAAAGAAAGCAAGGGAAAGTTATATAAAGGAAGAAGAGTAGGGTAGTGAGGGAGGAGTCTATTTCTTGTGGTGTTTTTCTTGCCTATTCATGTAGTGCGTTTTTCTAGTGATCAATTTATCCTTGTAGGCTTGAGTTTATGTATCTTCTTTCTCTCTTACTTAAACCATAATCATTCATTATCAATAAATCTCTATTGTTTTGGATCTATATATCTTATTTATCTTTCTTTTCTATCATCTCTCTCTCATCATTTTTGGCACTCCAGGGAGGGCCGATCCTTTTCATATAACAGGAGGAACGGTTGTCCACTCATTGATGGTTGGATCTACCGATTCATCTTCAAACTGATGGCAAGATATGGAGTTCACGATGCGACAGATCTACGAAGAGAACTTTTCCAATTGCGTATGGTTTCATCAATGTGCTACCTTGAGTATGAGAAGACATTTTTGGATATATGGTCCATTTGGATTCGACTTGTTGGAGGTGTTGAAGATGTATACTTCAAGATGCAAAGATTCAAAGTAGGGCTAGATCCATATTTTCAATATGAAGTGCATATGAAGTACCCAAGGTCTTTCCATGATTTGCTTTGAGTATGTCAAAGTTATGATCAACAATTGAAGAAGTTGTTATTCAATGAAGCATATGGAGTATCGACGTCATATACCATAAATCCAACCTATAATAATTGTGAATCAGTCATGAGCCAACAATCAACATACTTGCAATGTCCGATTCAATAGGTTCCCTCATATCATTATTCTAATTTTGGAGTTATAATGATGTCTATGAAGGTGATTCCAGAGACAAAGAAGAAGAGGTGATTAATGTGGAGTTCCCCCATATAGTTCATGAGGACAACCATGATATAAAGAATGATGATGTGAAAGACGAATCCAAGGAGATAGTTATGAGAAATGATGCTATGAATGGTGATGCCAATGTACATCATGTTGAGGAAATTATTGATACAACAAGCGATATGGTGGTTGATGATGAATATGTGCAAGATGAAATGGAAGATATGACTGAAAAAGTTGTTGATGGTGAAGTACCCACAAGGGAGTTGCAAGATGAAGGTAACCTGGAAGTGATAGTTGGAGATTGGCTTTTGGTGATCAATGCATGTAAGGAAGCATTGGTAAGTACCAAGTTGCAGTGTATGAAGGTGTTCGTGCAAGATTTGTGTTTTGGATTTGCATTGAGTAGCAACAAAGTTATGTGGGCATCAAATCTTCAACAACAATTTGATCAAGAGCCAAGAGAATTACTTGTAATGCATGATTGGAGTATCATGAACTTATCACCATCAAAGAATCCACCACAACTAATCAAATGTATAAAGGAGAAGGAATCATCTATCGACAATGGCAAGCAAGAAGAGGAAAGAATAACAATTGATGAATCTTCGTGGGATAGGGAAAAAAATCATTCCACATGGTGTCTAAGGAGGAAGAAGAAATCATTGAAGAAGGGAAAAAGAAGATGATTTCAAATGATGTCCAAGGAGAAGAACATCTAAAGTTTAATTCCCTTCTTTTTAAGTTTCCAAAGTTATTCATAAATGACTATTCACAGATAAGAGTAGAGGGCATCAAGCACCACATCAAGTTGGAGGATTTGAAGTTTGTCTCACCTATTGTTGTGGTTCCAAAGGAGAAAGACATCAACTTCCAACCCTTGATTGATTCAACCATACAAGATCAATTTTCACTTCATTTCCGAGATGAGATTGTAGATGAAATAGTCATCTATAGAAAACAAGGTAGTGTGGAGAATGTGGTATGCCAAGAAGGAATTTATATGGATGAATCAAAGATCAAAGTAATTCAAAAGGGGACAACTCCGACAAGTTTCCAAGCTTTGAAGGTATTTGTACAAAAATTTCGCTCACTCGAAAGATTTATTCATGTGTTGACATGCTTACTTCTATCAAGAGTTATGTATTGCATGGACCTACTTGTGTTTGGAAAGTCGATGAAGATATACTAATTGTTGTAACCTCTTTCTTTGTGTTGACAAGGAGAAAGATGGTGATGACAATTGTCAATGTGTGTGTGCATGTAGGAGTGTGAGGTTTTTAGTACTGATTAGCAGGGGTTTTACTCACATAATTTGTTTCTTTTTTTCTCTCCTTTGTCTATAGCCATGAATAAGGCAAAGGAGAATCTTTTGTTTTATTGGTAACTTAGGTTTCACCATAAATGGTTCACCAAGAAGTAAGGGGGAGGGCTAAATGTGAAAGTGATTTTAGAATTCAAGGTTTTGGACACTACAAAAATATATGGTATGGAGCATTCAAATCCGGAGGTCAAGAACACGAATCAAGGTCTTGAGGATAAGTCAAACTAAAAGCAAGATACAAGGAGAAAAGTAAAAGAAGAAAAAAGCGAGCCACCAAAACACAGTCTGAAACTAACGCTCATAACTCATTCGTTTGGATGCCAAATATGGGGTAATGAAGAGAGCTATCCATAGCTTTTTAAAGCTCTAAATGTGGAGCTTGGATGAGGGAGATATGACGATTAGAAGATCGTTGTGTCATAGCTAAGAATAGGAGATGGAAAACTTCTAAAAAAACGTAAAAAAGAAAGCAAGGGAAAGTTATCTAGTTGAGAAAACTTTTATATAGAGGAAGAAGAGTAAGGTAGTGAGGGGGGAGTCTATTTCTTGTGGTGTTTTTCTTACCTATTCATGTAGTGCGTTTTTCTAGTGATCAATTTATCCTTGTAGGCTTGAGTTTATGTATCTTCTTTCTCTATTACTTAAACCATAATCATTCATTATCAATAAATCTCTGTTGTTGTGGATCTATATATCTTATTTATCTTTCTTTTCTATCATCTCTCTCTCATCAGGTAGCATAGCATATGTGCATGTACCGGATGAGAAGCGGAGGAAGCTAGATCCAGAGTTGGAGCAATGCATCCTAGTCGGTTACTCGCATGAGCAGAAGGGGTATAACTGTTATAGCCCCCAGAATAAACATGTATGAGTAAGCCGAGATGTTGAGTTTGATGAATCGGCATCATGGTAGTCTCTACTGACTCCAACTTCTGACTCTGACCTGATTCCTGAAGATGAAGCTAGTGAGCCCGAAGAGGTCTAGCTAGAAGATGAAGACTTCGGTACTGTAGATGAGAGTCTGATCTCATTCCGACTAAGTGGGCCGAAGGAGTGGTTGAGTCGGGATGAACAGTCGGATGAAGAACCGATGAGTAGTAGAGGCTTTGCCATGCTCTCCTCGTCATCTTCACTACCGGAGTGAAGGTCTCGTCGTAGTCAATTCCGTGGGTCTGTGCGTATCCCTTCGCCAGTAACCGGGCCTTGTACCGGTTGACCGAACCGTTGGCATTGTACTTCACCTTATATACCCATTTGCAACTAATCTGTTTACACTGTTAGGGAGGGTCAACCAGGTCCCATGTGTCGTTGGCATCAACAGCCCGCATTTCTTCCTCCATAGCAGCACGCCAATTTGTGTGTTTTGTTGCTTTTGTGTAGCTCTCCGGCTCACGCACTTCCGCCACCTTAGTCATGTACGCATATTGATGCGCAATGTACTCATTGTATCCGTACCTCATGACGGTTTTCTTTTGACAAGTTGACCATCGTAACTTTGTGTTACCCAGTTTGAGGCCCTTCTTGGCCGGTTTGGACTTCCTTTCTGAAGACCCTCTTTCTCCCTTTCAGAGGTCAGATTCATTCCGATTCGACCCTTCACTGCCGGTATCGTATTCTGGCATCTTCTTCTTCACCTTTGTTGAGAGACAAGCTCAACATTCAGTGCAAAGTACGCAACGTAACCCAATGTGTAGACTAGGTGCGTGAAAAAGTACGCACAACAGGGCCACATCGGTGTGAAAAGCGAAGAGGCCGTTAGAGCGTTATTCCTCGTAAAGGAATAATTTTGGGAGTTTGGGTAGTCCGCTCATTTATGAGCATTCAAGTACTGTCAGTACTTATGTCAGCCCGATTGTCAGGGCTTGTATATAAGGTGCTCATTGAGCACGAAGTATGTACTGAATAGAGAATTATTTTGAATTTGATCTATTGTCTCTCTCTCTCTCTCTGTCTCTCCCTCTCCATCTCCATCTCTGTGTTTTCTGTGGTTACTGAACTACTTTGCATTTACGCACATGCTTCCACACAACTTTTACATGGTATCAGAGTGCGAGGGTTGAAGTTCTCTATAGCCGACAAGAAAAGCTTGCAACAAAACAGAGTTGAACAATATGGACAGAGGTATGGGAAGCTCGCTACCGATTGAGAAGCTCGACAGGAGCAACTACACATCTTGGTCATACAAGAGGCACCAGTACTTGCTCGGTCACGACTATTGGAGTTATGTGAAGGAGCTAATGATGTAACACCTGATTTGACACACAGAGAGTTTTCGGCTTGGGAACAAGCGGCAAGTAGAGTTCTCTACTCCTTTGCATCCTGTGTGAGCGACCAACTATTGAGCTATATTCGGGATGCTAAGACGCCAAAGGATGTGTGGGCGAATCTCAAAAAGCTCTTCGCCGCAAGCACTATAGCCATGAAGCTTCAACTCAGGCAAGAGTTGAGCAATGTACGACAACGAGATATGTCAGTGGCTGACTACACCACCAAGATCAAAGAAATCTGCGACTCACTCCCCTCTGTCAACGTGAACGTCAAGGAGGACAAGATGGTGCAGGTTTTTCTTGGTGGGTTAGCATCTAAGTTCGGAGCTTTCTACACAAGGGAGAATATGCCTTCGTTTTTCGAGCTTCAGTCAATGTTGCTCGTAGAAGAAAACCACGCGGGTGCATCGACGAGTGCACACACTGATGGCAAGATGCTCTACACGGAGGATGATAGGCCTTGTGGTCATGGTGAACGAGGCAGATCGGCGTGCAATGGAGGTGGCCGTAAAGAAAAGAATGAACAACATAATTGAGATGCCGGAAGCAATTCTGAACCCTCTGGAAGCAAGGGGAGTCATGGTGGCGCCGAAAGACGACAAGAGAAGCTCGCGTCGGAATGTTGGTACTGTGGCAAGAAAGGCCACAAGGAGAGCGAGTGCTGGAAGAAACAAGGTGATTCAAACAAAGCTGGATCCAGCGGAAGAGACGCAGGAAGGCGTCAGAAGTCGCACTACGCGGAAGGCTTGGAACCGGAAATGGAATGGGCCCTGCCTTCGTAATGAAGCATAAGGCCAACTCAATGTCCGTGAACACCTCGAAATCAAGCGAAGTGTGGTATGTAGATTCCGGAGCGTCAAATCATATGAAGAGTACCGGAGAATGGTTCTCATACTTGGAGAAGCCAAAAAAGAAAGGAGTGGTCGAAACGGGAGACGACACTCCTCATACCATTGAACATGTCGGCGAAATGTGAAGCCACGTCGGGCAGAAAGGGAAGCTAATGAACGTGTTGCACGTCTCGAAAATAACCAAGAACCTGGTGTTGGTCGGTCAGATCATCGACCGAGGTATGCAAGTTCGATTCACGCACCTCGGTTACTTCATAGAAGAGGAAGGCAAAGTGATCGCGCAAGGGCATCGTGAAGGGAGGATGTTTATCCTCGACACTAATCAAGCCGGAACCGCGTTGTATGAGAAAGGACAAAAGGTCGAATCGGATATAGACCTGTGGCACAAGCGGTTCGACCACATAAATTTCCCACGGCTTCGTGAAATGCAGACAAAGAACATTGTGTTTGGATTGCCGAAATTTCGAGGTCGTAATGCCCAAGTCTGCGAAGCCAGTCAGATGGGAAAACAACACCGACTTCCATTCCCCAATGAACGTAATCGTAGTCGAAGTCCGCTGGATTTGATCCATTCGGATGTGTGGGGTCTGGCACAAAACGTGAGTCTCGATGGAAGCCGTTACTTTGTAATCTTCATCGATGACTTCACTCGGCACACATGGGCATGTATGATTGAGAAGAAGAGTGAAGTCATCACATGTTTCCTGAAGGTGGGGCGTAAGATCATATGCCTACGGTCTGATGGCGAGAAGGAGTACTTCTCCGACCAGTTCACATGTTATCTACATAAAGGAGGGAATTCGACGCAAATTTTCATGTAGATACGCGCCGGAGTAGAATGACATGGCCGAGTGGAAGAATCGGACAATCGAAGACGCGGCTAGGGCAATGATTGAAGAGAAGCATATGCCGAAAATTTATTGGGCCAAAGCCGTGAAGACGGCTATCTACCTGCAAAATCGGACTTCTGCTAATGGAGGAGTGTCGCCACATGAGCTATATTTTGGGAAGAAGCTGAACTTGGCACACTTGAGGATTTTCGGCAACATCATGTATGTGCACGTGCCGAAGGAGAAAAGGAGGAAACTGGATGCTAAAGCTGAGAAATGTATCTTGTACGGCTATTCAGATGAGCAGAAAGGGTATAAGTGTTATAACCCTCGAACAAAGGAAGTACGCGTAAGCCGCGACGTCGTGTTCGACGAGTCCGCTTCGTGGTACTTGCCTTCACCTCTAGTACCTGAAGACTCCATTCCAATTTTTGAAGAAGAGATCAACGAGGCTGAAATGCCTCCACATGATGAGGACGTCGGAGCTCTAAGAGAGAGTCTAATCTCATTTCGGCTTAGCGGGCTGAATGAAAGGTTGGGCCAAGATGACCAAGCAGACGATGAGATGGCAAGTAGTGGAGATTCAACTGTGATGTCCCCACGTAAAAAACCGAGGAGACTGTTTACGCACAAGGAGAAGGGCAAGAAGAAAATGCCAAAGTAAGATTTCGGCAGTGCCCAGTCAGTTCGAAGTGAATCTGACATCGAGTCGATCGTAAAGAAACCCCGACAGAAGAGGTCAAAATTAGCCGAAAAAGTCGTGAAATCGGGTAATGACGAATTACACCGATCTACCCGCCTGAAGAACCCCGTAAAGAGATACGGGTATAATGAATATTTGGCACACCATTACGAATACTTGACGCGAGTGGCGGAAGTGCGTGAGCCGGAGAGCTACGTAGAAGCGGTGAAAGACGTGAACCGGCGTGCTGCAATGGAGGAAGAGATGCGCGCATTATCGGAGAAGGAAACTTGGGACTTGGTTGATGGACCGAAAGGTGTGAAGCCGATAGGATGTAGGTGGGTGTACAAGGTCAAGTACAACACTGACGGCTCGGTCAACCGATACAAGGCCCGGTTAGTAGCAAAAGGCTACGCGCAACAACACGGCATCAACTTCGATGAGACGTTTGCGCCGATGCAAAGAGGACGACCGTCCGTGTTTTGCTTGCGGTAGCTATGGCGAAGGGTTGACACTTACATCAGATGGATGTAAAGAATGCATTCCTGAAAGGTGAACTTGAGGAACAGTGGTACATGATACAACCCCCCGAATTTCTATCCGAACGAAACACCTCGGCAGTTTTTTGACTGAGGAAGTCATTGTACGGACTTAAGCAAGCCCTGCGTGCCTGGAATGCAAAGATTACGCAACAGCTATGTAGGATGGGCTTCTCGACATCGAAGTTTGACTCTTCATTATTTGTTTGGCGAAGTCAACATGGCCCGATAAGTCTTCTATTGTATGTTGATGATTTAGTCATCGCCGATGCCGATCTAGAAGAAATCCGCTGCGTAAAGTCTCAACTTGCGGCATCATTCGAAATGAAGGATCTGGGGGACCTTCATTACTTCCTCAGGATCGAAGTGATCCGCACCCCCGAAGGCATACTGATCAGTCAACGACATTACGTGCTGAGTATGCTCTTCAAGTTTGGGATGGCAAACTGTAAGCCCATCTCGACCCCTCTGGATAGAAACACAAAACTTCGCCGAGATTCGGGGAAGGCATGCGACCCGACGCAGTTCCGACAGATTGTCGGAAGCCTTATCTATCTGACCATTACTCGGCCGGATCTTAGTTATCCAGTCGGCTGCATCAATCAATTCATGTCACAGCCTACGGCCGAACACTTTCAGTGCTCGCAACGGATACTGCGTTATGTTAGCGGCACGAAAGACATGGCGTTGTTTTATCGGGCAGGCGTAGCCGAATAGTTAGCCGGCTACACGGATGTTGATTGGGCCAGAAACACCTACGATCGTAGATCCACATCTGGAGACGCATTCTCTCTAGCAAGTGCAACGATTGCGTGAAGCAGTAAGAAGCAGCCGACTATAGCACTATTGAGCACGGAGGCCTAATATCGAGGGTGTCTGTCGCTACGTGTGAAGTCATTTGGCTGAAATGGCTATTACAAGATTTGCAGGTAGAGGTTTCTGATCCGACGACGATCTATTGCGACAACCTCAACAGTATCCACATTACGAAAACCCCGTGTTCCACGCCCGGACCAAGCACATTGAGCGGGTCCTTTCAAGAGAAGTTGAATTGGTGCATGTTTTGACTGATCGATAGATTGCCGACATCTTCACCAAGCCTCTTGGCCTTGACATGTTGCGGCTTTTCTCGGGTGAGCTAGGGTTGCTTCACCTCGACACACCGAACTTGAGGGGGAGAAAGGAAGAACAGGAACAAGAGCGTTGTCGTGGAGAAAACCGTCCCTAGGTGGAAACCGGGTATAACGTGCGTAAACCGGCCCTTACACGTGGGCACAAGTTTTGTTGTATAGTACGTAGATAGGTAGAAGTTGGCTGAGGTGGAATTCTAGGTAGCACGCATTCACTAGGGAGAAAATCGAGGTGTATCCCTGTTCGAAAGGACAGGGAATAAACATGATGTAACGGGTGGTAACGGCCTCCCTCCTTGGGCTATAAAAGAGAGGGAGAGGTATTGAAAAAGTATCGCGTTTTGTGGAGGACGAAGTGCTGCCGGAGTGGAACCGAGCTCTTCTCCTCTATCTTCTCCATAGTCGTTCTGTGCAGGTTTCGGGAGGCTGACTCTGCTCCGCGGAACGCTTGAGTGCTTCCGGTAGAGTCTCCATCTCGCGTTCTGTGTGTGTGTGTTTGTGCAGGCGTCGGAGCTTGTCACTCGCTGGCTGCCCGGTTGTAACTCCTCGATATACATACACACACACACACACACACACACACACACACACACATATACATACATTCGTTCTGTCTCCATTGTTGAGGGCTAGTTGCAACTCTTATGAATCGGTGTTTCTGTGCCCGTGTGAAGCACATCGGTAGTTTCCTTCCCCTCTTCTCACTAGGTAATTTCTTGGTCCAAGGCCCCCATGGTCCCGCCTCATTCTCAACGCACGCGCGTAACAACGCGACATTTTTGGTGAACCCGACGTGAACAGGGGCAAAGGAATAGAAAGATGAGAGGGTTGGATCTTGCAGAAGCCATGGCTTCGGCTGTGGATCGGATAGTGAGTGCGCGTGAAGGCACATGCGTCCTCGATAGGGCTATTGAGGCAGTCGTCGGCACGATAGGCCGGTTCGATGGCAAGGATGCCACGAGCTATTTGGAGGCTCACCGAGCCGAAATGGTGATGAGGGACATTCTGGAGGACAGGCGACTGGCCGAATTCCCACAGGTGGTAGTGCCGGGCATCCACGTGGAGGTGCTTGAGGTACGGACTGAGAGTCGGACCTGGGAAGAGTTTGAAGGTCGGCTCCTTGAAAAGTACGGGCTTGATGGCGCGCTTCGGTTATCGAAGCGGGAGTTCATGCAATGGGTGGAGACCCCCGAAAAGGGGTGAAACGCGTTGGTGCTCCTTAGGGAGTTTGAAGAACGTTTCGCACGTCTTTCGGCGCTGGAGCAGACCGTACTGGACACAAGTTGTGTCCTATTGTTCGTTAAATCGGTGGACGCAAGGGACCGGGAGCAAGTGGGCTTCCTGCTGAAGACCGATGATGGCCTAACAACCGACTGGGCCGTGTTAAAGAGAGTCTGTGGCCGTTTTGACAAACGGTGTGAGTGGGTCGATAAAGACTTGACGAGGGCGGGTTCTATTGCGACAAGGAAGGTTGAGGTACCCCCGTCGACGCGAAGGGAAGAGACTCGAGACTGGCTCAAGCCCGGCTCGACTTCGACCGGCATGGTCAAAGGATCATCAGGAGGAGCAGCTCTGGAGGAGCAGCTCTGGAGGAGCAGCTCTGGAGGAGCAGCTCTGGAGGAGCTGACTCAGATGGTGAGGGACCTCCAGATTGTGCAAGCACGGAGGGACGGCGGCGAACAAGTCCGCGACCGAAGGCCTCCGGCTGGGAACCGGTGCTTGTGCTGAGATGCGGTCAGCCACGCTCGAAAGAACTGCGGGGACTTCGCCGAAGCGATAAGAGCTAACGTGGTGTACCTATGGAATGGTCGGGTGCACGCTAGCAAGACCCGAAGGGCCCTGGATCTGAATATTGGACGAGGGGGTATGAAACGGTTGATGGAAGAAGCAGCGGCTTGCCACGCGGAGACCGTCCACTACTCGGCGTCGGCTGGAATCCGGGTCGGAAGTGACGAGGTCCGAAAGACGAAGGAAGCTGGATTCTAGCTGTTGGTGATGGAAGGCCTCGCCGGCGTATGGCAGAGGAAAGAGGAAGCGAACCGCGAAGAAAGATGGGTCCAGGAGGTAACCGGGTGAAGTGACCCGGTCAGAGAGAAGACGGGCTTCATGGAAGCCGCGTGCCAGAACTACGAGGTTCTGGTGGAAGACAAGCGTGCGGGAAAGACCGGGGGGCCGGACCCTCACAACGGTTTGAGACCCAGTTCGGGCTGAAGCAAAATGATGCCAGTGAGACCGACGCACCGGATAAAGCCAAGAGGGTCGGGTACCGGCTGAGCATGGAGATCGAGAGGACCACAGACCTGTGAAAGGTGCTTGAGGAACGTATCCTGGAAAACAAAGTGGAGTTGTCACTGATGGAAGTGCTCGGAATCTCCAAAAAGGAGTTCCTCGACTCCATCGTGGACTTGGTGAAGCAAAAAAGGCTTTCGACAGAGCCAGAGCTGGAGAAGTCGGTGGAAGTGCGAACGACATACCTAGAAAACATGGCTCTAGAAGACAAGTTGGCGGAGAGCCACTATTCAAGGCCACATTGGACCAGAGCAACCACGGAGACCCCCATTAAGATCGGAGATGTTCAGGAGCCGGTGGTGGCGTTGGTGGACCACGGTTCAGAAATCAACTTGATGTGCACGGACTTCTACAAGAAGGGGAAGTGGCCGATCAACACCAAGCATGGGTGGAAAATACGGGCAGCAACGTGCGCCACGGAAGAGCTGCATGGAGCCTGCCCGAATGTACAAGTGAAAATTGGCGATGTCGAGATTGATCAACACTTCTTCGTGCAGGAGTCGTCTTCGCATCCGGTTATACTTGGGGAACCGTACATCACGGCGGTCCGGATGGAGACAAAGGTGCTAGACAACGGTTCAGCATATGCACGATTGAAGAGCCAAGATGGGTGTCACTCGGTCTAGTTCCTGACGGTGCGACTGAATCATGAGCGTAATCGCGAGACCCTCGGTGGTGAAAACCGAGGGGATTTTTAGAGAGGGCTATCAAGGCATGGGGCCGCGATAGTCTGGACACCCCGGAAAAACCCCACAGATGTACTATAGGCAAAAAGACCTGTACCATAGGTAGGAAATTTTGGTTCTCCGATAGCGAAGGTTATACGATAGCCGGCGTAGTTGGCAGGGAAACGAAGCGGGCGGAGGAGTGACTTCAGACATGCAGAGTCCTCGGCCCTGAAGAGGAAATCAACGGAGCCGTGGAGGCGGTCTCTTTCGACGACACCTTAGGGAAGTTACGGGAGGTGTTCAAAGAAGGCCTTAATGAGGACCGGACGATTCCGGTAAGTTCGGAAAAGATGTACGACGTCATCGCCAACTTCGGTAATGGATTCGAGTCGGATCGGAGGGCCCGAGTGGATACGAAGTACAAGACTATGGACGAGAAGGTGAGGCCAGTCGCGGCACCCTTGCGGAGGGCAGCGAGTTACGGATAAAGGGGGTCGCCTCGGACCCAAGTTTAGGAGATCTGGCCAGCATAGGACACATGTTCACCGACATAACGCTATGGGAGCTCAAGATCGGTGGGGGTGGCTTTCTACTGTCAGCGGAAGAGGACCGGTTTCGAAGAATGCTCGGGAGGCACGGGAAGGCTTTCGCATTCTCACCGGAGGAGATCGGGTGCGTAGACCCGACGGTTGTGGAACCAATGGTAATCTTCACGGTACCACATGTGCCGTGGAATCTCAAACCGATTATGGTACCCAGAACTCACATCCCAAAGCTGATGGAGCTGTTGAAACAGAAGGTGGAGATGGGCATCCTTGAACCGTCGAGTGCCCCATACTCAAATCGGTGGTTTACCGTGCCAAAGAATAACGACACGCTGCGCTTTATTCAAGACCTACTCTCAGTCAACAAGGTGACCATTCGGAACGCAGGCATCAGACCGACCATAGACGAGTCCATAGAGGCCTTCGCCGGAAGGTCGATTTACTCAGTCGGTGATCTATACTCAGGGTACGATCAGTTCCAACTAGCCGTAGAAAGCAGGGACATTACGACGATGCGGACTCCTCTCAGCCTAGTGCGGATGTGTACCCTCTCGCAAGGAGGGACGAACTCGGTAGCCCACCTGGTGAACGCGATGAACAAAGTGTTGAGGGATTGTATCCCAAGCATCACCATGCCATTCTTAGATGACATCCTGATCAAATGATGCCTGGTGGAGTAAAAGGACGAGACAATCGGGACCAAAGAAGATCGAGGAAGGCGACTGGGTTCTAGTGATTGATAGTAGCCTCGACAACTAGCATAGGGCAATGCGGAAGTTTGCAAGAAGGTGGTTCGGGCCTTATGTGGTGACAAGTGCCAACGACAATAGGACCTACCATCTTGCGGAGCTCGACGGGACAAGGATGGCGGTACCGGTGGCGGGAAAAAGGATCAAAGAATTTAAAAAGTGGCACGAGGCTGAACCGGACCCGGACGACCTGGATAGTGACAACGATCGGCTCGGAATGGCTGTTGATCCAGAAGACGAAGGATAAGCATGGGTCGGTCTACTCTAGCAAGAGTCCAATTTTGGCGCATATCGGTGGATGCGCGGTTAGGTGGGGCCGGATGTTGTGGAGAAAACCGTCCCTAGGCAGAAACCGGGTATAACGTGCGTAAACCAGCCCTTACACATGGCAACAAGTTTTGTTGTATAGCACGTAGATAGGTACAAGTTGGCTGAGGTGGAATCCTAGGTAGCACACATTCACTAGGGAGAAAATCAAGGCGTATCCCTGTCTGAAAGGACAGGGAATAAACATGATGTAACAGGTGGTAATGGCCTCCCTCCTTGGGCTATAAAAGAGAGAGAGAGGTATTGAAAAAGTATCGCGTTTTGTGGAGGACGAAGTGTTGCCGGACTGGAACCGAGCTCTTCTCCTCTATCTTCTCCATAGTCGTTCTGTGCAGGTTTTGGGAGGCTGACTCTGCTCCGCGGAACGCTTGAGTGCTTCCGGTAGAGTCTCCATCTCGCGTTCTGTGTGTGTGTGTGTTTGTGCAGGCGTCGGAGCCTGTCACTCGTCGACTGGCCGGTTGTAACTCCTCGATATACATATACATACATACATACATATATACATACATACATACATATATATATATATATACATACATACATATATATATATATATATATACACATTCGTTCTGTCTCCATTGTTGAGGGCTAGTCGCAACTCCTGTGAATCAGTGTGTTTGTGCCCGTGCGAAGCACATCGGTAGTTTCCTTCCCCTCTTCTCATTATGTAATTTCTCGATCCAAGGCCCCCGTGGTCCCACCTCGTTCTCCACGCACGTGTGTAACAACGCGACAGCGTGAAAGTACCGGGGATGTTCATCACGATGGAAGTGACCGTCATGAGGAGTCGGATGGAGAATTTGACTTCGAACCGGCTGAAGAAGCCGAAGACGGAAGCAAGGGCCGTAAGCATAAGAAGGAGCCGAGGACAGCTGAAACAGGGGGAGATAAGGCCAAGACTAAGACGTGGTCAGATGTTGTCGGGGCCTGAAGATTGAGGACGAATTGGAGATAGCCAATTCAGACGAGAGTGAAATTGAATTAGAAGAGTTCAATTCAATCGATATGTTCGATTTAGATACGCCGAATCACTTGAAGGCCATGCGGAGAAAAGGGCAGCGGAGGACGCGTCGACACCGCGACAACGAGGGAGCTGAGAAGGGCTAAATGAGCAGACAAGCCAACCAAAAGGCTTGAAGCATGTAGAATTAAACGGGTCGAGGAGCGCGAGCGAGGCGTGAAGCCAGAAGGAACCGGAGCGTAGATCTGGTGGAGCAAGTGGAACCTCAAGTTGAGCTTGCGGGGGAGTGTTGAGAGACAAGCTCAACATTCGGTGCGAAGTACGCAGCGTAACCCAATGCGTAGACTAGGTGCGTGAAAAAGTACGCACAACAGGGTGCATCGGTGTGAAAACCGAAGAGGCCGTTAGAGCATTATTCCTCGTAAAGGAATAATTTTGGGAGTTTGTGTAGTCGGCTCATTTATGAGCATTCAAGTACTATCAGTACTTGTGTCAGCCCGATTGTCAGGGCTTGTATATGAGGTGCTCACTAAGCACGAAGTATCTATTGAACAGAGAATTATTTTGAATTTGATCTATAGTTTCTCTCTCTCTCTATCTCTCCCTCTCCCTCTCTATCTTTGTGTTTTCTGTGGTTCAGTTACTGAACTACTCTACGTTTACGCACATGCTTTTGCACAACTTTTACACCCTTCTCTTTGCGCGTGAATCGTCTCCTCGATTCCTTTCGCTGAAGCCATACCGTATATCCACGACGAGCAATGTATAATGTTTCTTGGGTAATGTGTCAAGCATATTACCCACATCACCATTATATACACTATAATACAATTGTTGGAAAGGATCACTCTTGTGCAAAAAGCTTTTGATGGTATTTGAGTCCTTAGGCACCTCGAGCTCCTTTCCTTCATATGTTTCTTGTATTTAGCTCATTCCAAACGGGTGATGAAGGCCCTAGGTATGCCTTCATTGCTGTCACTATTCTTCTTTGAACGAGGTGGTTTCTGTAATTATAAATTTGGTAAGAAGAAAGCCATTATCCAAAAATCAATTAATATTTGTAGAAAATACATACCCTTTCTCTAAACACGATAAAGAATTCTTCAAGAGCCTTGTAAGATGATGTTTTTGGGCAAGATTGCTCCACTTCTTCCCACGTAGGCAGGGACAAGTTTTTCATCATCAACTCTTGAATCTTCATATACACCTTATGGATAAAAAACAAATGAAACTACAATTAAAAAAAAGGACAAATCAACAAAGCAATCAAATCAAAATGATGCATGTACATAGATGACTCACTTTTGAAACTTTGTGACCATTTCGTCAAGGCTAAACTCCTTGGTGGTGTTGGCATAAAAGGCAGACTCCCTCCAGTTTGTATCCTAGTGTGAACTCATCTACATAGTTACGGCTTAGTATATAAGCAATAACCTAACGTTGTAAAGATGAATCTTCTTGAGTGTATATTGGATATCAAGTCTCTGAGTGAGAGAGAGAGAGAACGTAATAAAGCTTTCCATAAAAGCTCATTTGTATGGAAGTCTCTGCCTTCCTCCCTTTTTGTGTTGTTTTCCAAGTCAACAAACAGGTTCTCATATGCTTCCGCATACGCACACACCTACCAACTTTCCTCAACTGGTATTAGAGCGACCTTGCTCTTCAGCAATAGACAACAAAAGAAAAAGATGAGGTCAGTAAAAATCTCACTTCTCATAGAAGAATATGACTTCAACATCCGGAACAATAGTTGAAATCAGGAAGTTCGATGGCAAAAATTTTGCACTATCGAAGGAGATGATGCAGGATGTTCTAATCATTAGAAGACAAGTGAAAACTATTCGACATAGCGAAAAACCTGCTTCGATGACAGCCGAAGAGTGGAAATCGATGGACGAAATTGCACACTTCATCATCTGAATGCATTAAGCCGAAAGCGTCTACTTCAGCATGGCAAAAGAGACGACGACGTTCTCACTGTGGGAAAAGTTACAAGCCGTGTACGAGAAGAAGTCCTCATCTTCGAAACTAATTTTGATCAAACAAACTTTAACATAAAGATGAGAGAAACTGATCCGGATACCTCCCACATCAACACCTTCAGCTGGTTGTTGTCAGAACTCTCCTCACAAGGAACCAACTTGAAAGAAAAAGTGAAAGCCCTTGCCCTCTTATCGAGCTTGTCGACGAGTTGGGAGGTATTCTGCACGACATACGATAATAGTCGACCGATCCTAAATCTAGATGAGACGATCGGCCAAGTCCTCACCGAGGACATTTAGAGAAAATCGATGGGATTTACCATCCATGAATCGGTAGAAGCCCATCACTCGACCGAGTCGTTCGATCAACAGACTCGTACGAGAGAACAAGCTGACAGAACCAGTCAGAATACCAATGGATAAAAAATGAGGGGAGATCGACAACGGTTGAAGTTGAGAACGGGCCGATCAGGCGAATTCTACACACTCTGCAAAAAAAGCTAGCCACAATGTTTCCGACTGCTGGTCAATTAAGAGAAAAGAGAGTGGTCGGCGATCCAAGCGGAATTGAGGACGACCCGACTCGGACCACTCTCCAGTCAGCAACCAAATCAACGTTGTTGACTCTCAATCAGGAGAAGTTCTCCCCTTAGAGGATTCAGTGATCGGAGAAGTCCTCTACAGTGCAAAAGATGTACACACGTGCCTACTAGATTCTGGTGCCTCATTCCATGTGATACCCAACATTGAATGACTTTCGGACTATTCAACCGACGCTAGCGGCATAGTCCGTCTAGGCAACATGCAAGAGTGCAGAATTGTAGGGACTGGGGAGGTTCCCATCCGATTGCCAATTGGTAACACAATAACCCTACACCGAGTTCGGCATGTACCTGACCTAAAAAGGAATCTGGTCTCCTTCGGCATGCTAGCCGAAGACGGGTATAAAATGACTCTAAGTGAGTCGGTATGGATTATCAACCGAGGAAACCTGAAGATAGGAGGTAGACACAAGTACAACTACCTGTACTTGCTAATGGAGATCAATCCAAAAGGGTCCGTGAATGTAACCGAAAAGACCGACCCAAACCTATGGCATGGCTTACTCGGCCATATGTCTCAAGCCGGACTTGATCGGCTAATGGTGGTTGGCTACATCTTGAAACTCCAAGCAAAGAAGAACTTATGTTAGCATTGTCGATATGGGAAATAGACCTGAAGTCCACACTCTCTCCACTACGAGATGGTACGACAACCCCTAGAGCTTGTGCACACATGTTGAGGGACAATCTCAACATTAGGTGCATAAAACCGTACGCAAAATATGGCCGTGGCGGTGTTTAAACCAAGAGGGCATTAGAGTGTTATTCCTCTTAAGGAATAAATTTCGGAGTAAGTGTAGGATACTCATTTATGAGAGGTCAAGTATTGTAAGTACTTGTGTCAACCCAATAGTCAGGGCTTGTATAAAAGGTGCTCACTGAGCACGAAGTACGTACAGAGAACATAAAAAGAATTATTTTGAATATAGTTTTGTCTTTTCTACTCTCTTTGTCTCTCCCTCTCTTTCTCTGTGATTTCTGCGTTTTACCGAACTGGCGTACTACTGAACCATGTACTTTGTGTTCTTACGCATACGCTTCTGCACACGTATTCTTTTACACGGTATCAGAGCGCGAGGGTTGACACTCCTTTGCAGCTGACAGAAAAAAGTTGGCAATAAGACAGAGTTAAGTTGTTGTTTTCGGAAAGGATAAGACAACAATATGGACAGAGGAATGGGAAGCTCGCTACTGACTGAGAAGCTCGATAGGAGCAACTACGCATCTTGGTCGTACAAGATGCACCAAGACTTGCTTGGTCATGGCTACTGGAGTTACATCGAAGGAGCTAATGATATAGCGCCCAAATCGACACACAAAGATTTTTCGGCTTGGATACAAGCAGCAAGCAAAGTTCTTTACTGCTTCGCATCCTGTGTGAGCGACCAACTCTTGAGCTACATTCGGCATGCTAAGAAACCAAAGGACACATGGGCGAATCTGAAGAGGATATTCGCCGCTAGCCCAACGGCCAGGAACCTTCAGCTCAAGCAGGAGCTAAGCAATGTCCGACATAAAGATCTATCTATGGCCAATTACACGTGACTCTCTTGCCTCCACCAACGTGAACGGTGCAAGTGTGTTAGCGTCAAAGTTCAGAGCGTTCCAAATGGCGTTCAGCACTAGGGAGATTACGCCTTCGTTCTTCAAGCTTCAGTTGACGTTGCTCATAGAGGAAACTCACGCGGGTGCATCTATGAGTACACACACCAATAGCAAGATGCTGTAAAGGGACGAAGATAGGCCCCGTGGTCGTGGCGGACGAGGAAAATCGGCACGCAATGGAGGCAACCGAAAAGAGCAGAATGTGCGGCATAATCGAAATGCCGGAAGCAATTCCGAATCCTCCAGAAGCAAGGGGAGTCATAGCGGTGCCGGAAGCTGACAAGAGAAGGCGGCTATAGAATGCTAGTACTGTGGCAAGAAAGGCCAGAGGGAGAGCGAGTGTTGGAAGAAGAGAGCCGATTCGGACGAAGCCGAATTGAGCGGAAGAGACGTAGGAAGGTGTTAGAAATCACACTACGCTGAGGGCTCTGAACGAGCCGGAAGTGGATCGGGCCCAACCTTCAAAATGATGCACAAGGCCAATTCGATGGCCGTGAACACCTTGATATCGAGCGAGGTGTGGTATGTTGTTTCCGGAACGTCAAATCATATGAAAAGTCATGAGGAATGGTTCTCGTACTGGTCGAACATGTCAGAGAAGTTCCGCATATCATCGAACATGTCGGAGAAGTTCCTCTCAGCCATGTCGGGCAGAAAGGGAAACTTATGAACGTGTTGCACATCCCGACAATAAAGAAGAACCTAGTGTCAGTCGGACATATCGTCGACCAGGGGTTGAAAGTTCGATTCACGCACCTCGGGTGCTACATCGAAGAGGGAGGCAAAGTTATTGCCCAAGGACGCCGTAAAGGGAGGATGTTTATCCTCGACACCAATCAAGCCGGAACCGCGTTGTTCGAGAAAGGATAGAAGGTGGAGTTGGACATCGACCTCTAGCACAAGTGGTTCAGCCACGTTAACTTCCCACGGCTTCGTGAAATGTAGACGAAGACCATTGTTTTCGGCTTGCCAAAATTTTGGGGCTGTAATGCCATGTCTGCGAAGCCTACCAACTTGGGAAGCAACACCGACTTCCATTCCCTAATGAGCGTAATTGTAGTTGAGATCCGCCGGATTTGATCCATTCGGATGTGTAGGGACAAGCACATAACGTGAGTCTCGGTGGAAGCCGTTACTTCGTAACCTACATCGATGACTTCACTCGGCATACCTGGGCGTTCTTGATTGCGAAAAAGAGTGAAGTCTTCGCGTGGCTCCTGAAGGTGAAGAACCTTGCGGAAAGGGAAACAAGGCGTAAGTTCAAGTGCCTACGGTCCAATGGCGGGAAGGAGTACTTCTCCAACTAGTTCATGAGTTATCTACAGAAGCAGGGAATTTGACATGAATTGTCGTGAATATATATGCCGGAGTAGAATGGCGTAGCCAAGCGGAAGAATCGGACAATTGAAGAAGCCGCCAGGGCAATGCTTGAAGAGAAGCATATGCCGAAGTTTTACTGGGCTAAAGCCGTAAGGATGGCTATTTACTTGCAGAATCGGACCTCTGCTAATGGAGGAGTGTCGCGACATGAGTTGTATTACGTGCATGTGCCGAAGAAGAAACGGAGGAAACTAGATGCGAATGCTGAAAAGTGCATCTTAGATGGCTATTTAGACGAACAAAAAGGGTATAAGTGCTATAACCCCGAACGAAGGAAGTTCGCGTAAGATGAGATGTCGTGTTCGACAAGTTCGCTTTGTGGTACTTGCCTTCACCTCCAACATCTCAAGACTCCATTCCGAATTCTGAAGAAAAGGTCGACGAGGCTAAGCTGCCTCTACAAGATGAGGAAATCAGAGCTCTGACAGAGAGTCGGATCTCATTTCGGCTAAGTGGGCTGAATGAGGGGTTGAGCCGAGATGGCCAACCAAATGAAGAGCCGACGAGTAGTGGAGACTAGGCCATGTTGTCCCCGCATACAGAACCGAGGAGACGGTTTATGCATAAACAAAAAGGGAAGAAGAAAATGTCAGAGTATGATTTCGGCAGTGCCAAGTTAGATCGGAGCGAATCTGATTTCGGGTAAATCGAGAAGGAACCTCCACAGAAAAGGTCGAAATCGACCGGAAAGAACGTGAAATCGGGTAATTACGAATTATGTTGATCTAACCACCTGAAGAACCCCGTAAAGAAGTATGGGTATAATGAGCACATGGCGCATCATTAAGCGTACATGACGTGCGTGGTAGAAGTGCGTGAGCCGGAGAGCTACGCAGAAGCGGCGAAAGATGCCAATTGGCGTGCCGCGATGGAGGAAAAGATGCACGCTTTAACAGACAATGAAACTTGGGACCTGGTTGACGTACCAAAAGGTGTAAAGCCGATTGGATGTAGATGGGTGTATAAGGTGAAATACAACACCAATGGCTCCGTCAACCGATGTAAGGTCCATTTGGTTGCGAAAGGCTACGCGCAGAAGCACGACATAGATTACGATGAGGCCTTTGCCCTAGTTCTACTAGTCGTAGCTGTTGCGAAGGGGTGGCATCTACATCAGATGGATGTAAAGAATGTGTTCTTGCAAGGTGATCTTCAGGAACAGGTGTACATGATATAGATTCCTATCCGAACAGAACACTTCGGTAGTCTACCGATTGAAGAAGGCGTTATACGGCCTTAAGCAACCCCCGTGAGCTTGGAACGTGAAGATTACGCAATGATTACATAGAATGGGGTTTACAACGTACAAATCGGACTCCTCGTTGTTCGTTCGACAAGGTCGACATGGACCAGTTTGTCTTTTACCTTATGTTGATGATTTAGTCATCGCCGGTGCCGGCCTGGAAGAAATTGGTTGTGTAAAGTCTCAGCTTCCGGCATTGTTCGAAATGACAGATCTTGACGACCTTCATTTCTTCATCGAGATCAAACTGATCCATTCCCCCAAAGGCATATTGATCAGTCATCGTCATTACGCGCTGAATATGCTCTTCAAGTTCAGGATGGTAGATTGTAAGCCCATCTCGACCCTCTGGATAGAAATGTAAAGCTTCGCCGAGATTCGGGAAAGGCGTGCGACCTGACACGGTTCCGACAGATTGTCAGAAGCCTCATCTACTTGACGATCACTCGACTGGACCCTCAACTATCCGGTCCGAATGATCAGTCAATTTATGTCACAACCCACGATCGAACACCTTCAGTGCGTGCAAAGTATATTACGGTATGTCTGCGGTACGTAAGACATGGCGTTGTTGTATCGTACAAGCGTAGCCGACCAATTAGTTGGCTACACGGATGCCGATTGGGCCGGACATGCCCACGATTGTATATCCACATCCGGATATGCCTTCTCATTGGGAACTGCGGCGATTGCGTGGAGCAGTAAGAACCAGTTGATAGTAGCGTTGTCGAGCACAGAGGTCGAATGTCGAGGGGTGACTGTCGCTACGTGCGAAGTCATTTGGCTAAAACGGCTATTACAGGATCTGCATTTGGAGTTGTCCGATCCAACGATGATCTATTGCAACAACCTCAGTAGCATCCACCTTGCGAAGTGTTCCACGCCTAGACCAAGCACATTGAGGTGCACTATCACTTTGTCCGGGAGTGTGTTGAGGTCGAACTGGCGTATGTTTCGTCGGGTCGGCAGATTGCCGACATATTCACCAAGCCCCTTGGTCTCGACAAGTTACGACATTTCTTAGGTGAGCTTGGTTTGCATCACCTCGACTCGCCGAACTTGAGGGGGAGATAGGAACAGGAGTCTGAAAGGAGCAGTACTGACCGCGATGCCGAATCATATGAAGAATTCGATTTCGGGCCGGCTTAAGAAGCCGAAGAAGAAAACAGGGGCCGCATGAGCAGACAAACCGACCAGAAAGCTCGAAGCGCGCGGAATGGAATGGGTCGAGGAGCTTGAGCAAGGCATAAAGCCAGGAAAGGTCAGAGCTAAGATCCTGAAAAGCGGATGGAACCTCAAGTTGAGCTTGAGAGGGAGTGTTGAGGGACAACCTCAACATTGGGTGCGTAAAACTGTACGCAAAATATGGTCGTGGCGGTGTTTAAACCAAGAGGCCATTAGAGTGTTATTCCTCTTAAGGAATAAATTTTGAAGTGTAGGATGCTCATTTACGAGCGGTCAAGTATTGTAAGTACTTGTGTCAGCCCAATAGTCAGGGCTTGTATAAATGGTCCTCACTGAGCACAAAGTATGTATAGAGAACATATAGAGAATTAATTTGAATATAGTTTTGTATTTTTGCTCTCTCTGTCCCTCCCTCTCTTTCTTTGTGATTTTTACGTTTTACCGAATTGTCGTACTACCGAACCGTGTACTCTGTGTTCATACGCATATGCTTCTGTTGTGAATATGTCCCTCTAGTGGGAGGATGATCCGACTGTTCGAAAAGCCGGCAGTCGAAGAGTTGGAAAATAGTGAGTCGATTGTTTGAGAACTCGATTATTATTATTATTATTGTAATAATAATGATGATGTTAGGAAACAGGTCTCTCCGGATGGGGAGAGAGAGGACTGAGTTGATGAGGGACGAGGCCGAGGCTGAAACCGGAATTGTGTACATAGCCAACTGGGGAGACTATATTTGTAAATAGTCTGAAAGTTGTGTAAGTATATATGCAACTAGGGCAAACTTTAGCGAGTAATGAACAGAGTGTAAGAACAGTGTACACAAGTTGTAGTTCGATTACTGTGATTAATTCCGCATCGATTTCTCAACAAACAGCTTCTGCGCATGTATTCTTTTACAACATAGATATATGTGGGCCCATGCCAAAGCGATCACTAGGAGGTTCCCGGTGACTTTACACGGAAGTTCTAGGCCTACTCCATTAGGTCCAAAGACGAAGCGCTCGTGGTCTTCACTCGGTGGATATCTGAAGTGGAGAACTGGTTGGGACACAGAGTAAAGACACTCCGATCCGACAATGGAGGCGAATTAGAGTCTTCAAACAATACCTGTCCGACAAAGGAATCCGACACCAAAAGACCGTTCCCTACACACCCATGCAAAATGGAGTGGCAGAACGGATCAACAAAATGATCCAGGAGAGGGTGACGACAATGCTCCAACAAGCCAGACTAAACCTGGAATTCTGGACCGAGGCATTGTAAACGACAGTATAGCTGATAAATCTGGTGCCGTCAAGAGGAATCAGGCTTGAAGAGCCCCAAACACTATGGTCTGGCAAACAATCGACATACGATAGGTTCCGTGTATTCGAATGCGAAGCCTACGCATTCATCCCCAGAAATGCATATTTGCCGGTTATGGAACCAATGGGGAATTTGGCTACCTGCTATGGGACCCTGAGAACCGGAAACTAATACGCAACAGTGACGTAGTCTTTAATGAAGACTCTATCTTCTCTCAGTGGAACCAGTCACAAACAGTTGGTAAAAAGGTATCCTTCAAAGACAACAGAGACGTTGTAGAAGGACCGACCCACGAAGCCGAATCAAAGATTCGACAAACAGTCGAACTCAAACAAGCTGACAACATACTTGCCGACTCTGAATCGGTAGGAAGTCCATTAGTCGAACTCAAAGACAAAGCCATCAACGATAGATCCTATTCAACCAGATGCGAACCAGGCAAAGTCAACAAGATGTGAGTAGGAAACTGAACCAAGTCGACGAAGTCCAGAGGGGAGGACAACGTGACACCACTGAAATCCTGACTTGGGGGCTGGTCACCTAACAAGACTCCTGACACAAACGGTTCAACAAGTACCTATCGACCTATAGAGCCAATCTAAGAATCTGAACCACTTATCTCGACACCCAGGAGATCTGGACGAGCTCGAAGGCCAACAGAGTTCTATCAACCAAATACATATGAAGAAGCTATGGCCGCAACGGACGCCGACACATGGCCACAAGCCATGAAATCTGAAATGAACTCTATTCACAAGACTCAGACATGGGAGTTGGTCGAACTACCAACTGGAAGGAAGCCAGTACCCTGCAAATGGGTTTTCCGATACAAACATGTATCCGACTCAGAAAAACCCAAGTACAAAGCTCGGGTTGTCGCGAAGGGATTCAAACAAGAATACGGGGTCGACTACGACGAGATATTCTCACCAGTAGTCAAGATGCCCACCCTCTGACTCTTACTAGGAGTTGTGGCGACAAAAGACCTAGACCTAGAGCAGCTGGATGTAAAGACGACATTTCTACATGGAGATCTGGAAGAAGACATATATATGTATTATGTCTCAACCGGCAGGCTTCATGGCGATGGGGAGGACAATCACCTTGTATGTCGGTTAAAGAAAAGTCTGTATGGCTTGAAACAAGCACTGAGGATGTGGTACCAAAAGTTTGACTCCTACATCAGGCAACGTGTATATCACTGATTTGACTCCGACCCATGCATGTATATTCGGCAACTAGCTGACGAGTCGAGGATTTATCTGATCCTATACATCGAGGACATGCTGATTGTAGGAAGCAATCAAGCAGAGATCGGAAAGTTGAAGCGGAGCCTTCATGACAAGTTCGTGACGAAGGAACTCGGACAAGCCCGTCACATATTGGGCATAAGGATCGAGCGAAATCGGACGACCAAGACTCTTCGACTCTCCTAGTTCGTCTATATCTGGAAGGTGCTGAAGCGCTTCAATATGGAGAATGCAACGCCAGCACCAACACCACTTCCTACGTCGATCCGACTATCGGACAAAGATTCTCCTTCAACAGACAAGGAGAGAGATCTTAATGGAAAGATGCCCTATGCATCGGCCATAGGAAGTATCATGTACTCAATGGTGGTGACCTGACCCAACCTAGCCTATGCCATAGGAGTGGATAGCCGGTATATATCAAACCCAAGACGGAAGCATTGGGAGGCCGTCAAGCACATCTTCAGGTACCTGAGAGGAACTGGAGATACACACCTGACTTTCGGTTTGACAACCTCAACCGAAGTTGAAGGCTACACCAAATCCGACTATGCTGGAAATACAGATAATCGGAAATCGACATCATGCTACGTCTTCACCTATGGTGGTGGTGCAATAGCATGGAGGTCGAAACTTCAAGAGGGCACGACTCTGTCTACCACAAAAGCCGAGTACATAGTGGCATGAGAAGCAACAAAGGAAGCGATTTGGTTGCATCGACTATCTGCTGACTTCGCGTATACAAGCAGAAATGACCGGCTAATGCCAACCATCTATTGCAACTCACAGAGTGCAATACACCTCATCAATAATCCCATCTATCACGTAAAGATGAAGCATATTGAGGTGCGGTATCATCACATCTAGGAGCTCACAACCAAGAAGATGCTCGAAGTCCAGAAGATCAACACCGAGGTGAACATCATCGATTGCCTCACAAAGCCACTCCCAGATCAACGCTTCGGAGCACTAAGGACAAAGATAGGACTACGACAAGCAACCGAGCTGAAGAAAGTCGAACGAGGAGCAGAAGGTAAGAGTCAACTGAATCAATCATGATAATGAGCCATGCTCGGCTCGACACGGACCTCACCTATGCCAACTCGACTATATGTCGACTGGCTTGTAACATAAATCTAGATTAGTGTTGTAATCTAAGTTTATGGGGGAGACAACCGCAAACACATGTACATGTAGGAAAGAGTAGTCATTTTACGGGGGAGTTTGTTGGCATAAAAGGCCGACTCCCTCCACTTTGTATCCTAGTGTGAACTCGTCTACATAGTTAGGGCTTAGTATATAAGTAATAACCTTACGTTGTAAAGATGAATCTTCTTGATTGTATATTGGATATCAAGTCTCTAAGTGAGAGAGAGAGAGAGAGAACATAATAAAGCTTTCCATTAATGCTCGTTTCTGTGGAAGTTTCTGCCTTCCTCCCTTTTTGTGTTATTTTCCGAGTCAGCAAACAGGTTCTCATACGCTTCCGCATACGCACACACCTACCAACTTTCCTTAGGTGGCCACTCTTGATAGTATAGATATCAATAATCTATCATCCTTAATTCCTTGCAGTGAGTGCCAAGGAAGTAGCTTCATATCTTTAGCTAACTCTTCAATTACTAAGTCACTTTTACGTGACTTAGATTTCATCTCCACTTGTGGGTCGAGCTTAGCCTTCTTTGATTTTTGACTCTTTATTTCTTTACACTCCCACATACTAAAAATGTGATCTTCGAGGTCACACACCTCCCCTGCTCTAAACGCAAGTTGAAACCATTAGTCATATTTTCTTAGGCCTTCCGACTTGGTGCTTTTGTCAACTACTATCCCTACTTCAAGCCGACATTGTCATCGCAATCCAGGATGTAGCCGAGGAGAAACATTTTGCAGCACATCAAGGTACTCGTGATGGAAGAATCTGATGCGCTCGATACATGACATCTTTTGTCTATTGTCATTATCGTTGTTATGATCCCAAGCTAGCAACTTGGCTTCTTCATGTGTACGGCCCGCATACAATTTACATTCTGCATACTTGAAGAAAGGGGTAAGAGGATACTCCTTGACCAGTTGACGTTGGGCTTCAACAGAGTGGGATCCTCCAATCACATAGTATGTATAGTCATCTGCTGAATTGTACTTGAAGTCAGCAACAGTAGGGCATTGATCTGGGTCGACCATTACTAAGAATGACACTACAGTCGCATATGGATTAATCTTCATTTTGCTTTTTAAGTTTTGCACATGCACTGAATGTGGCTCTCTAATTTTTAGAGCCCGTCTTCTTGTCTCCGGATCGATGGGTGGCCGTTGAATAGAGCAAATTGGTACATGAAATAATTGTCCTTTACGGACAAGCTTCGTCTTCACAATATTTTCTCTGATCCGGTTTTGCTCTAAGGGGAGTATCCCCGATGAGATGTGGCCCCCTGGAGGAATAACTTCAAGCTCAGCTTCTTCCTCCTCATCTTCTACGAACTCGAGGACCTCTGGCTCGTCCTCTTCTGGTTGCTGCCTTTTCTTGTACTTCTTATCTTCCGGTTTGGACTTCTTGTCAGACTTTGGTGGGGTTGTTGCTTGTGTGACCATCAGCTCTCCCTTAATGTACGGGCACAAAGCAACCATCAAGTTGTTTTTCTTCTGAACATGCTTTTTTAGAACTTTATGGTGGCAGGACTTAGTTATGAAATTATGTTCATCGATCTTGACTTTGTGAAACCCCACTGAGCTATCAACATCAAAGAAGAGGTTGGATGAGTCGTTGTCTTCATATTCGATATTTTGTACGTAGTCGTATGTGAACGTCTTTCCCACCTGCAACTTGCCTTCACCTTCAGACTTTGCAAGCATAAGAAGGAGGTCCCCTTCTTCCTCGGTGTAGATCAGTGTCCACTCCACATCGGGGTAGCTCTTCAGGCGAGGCTCCCCACTCTTTTCGCCTAAAGTCTTCGTCGTGTTACCGGCAAAAGACTTTGATGTGTCGTCACCTCTTGACTTGATAAATGTTTTGCGAGAATCAGATTTCATCATGGTGTCAGAAGTTCTTTTTGTTGATGATGGAATTTTAAGTTTCAAGGATGGCACCTTTAGTCGTGGCTCATTGAAAACAACAAGTCATGACACAAGGATATAACAATAATGTTAATAATAAACAATATAGACCTCTTAAATAAGGTAAAATTAGGTCTATAAAAAACTTGAAGAAGTAGACTAAAAAATAGCAAAAAATTTGACCAAATCTAATCAATTGATCATAAAGATCCCATTTTTCAACGAGAACTTGATGTAGTGCATCGAGTTCTCGTTGAAAGAGTACCGCGGGAACTCGATGCATTGCATCGAGTTCTCGTTGAAAGCAATACACATTGATTATAGAAGCAAAAAGAAAAAAAAAAATTTAAGGATTCTTGACGGAATCTAAAATGTTGGGTTGGAAAACATACCTAGCAATTTTCTTTCCCTTGTTCATGTTGATGTCGGAGATGTTTACTTGCCCGGGGAGGCGAAAACTCGACGATTTTGGTTGTTGAGTGCTCTTGTGCTCCTGTGCTCTTCTTCTGCTTGAACACGATAATGAGAAATTGAAGATGACTTCCCTTTATGTAATTTTTATTTTGTATTTTCAAAATTATTATTTTTTAAATATTTTTTAAAATTAATAAAAAATATGTTTTTGGACATGGTGCTTATTATAGAACCAAGCTTATGCCTAGTTTGGACATTGTTTATGTTTCTTCGCCTTGAGCAAAATGTCTTCAAAGGCGAGTGAAAATTCTCTGTTTTCTATTGAGCCTGTTATATTATCTCATAACTCCTTATTCTCAATCGAGGAATATAACCATGTTAATAATAAAAGGTGCCATGTTAAGGCCAACGACGATCAAGAGCAAAGGTCGACGTCAATTTTTTTGATAGAGCCATTAAACATAGGTAAAGAAAGCTATATTAAAGTAGATACAACTCATGTCGAGTCTAATTTATCGAATGCTACCGAAGACTGTCCTTTAAATTTTCAAAGAGTTCCTCGACAAGTGAGTGTTGAACGATATAATTTTTTGTGTTCGGATCAACAAATTTCAATTGACATATGCAAGGTATGTTGTGGGAACCTTTGTCTATCAAATTTTGGAAAGAAAAACTTGCGGGGGCTGCGACAAAAGTATTTGTCTCTCAATTGCGATAAACAAGATACATTCTTGATTGCCAATATGCAACTTGCTAAGGACCATCTAGCAGTGTCATGTTCTAAGCAGGTGGAATACTACCTTTCACTTACTACGAAGAGTTGTCAAGTTGCTTTTAAAATTGCTTATAGCATCGGGAACATGAGGCTACAAAGAATTCAACATCGATTATGGAAGGGGTGGTGGGTGGGTGCCTTTCAAGAATAGAGAATCTTCATGTAAGGGCCTGATTGGGCGACATGCTGTTAGATTGATGGATATTTATTTCTTGAAGCAATGTGATGTTATGCCCATCACTGGAAGGTTACATTTGTTAGGTAACTTCACTCCTTGTGAGGTATACCAAGCCTATAAGGATGACATGTTATAGGAAAGTGTAGCTTATATACAATATAGGCATTTCAATCGTTTATGGAGAACGAAGTTTTACAATGTGGTCATACCCCGCAAGGTCCGGATGGGTGTTTGTTCGATCTGCGCGAGTTTAAAAAGCTTCGCAAAGAGTGGAACAACAGATGAAGAAATAACAAAATATAAGACTTTATTGGGAGAGCATCGAGAAAGCCAAGTGTTGGAAAGATCGAAAGCTATGCACCATCGTCAAAAAGTGCTTCAATCACTAGAAAGATACATGTGCTTGATTATAGATGGGATGGATCAAAAGAAAACTTGTTTGCCACATTTTTGAAGATTGCCCAAGGATATTGGAGATGAATGTCTAGTGCAAATGCACTTAGTAGGATGTCTTTTGTATTGTCAGACAATAAGGCCTCAAGTGTTCTTAACTTATCCAAATATCCACAACGACCCTAATCTTACAATTACATTCATGCAAAGTGTTATGCAGAGTTGGCAATGTATTCTCCCACTACTACTATACATGCAACTAGACAACACGGCCAGAGAAAACAAAAACTCGATTGTGTTTGGTTATTTAAACATGCTGAAGAGAGAGTGGCATATTCAAAAAGATTAAGGTCAACTTCTTGCTAGTTGGTCATACACATGATCACATAGATCAAATGTTTAGTAGGTTCTCTAAGAGATTAGCGAGGTGCGGTGCTTTCACACTTCCTGTGCTATTAAGGTTGATTACTGAAGCTTATACCCCTAAGCCAGATGTGCAGCATTTAGATGAAGGATATGATTTCAAGTGCTTCTATTTGGATGGTGATGGGGGTGTGTGGAGGGTTCTTTCTCCGCTTAATAATATAAGTTTTAACCACATCGTCCTCAACCAAAAAGGTGTGGTCGGTCACAACCACATAATGTTGTATGTCAAACAATACTCATCTAGTTCAAAATGGGAGCCACAAGACAGATGTAGGCTCTTATTGCATTTCCCAGATGGAATAATCTATGGTGCCGAGCAAATGCCCTATGACGACCATAAAAGTTTGGTTGTTGGTTGTTCAATTGAAGAGGAAAAGATATATTGGATGCGGTGCCTTGAGTAAAAACAAAAAAATATTGAGCGAACCAAAAAGTACGCTGGAGATCAGGATGTGGATTGGTGGGATGTGTTCTATAATCATCAACATACAATATTAGATAACGACTTTACAGGGTATTGGCCACTACTAAATCAATTCAAATGGGCGCTTGGTGGCCCATCAATGGGAAGCACGACTCCTTTACAACCACTAGATAATCTTGAATTGAATAATCTAGTTGGTCCACGACAAAGAGATATTTACATGGGACCAAGATTATCACATGCTGCAGAGGCGAGGTGGCAAGGCAATATACGTGAGCTACAAGTTGGTATGTTGGTTGCAACATTAGTTGGGGGTGATAAGTTGGGCCATCCCTTCTGGATTGCCAAAATCATTGAAATTATTAAGGATGATGAAGGCAATCAAGTAAAGTCTATTATGGTTCATTGGTATCACACCTCCTCCAAAGATGCATTTACAGGGAAGTACTCTTTAGAGATGGTTAAGGATGTCGAAGGCACAAGCAGAAAGCAAAGAAGAAAGAATCTACCAAGCACATCTAGTCTAGCACTTGATAATGTCGACATACTCGTGTATGACTTCTCCTTGACCACAATAGGCCATCTAAGACAAACTACAATTAAGATAATAAAAGAGAAGATCCTAGATGTGCTTGTTGACGCAACACAGAGACGAACAAGGAGTATGTCTCATAATCACAGTGACGTTGGATTGCAATTGGATGAAGACAATGCATTGGTTGCTAGTTATGATGAGGATGAAACCTCGCAAAGCTCTTCTAGTTCATCGGGTGGGTTTGAAGGGGAAGGCGTATCTCTGGGACGATGGATCTCATATATGAAATGTAGATATTGTATGTGTTACATCAATATGGCAATTCATAAATATGTATATATATACATGTTAGTTATTTTGTGATTTTTGTATGTTCTCTTCTAAATTTCACGTGTTGATTATTAGCCCGACATTTTTTGAAAGCCCTAAATTTTTGGACATGGTATAAATCAATATATTTTGATTCAATTTTCAACAATTTCCATGCAAGAAAGTGATGCCATGATGATGGGGAAATTCAAGGGCTTGGAGTGGAGAAAGCTAGTGTAGGCAAGGCTCCCGAAGAAGCGGGGAGGACCCAGGTCCTCCCGTCAAGGGAGTTAAGAAAATGGGGGAGACCTATAGATGAGGTGGTTTATAGGATTCCGATGGGGGGATGTGAGAGGAGATACATGGCTCAATCTCTTCAATGCGGCTAAGCGGTTAATTTGTTGAAGGGTATGAGCGGATCTGGAGGGGCTACATTATTTGGGGAGAGCCAAAGTAGTGGCACTTGGCAGTCAATTCGTGTGGTGGCGCTAACTGGCAACAGTTGGAAGACACACCGTAACGTTGCTAAGATGGAACCCCACTAGAAGTTGTGGATCTACGGTAATCGCTCCCTTGCGGAACTAGAATGGGACCCAAGGGATTTCAAGTGGAAAGACGGGGGCAGGCTACGCCAGTTCTTCCATAACAACACCAAATCGGGTCGAGCTATACAACTACATCTGGAAGGTCCCCTGTGTGATGGTTGGCTGACATTGGGTATCTCTGACAAAGATTCTCTATACATTTTGGAAGACACTTTGGCCTCTCCATGTTCTTGAGAAAATAAAGCTATTTTGGTGGCAAATCGGCCATAAAGTGGTTCCAGTTGGCAAATGTATAGGTGAACGAGGAGGCTCGGTAGCTTGCCCGCTCTGCTTTGCACCTATCGAGACTTTGAGACATTGATTATGGGATTTCCCGTAAGCTTAGAGAGCATGGGATAGGGTGACTCGTCTCCTAGGAGCATGTGAAGTGGAAGAGACAACATCATGGAGTGTGGCAGCCTGGATCAATCGTCAAGACCCAATTCAAGAGAGGCTTGGCAACCGCATCCCCCCCTCTTCTAGGAGATTTGGGTGTTGATCGCAAGCTTCACCCTTCGGTATGTGTGGAAATCCTACTGCCTAAAGGTCTTCCAAGATCTGGTATGACCCCCCGAGGAATGGATCATGGATATATGTTTCACAATTATCAGCTTCCCATGAGGGCAATTGGACGAGGTTTGTGACCTCTTCGATGACATGGTCACTAGCCGTTTACGTTTTTGGCAGAAATAGAGGAGCACGTTGATGGTGACAGAAGGAGGAAATGACCCAAGGTGGAACTACTAGCCCCCACGTTGGCTGTTTCCAACTCACGTCCCACTCTCCCTCCATTGAGGGCCAAGGATCGGGCTTGTGCTGGCCTTCGATGGATTTGAAAACATGTTTATAGCTCTATGTAACTACCTACATTAAGTAGAAAATATGAGAGGATACATACGTAGCCATAATTGCTTTCTCATATTCAGGAACTCGGCTTGGGGGTGATTCCTCGATATATACATAAGCCACCTTGTATAGCCTTTCTATAAAAATCTTCCCTAACTACTGGGAAAGTAGTTTTTTCGGAAAAAAACGAAAAAAAAAAAAAAAACTCTACAAATGATAAGTGTGAGCAAAATTAGTCTGCGGTTGGTGCATTAATAAAATACTACAATACTTGGAGCTATGAAGGGCCATAAGGGACCTATAAATGGTTTTTTTGAAAAATTAACTCTTCATGTCTATTGTATATTCTATATGAGAGTGCCTAGATTTTGAATGTCACAATTGACAACTAACTAGATGTCACAGTCAAGATATTCGTGTAACTAGATAGTTCAAATAGTTAAAAATAACGTGTGCTCACACACTTTTTTCACACATCATTCTTTTCTCCATAAGCTCTTGTTTCCATGAGTTGAGATTGATTCTCAAGATACCCCCGTAAGGTCCACTGTGTGTGTTGATAAGTTTGGTTGCCTCACTATAGTTGAAGACTCAATCAAAGTTGTTCTTGGCAAGCCATTGACCTCACATTGCTCCTCCATACTCTATTATGATTAGGTAAGTTCAATCTTGCCAATCCAAAAATGTCAAATAAAAAATCTTGGAATTTGAGGTTTTTTTGGTTAGGCATATTTGATTGGGGTTTTTTGTGTTGGTGTTACCCCATCTCCTTGTCCTCTAGCTCATTTGGCGTGTTGATTCACGGTTGGGCTTATATTGTTGGCACCTTGAAATTTTGGGGTTTTAAAATTCTTCATCTAACATTCTGAATCAACCTAGAAAAAGTGTGTTGGGGTTAGTCTATTGATGTTGATCTCAGTCTGCCTCTTCTTCTTATCTCCAGTGCTGATTCTCTATGTTTTATCCCATCTCTCTTCTTCTTCATAAGATTATTTGTCAGGCTTCTCTTCTTTCTTTTTCATGTCCTCCAGTGTCTTTTCTCTCTAGATTGGGCATGGGCTCTTTCCTCATTCACACTTGTGGAGAATAGCGCGGAATATTTCTCGGCCACAACCGAGTCTTGAATCACTTCAATGAGAATGAAAACACAGAAATGGGAATAAAGATAAATACTCGTACACCGAAAGAAAGTACACAGGATGTTTACATGGAAAACCCTGAATGGGAAAAACCACAATAGCCCACAGACTCCAACTATCACTATATGAGAGCGGTACAATCAGAGACTCGGAGGCAACTACCTCGAGCTCTATCCTTCGCCCAGGACGCGGTTACAACAGAGTATCGCTTTGTATCTTGCTCTCTCACTCTCTTCCTCTCTCTATATGCAATAGTTATACACATACAAAAATATGACTACGACACACTAAAGTGATTTCCCTAAGTCATATTTATACTTATATGAACTTAGGGCTATTTACAAATATAGCCTCAATATGCTTATTCAAAACATATTTACAAATATGTCTTCTCTTCCGGTTCTCACTGGGTCCATCCGATCCGGTTTTCAGATCTTTTCCGGTTCTCACCAGGTCCTCTTCATCCATAAATGAATCCCATTTGGAGGGACCGATTTCCCAACAATCTCCCCCCTCACTTTGGCATGGGATGTCTTGCTAGCTCAATTCGCTTTCGACACGCGTCCAGCTTGTCGGTTGTCAACACCTTGTTCAGCATATCCGACCCGTTCTCCTCCGTGTGGATCTTCGTCAACACGAACCTTGATCTTCTACTCTCTCCCGAATCCAGTGGTACCTCCGCTGGATATGTTTCATCCAGGAATGGTAGGCGCGTTCTTTGCGAGGTGGATGGCACTTTGACTGTCACAATAGAGCCGGTATTCCTCCTGTTGGATCCCTAGATCTCCAATGAAGTCCTTCATCCAGATTATCTGCTTGTCGGCTTCCACAACTGCCATGTACTCCGTCTCCGTGGTGGACAACGCAACCGTCTTCTGCAGCCCCTGCATAAGTCATGACATATCCGAATGTAGACCGACTGGTATCCGCATCAGCCAACATAAGCGAATCAGAGAATCCGTCAAGTTGGAGATTACCGAAGCCGAACTAGAGGCACATACTTGAGGTGCCTTTCCGATACCGGAGTATCGACTTGACCGCGTTCCAATGCTCTCTTCCGGGGTTGCTGATGAACCGGCTCACCACTCCGACTGCATATCCGATATCCGGCCGGGTACATACCATCGCTCACATCAAGCTTCTAACGATAGAGGCATATGGAATCTTCATCATATCTGTCTTCTCCTCCTTTGTCCTTGGGCTTTGTTTTTTGGATAGCTTGCAGTTTGTTGGAAGTGTTGATCCAATCGGTTTCGCCTCCGACATGTTGAATCGTTGAAGCACCTTTGTCACATACTTCTGCTGTGACAACCACAACAACTTCTTCGACCAATCCCGGATGATGTGCATTCCCAATATCTGTTATGCCGAACCCAAGTCTTTCATTGAGAAGGTCCGGTTCAGAGCCTTCTTCAGCATCTGAATCTTGCCTTGGTCTCGTCCGACGATCAACATATCATCCACATATAGGAGAAGTATCAGGAAATCTCCTCCGTCAAATTTCTTCACAAACACGCAGTGATCGGCTTGCGTCTTGTGGTATCCTTGGTCGGTAATGAAGGAGTTGAACTTTCGGTACTATTGCCGGGGAACTTGCTTCAATCCGTACAAGCTCTTCTTCTGTCGGCACACCAAGTGCTCCTTCCCTTTCTTCTCAAAACCTTCCGGTTGATGCATGTAGATCTCTTCTTCGAGTTCGCCATGTAGGAATGTCGTCTTGATGTCCAGTTGCTCTACCTTGAGGTCCATGCTTGTCGATATTCCCAGTATCGTCCGGATGGATGTCATCTTTACTACCAGGGCAAAGATCTCATCGAAGTCCACTCCTTTCTTCTGCTTGAAGCCCTTCACCACAATCCGGGCTTTGTACCTTGGTGGATTTATGGCGTCTCCCGGTTTCAGCTTGTACACCCACTTCTTCCGGAGTGCTCTCTTCCCTTTCGGCAACTCCGTCGGTTCATACATATGGTTCTCATGCAAGGAATCCATCTCGCCCTGCTTGGTACTCAACCACTTCTGGCTGTGGGTGTCTCTCTTTGCTTCTTCGAAGCTTTCCGGCTGCCCCTCATCAATTAGCAACACATGCTCTACATCCGAAAATCTTCGGGGGGCTCTTCTCTCTTAGAGAGGATATCTCCGTCCTTGGTTTCTGACTACCCGTTCCTCCGTTTGTTCCTCATCCTCATCCAATTCGGGATCTTGTCCGGTTCCGGTGTCTCCTCCTCCTCCTCCTCCTCCTTCTTCTTCTTCTTCTTCTTCGGTCAATTCGGTTTCTTGTCCGTATCCAGCCGGTTCGTCAAGTGTCAACCGGTTACCGGCTAACATCCGGTTTTCAACCGGGTATGTCCTTGTGTCCTCAAGCCGGTTTTTAGTGGATGATCCAGAGTTCATCATCTTCTTCTCCGACTCCCAATCGGCAATGGTCTTGTCTTCCATGAAGACTATGTCCCGACTCCGAAACACCTTGTCGACCAGATCCCACACCTGGTAACCGAACTCATCATTGCCGTATCCAAGGAATATGCATGGCCGGGACTTCAGATCCAACTTTGCTCTTTTGTCCTTCACCACATGCCCGTAAGTGAGAAATCTGAACACCTCTAGATGCCGGTAGAATACGTCCTTACTGGTCAATACTTTCTACGGTGAGTCTCCGTCCAAGGGTACTGAGGGTGATTTGTTTACCTTGAAGACGGATAGCACCTCATCCTTTGTCTTCAGTGATGAGACCCACAGCTTCCAGATGCGGTCATCTATGAACGTCATGAAGTAGTGTGATCCGGCATGTGACTTCGTGTCCACTTGACACACATCGGTATGCACCAGCTCTAGTGGTGCGTTCCGTCTCATCGGTGGTCTTGACCGGAAGGAGGTTCGGTTTTGCTTACTGCCCAAGCAATCAGTGCACTTCTCCAGCTGCACGTCCTTCACCGGAATGAGATTATCTTCGGCAAGTCTTCTAATCCCCTTCTGGCTCATATGACACAATCTCTTGTGCCACAACTCACTGGTAGTGTCGGATGCAACGTTCACTTCTTCCCGGCATATTCGGGCATTCATCAAGTACATTGTGTTGACCTTCCGGGCTCAAGACAATATTAGGCTCCCTTTGCTGAATTTCATAACTCCAGTTCGGATGCTACCCATAGCCTTCATCATCTAGCCGACCGGCTAATATCAAGTTCAGTCGAACCCACGAAATGTGTCGGACATCGTTCAGCAGCAACTTGCATCCGGTTGATGTCGTCAACAACACATCTCCTAAGCTAGTAATTCGGCATGTACCTTCATTCCCCATCCAGACACAACCATGATCACCGGTTGTCTAGGATGAGAAGCATTTCCGATCCGGTGTCAGGTGGAACGATGCTCCGGAATCGACAACCCACGTTGTCTCGTCGCCGACAAGGTTTAACTCATTGTCCTCGGTAATGAGCATCAGTTCCTCTTCACTTGTCGTGATCGCCAATGTTCCTGTCCAATCTGCGCCTCTCCGGTCCGAACTTTTCTTCGAATCGGTAGTGTCGGTTTCTTTCTCTTTCCGGTAATGCTGACAGTTCTTCTGGAAGTATCGTGGCTTCCCGCAATAGAAGCATGTGGGCCTCCCCCTTCACTTTGAGCTTGTCCCCGATTTGTCATGGTTTTGGGGACTCCGATACCGACCTCTCCCCCGGTTGTGGTCATCTTCCTTGACCAAAACCTTTGGATCAATTCCGGATGTTCAATCCTTCTGGGGAGCTTCTTCATCTAGCAAGCTTAACTTTGCCCTTGCTAGGGACAATTGTTTTCCTTCCGGCCCGGCATTGCCCAACGTGACTACTAACGTCTCACAACTATCCGGGAGGGACTCAAGTAGGAGCAATGCAAGTACCTCATCGGCGAGAGGTACTTCAAACGAGGTTGCTTGGTGTATTAGCCCCTGGAAGGCATTCATGTGCTTAGCCATACTGGAGTCGTCTTGGTACCGGAGCCTCACTAGCTTCCGGAATACCGAAACTTGATTAACAACATTCTTGTTTTGGAACATGATGCCAATCTTCTCCCAGAGTTCATGAGCCTTCCTACTAAAAAGCTTGACAGAAACAACTTTACATCTAGGGAGTACAAGATGCACCAATACGTTGTTGGCCAACGCTATTGGAGTTATGTTGAAGGGGCAAACGAGAATCAACCCAACCCAACACATGTCGACTACCCAACTTGGGAGCAAGCAGCGAGTCGTTTGTTATACTGCCTTGCATCATTCGTCCATGATCACATGCTCAGCTACATCCGAGAGGCCAAAATGCCGAAGGAGGCATGGGGGAACCTCAAGAAGATTTTTGCGGCGAACACAACCGCAAGAAAGCTTCAACTCCGTTAAGAGTTGAACAACATACAACAGAGGGACATGTCAATCGGCAACTACGCCTTAAAGATCAAGGAGCTGTGTGATGCCCTCGGGTTGATCAATGTTAGCATTGACGACACTGAAATGGTGCAGAATTGCCTCGGAGGTTTAGCACATCGATCCGGGGCCATCCGGCCGGCTATCCTCGCGAGGGAGAATCCACCCTTCTTCTTTGATCTCCAGTCGACATTGTTGGTTGAGGAGAATCATGTTAGAACAAGATGCAATGCGTAAGAAGAAAAAATGCTCTATTCAAACTTCGATGGAGGAAGAGGACAAGCTCGGTGAAGACGAGGCTGATTTGGACAAGGCCGACACAACCAAGAGCAAACTCGAGAACACAACTTTTATTACTAACAAGACATCTCGAACGCATGAGGTGGAGTGTCCAGAAGAAGGGGGAGTAATCAGGTCTGAGCTAGCACAAAACAATCTTGCTCAATGCAGATACTGTTGTAAATTCGGTTACTATGAGGTAGAGTGTCCGAAAAAGAAGAGCGAGTCAGCCTCCACAAGCCGACAACTCACAAATTATACCTCCAACTCTGACTACGACAATCGTGGGAGAATGTTTGTGATGAGCAGAGCACACTCAATGATAGCGTCAAACCCGACCAACACCTCCAAATCAGAAGATGTATGGCACATCGATTCAGGGCCATCCGGTCGGCTACCCTCGTGAGGGAGAATCCACCCTTCTTCTTTGATCTCCAATCAATGTTGTTGGTCGAGGAGAATCATGTTCGAAAAAGATGCAATGCGTAAGAAGGCATAATGCTCTATTCAAACTTCGATGGAGGAAGAGGACAAGATCAGGGAAGACGAGGTTGATTTGGACAAGGCCGACACAACCAAGAGCAAACTCGAGAACATAACTTTTATTACTGACAAGACATCTCGAACGCGTGAGGCGGAGTGTCCGGAAGAAGGGGGAGTAATCAGGTCTGAGCCAGCCGACAAAACAATCTTGCTAAGTGCAAATACTATGGTAAATTCAGCCACTATGAGGTAGAGTGTCTGAAAAAGAAGAGTGAGTCAGCCTCCACAAGCCGACAACTCACAAACTATACCTCCAACTCCGACTACGACAATCATGGGAGAATGTTTGTGATGAGGCATAGAACGCACTCAATGATAGCCTCAAACCTGACCAACACCTCCAAAACAAAAGATGTATGGTTTGTCTACTTGGGCGCATCGAACCACATGACATCCCACGAGGATTGGTTCAAGGAGCTACGAAAGCCCGAACGACCCGACTATATGGAAACTGGGGATGACATGATTCACCCCATTCAGCATATCGGCAATGTCCCATTTGAGGAAGAAGGCAACCAAACATACATCAAGAATGTTCTACATGTTCCTACAATAACAAAGAACTTGGTTTCAGTTGGCCAGATAGTCAAACAAGGCATGCTAGTCCGCTTCAACGATGTAGGTTGCTTCATTGAAAAAGAAGGTGGGCTTATTGCTTGTGGCTGGAGACAAGGTCGGATGTTCATCCTCGACTCTCATGAGATTAACTCGGCAATGTATGCCAAGGGCCAGAGAGCTGATGGTGACATAGAGCTGTGGCACAAGAGGATAGGCCACATCATTCTCCAAAAGCTCAAGGGAATGCAATCGAAAGGAGTTGTCACCGGACTCTCGATTTTGACCGAAAAGGAAATCGTAGGCATATCCAAAACTTCTCAATTCGGTGAACAACACCGACAACCGTTCCCAAAGGAGAGGAAGAAAAGCAAAGGGATCGTGGATGTAATACATTCAGATGTATGGGGACTAGTCCAGACGGCAACATTCGGTGGTTGCCGGTACTACGCAACGTTCATCAACGACTTCTCCAAACATACCTGGATCTACTGCATACGGCAGAAGAGCGAAGTGTTCGGACACTTCCAAAGGTTCCAAAACGAAGTCGAAAAGGCAACTGGTGGCATGTCCAATGCCTTCGATCGAATGGCGGCAAGGAGTACTTCTCCGATGCCTTTACAACATACCTTCAACAAGAAGGAATTCGGTGGGAGTTTCGCTGCCGACACACAACTCAGCAGAACGGAGTGGCCGAACGCAAGAATCGGCACATACTCGAGGTGGCAAGGGCAATGATGAACGAGAAACATCGGCCAAAGTCATATTGGGCTGAATTGGAGAATATGGTCGTTTATCTGATGAATCATTGCACAACATCAAGAATGCACAAAGTTACCCCTTGAGAAAAGTTCTATGGGAAGAAACCAGATGTATATCATGTTAGGATATTCGGTTCAATTCCATATGTATGTATTCCCGACGACTTGCGGTAGAAGCTCGATCTCAAGTCGAAGAAATGTATACACGTAGGGTACTCACTTGAGCAAAAAGGGTATAATTGCTTCAACCCTTCCACGAAGAAGGTACGAGTGAGTAGGGATGTAGTATTCGACAAGTCAACATCCTAGTATACACTCGAATCAGCCCCATCCAACACAATCGAAACCGAGTTCGACACAGATGTGGAGAATGATGATCGATCGAGGTTTACATCAGAGGAAAGTCCAATCTCAACCAGGTTGAGTGGACCACAAGAGCCTCAAGGTGACCAAAGCACATCGCAACGGAGTCCAAAATAGGACAAAGGGAAGGCCAAAATGCTCGAGTACGAAGACTCAACTGGAAATGAATCGACTCACTTATTCGATAGTGAGCTTGGTAGATTGGATGTCCCCATCATAAGGACACTAGGAGTACCATGTCGATCCACCCGAGAAAAGAATGTAGTCAACTGATTCGGCTACAATGACTACATGGCATATCATTTTGCATTCATGATGAAGGTGCCGACAGTCCGAGAACCGGAAAACTATTCCAAAGCCACGAAGGACCCTAGATGGGTCGAAGCAATGAATGAGGAGACGCAAGCACTCTCCAAGAACGAGACATGAGATCTCGTCCCTTCTTCAAACCACCAAAAGGCAATTGGATGCCGGTGGATTTTCAAGGTAAAGCACAACACCGATGGCACCGTCCATCGGTACAAGGCCTGACTTGTGGCAAAGGGGTACACGTAGACGTACGGTGCCGACTATGAAGAGACCTTTTCCCTGGTGCGAAAGATGACTACAATTCAAACCATCATCGCACTTGCAGCAACAAAAGGGTGGCACCTCCACCAAATGGACGTAAAGAACACATTTCTACAAGGCGAGTTAGACGAAGAGTTGTACATGGTGCAACCACCCGGATTCGTGTCGACTACACATCTAACTACTGTTTGCCGACTCAAAAAGCCTCTCTATGGCCTAAAATATGCACCAAGGGCATGACATTCGAAGATAACACAATATCTTCATCAACTCTCTGTTAATCCAGAGTGACTCCAGAGGACGGGTATTTATCATCATTTATGTGGATGACTTGGTCATAGGAGAAGAGAATTTAGCGGATATTGAGCACGTCAAGAAGCTCCTGTCTAGCTGATTCATTACTTTCTAGGAAAAGAAGTAACTCGGACCCCATACGGCATCATGCTTTCTAAAAAGCACTATATCCTCAATCATCTTTACAAGTTTGGGATGATGCAGTGTAAGCCCGTCACTACTCCTCTCGATCCGACGCAAGCACTAGAGAGAGTCAACCGACACACTAACGTCAACTAGTCGGAAGCCTCATCTACCTACCAATTACCTAGCCCGACCTCAGTTACCCGTTCGGCCTCCTTAGCCAGTTCATGCAAACTCCGCCAGACATCCATCTCTACTGTGCTAAGCGAGTGCTAAGGTATGTGAGTGGAACCATGGATTTCGGCATCCTTTACAACTCGGCCACACCGATACAACTCAAAGGTTATACCACTGATCGACATCCGCATTTGTTTTTTCTCTTGGCAATGGTGCCATATTGTGGAGTAGTAAGAAACAACACCGAAGCCGAATACAGGGGCGTAGCCATAGCCAAAATTCATGACCGATCAACCATTGACCAACCGATCTTGAGGGGGAGTATAGAGTAGTAGGGTTATACCCTCCATTCGAAGCCAAAGGAAATCACCAATCCGAACTAACCATCCGAAGACCGAAAGTTGTGTTTGAAGGGGCGTGTTGAGAATCAAACTCAAGTTCTCGTGAGTGGGAACACACTCTAGGATACTCAAGTGTGTGAACACCCCACCGCCTTGTATAGTAACTAGTGTGTCATAGAAGTTAATGTCCTATGACACATATTCTTTAAGTAGTTAAGACACGACCTCTTTCCCAAGAGGCGGTGTCGTGAAGAAAACCGTCCCTTAGCGCAAACGGTGCATAGCGCGTGTGAACCGGCTCTTCACGCATGCGCGCCCCTTTAATGTATATAATAGGGAATTAGGTACATAGGCATATCCGGGGTAGTTAGATTCGGTACGTAGGAAGTAAATGAGGGAGACGGCTCCCTTCCTGAAGCTATAAAAGAGAGGGGGACACGGGGAGAAGGGATAGCGCATTGAGGAGGACGAAGTGTTGTCGGACCGTAACCAAACGCTTCTCCTCTGTTTGTTCTCTATTGCTCTTCTCTGCAGGTTTTCGGGAGGCTCGCGCTGCTTTGAGGAACGCCCGTGTGCTTCCGGCAGCACCTCCATCCTATCCCCTTTCGTGCGCAGACGAATAGGCATCGACATCTATTCGCCGGCCTGTTTGGTTGTAACCACTCGCGTGCTCTGTTGTTTTGCGTCATTTGTTAATATACAAACATTCGTGTCTCTCTGTCTCTGTGTCCGTTCGTGTTTTCTGCGTCGACGGGCCGTGCCCCTGTGTTTCTTTGCTCATACGTAACCGGTCGTCTCTCTCTTTCTCTTTCCCCTCCTATCACCTGCTCTTCGGTTCAAGACCCCGGTGGTCCCGCCTCTTTCCTCCACGCACGCGCGTAACAACGTGACATCTTTGGTGAACCCGACGTGAAACAGGCGGCAGAGGAGCAGAAGATGAGGGGGTCGGATCTTGCAGAGGCCATGGCTTCGGCCGTGGACCGGATAGTCAGCGCGCGCGAGGGCACCGGCGCCCTTGACAGGGCTATTGAGGCGATCGTCGGTATGATCGGCCGGTTCAGTGGAAAGGATGCCACGAGTTATTTGGTGTCCTAACGGACGGAGATGTTGATGAGGAATATTCCGGAAGAGAGGCGTCTTGCCGGATTCCCTCGAGTGGCGATGCCGGGCATCCATGCGGAGGTGCTCGAGGTCCGGGCAGAGAGCCGGACCTGGGAGGAGTTCGAAGGACGGCTCCTGGAGGAATACGAGCTGGATGACGCGCTTCGACTTTCGAAGCGGGGCTTCATGGAGTGGGTGGAGTCCCCCGACAAAGGAAGAAATGCGTCGGCCCTCCTCCGGGGGTTTGAGGATCGCTTTGCGCGCCTTTCGGCGCTCGATCGGACCGTTCTAGACACAAGTCGTGTCCTACTGTTTGTCCAATCGGTTGACGCACGGGATCGGGAGCAAGTGGGCTCCTTACTGGAAACCGAAGACGGGCTGACGACCGACTGGGCCGCGGTAAAAAGAGTCTGCGGCCGTTTTGACAAACGGTGGGAGTGGGCTGATATAGGGGCGACCGGGGCGGGTCCTGTCGCAACAAGGAAGCTCGAACCGATACCGCAGGCGCGACGGGAAGAGACCCGGGAGTGGCTCGAAACTGGTTTTTAGCTTCGACCGGCGTGGTCAGAGGCTCGTCTGGGGGGACAGCTTTGGAGGAGTTGACACGGGCGGTAAAGGATCTCCTGATCGCCCAGGCTCGGAGGGAAGGCGGCGATCAGGCTCGTGACTGACGGCCTCCGGCAGGAAATAGGTGTATGTGGTGCGACGAGGTCGGCCACATCCAGAAAGACTGCGGGGACTTTGCAGAGGCTTTGAGAAGCCGGGTAGTGTACCTATGGGAAGGTCGGGTGCACGCCAGCGATACCCGGAGGGCCCTGAACCGAAACAACAGGCAAGGAGGAATGAAAAGGCTGATGGAAGAGGCGGCGGCCCGGCACGCGGAGACCGTCCACTACTCAGCGTCAGCCGGCATTCGTGTCGGAGGCAGCGAGGCCCGGAAGGAGAGCAAAGCCGGGTTCTGGCCGACGGTGTTGGAAGGCCTCGCCGGTGCCCGACTAAAGAAAGACGAGGCGGACCGCGCGGAGAAGCGGGTCCAGGGGGTAACCGGGTGGAGTGACCCGGTCGAAGAAGCAGCTTGCCAAAACTACGAGGCTCTGGTTGAAGACAAACGGGTAGGTAATACCGGAGGGGCCGGACCCTCACAAAGATACGAAACCCGATTCGGGCCGAAACGGAACGAGGCCGGTGAGTCTAGTACCCGGGAAAACCACAAGAAGGGCGGATACCGTTTGGGCACGGAGATCGAAAGGAACACGGACCTACGAAAGGTCCTGGAAGAACGCATCCTCGACAGTAAGGTGGAACTGTCGTTGTGGGAGGTGCTCAGAATCTCCAAGAAGGAGTTCCACGACTCCATCATAGACTTGGTGAAGAGGAAGAGGCTGTCGACGGAGGCAGAACCGGAAAAGCCGGTGGAGGTGCGGATGGCGCACATAGAGGACATGGCGCTGGAAGACGAGTGGGCGGAGAGCCACTATTCGAGGCCACACTGGGCCCGAGTGACCACGGAAACCCCGGTGAAGATCAGAGATGTTCAGGAACCGGTGGTGGCGCTGTTGGACCACGGTTTGGAAATAAACCTGATGTCCATGGACTTCTACAAGAAGGGGAAATGGCCGATCAACACCAAGCACGGGTGGAAGATACGGGCGGTGACGCGCCCCACCGAGGAACTACACGGGGCCTGCCCAAACGTGCAAGTCAAGATCGGCGACATCGAGATAGACCAGCACTTCTTTGTGCAGGAGACGTCCTCGCACCTGGTCATACTGGGAGAACCGTATATTACGGCAGCGCGAATGGAGACCAAGGTGCTGGACAACGGGTCGGCTTACGCGAGGGTCAAGAGTCAGGATGGGCGTCACTCGGTCCAGTTCCTGACGGTGAGACCGAACCACGAGCAAAACCGTGAGTCCCTCGGTGGCGAGAACCGAGAGGATTTTTAGAGAGGGCTGTCAAGGCGTGGGGCCGCGACAGTCCGGACACTGAAAACCCCACAAATGTACGATAGAGGCGAAACCGAAGAAACCTTGTACCATAAGTAGGAAGTTTTGTTTCTCCGACAACGGAGGGTGTATGATAGTCGGCGTCGTAGGCCGAGGAAAGACAAGGGCGGTAGAGCGACTTTGGGCGTGCGGAGTTCTCGGGCCCAACGAGGAAATCAACGGAGCCGTGGAGGCGGTCTACTTTGATGATACCTTGGGAATACTGCGAGAGGTGGTCAGAGAGGGCCTTAAGGAGGACCGGACGATACCGGTTTGTTCGGAAGAGATGTACGAAGTCATCGCGGACTTCAGTCCAGGGCTCGAGTCAGATCGGGCGGCCCGGGTTAACACGAACTACAAGACTGTGGACCGGAAGGTAAGGCCTGTTGCGGCACCCTTACCGGAGGGCAGCGAGTTGCGAATCAAGGGGCTCGCTTCGGACCTCAGTTTACGAGATCCAGCTTGCATAGGACACGCCTTCACCGACAGAACGCTACGGGAGCTCAAAATCGGTGGGGGCGGGTTCCTACTGCCGGCGGAAGAAGACCGGTTTGGGAGAATGCTCGGAAGGCTCGGGAAAGCCTTCGCATTCTCACCGGGAGAGATCGGGTGCGTCGACCCGACGGTCGTGAAGCCGATGGTGATCTTCACGGTACTGCATGTGCCGTGGAATCTCAAACCAATTCCGGTACCGAGAGCTCACATCCCGGAGCTGATGGAGCTGTTAAGGCAGAAAGTCGATATGGGCATCCTCGAACCGTCGAGTGCCCCGTACTCGAACCGGTGGTTTACAGTACCAAAGAAGAACAGGATGTTGCGCTTCATTCAAGACCTGCAACCGGTCAACAGAGTGACCATTCGGAACGCGGGAATCGGACCAACGATAGACGAGTTCGCAGAGGCCTTCGCCGGAAGGTCGATCTACTCGGTCGGTGATCTGTACTCAGGGTACGATCAGTTCCAACTTGCCGTAGAGACCAGAGACATTACGACGATGCAGACTCCTCTCGGCCTAGTGCGGATGTGTACCCTGCCACAAGGAGGGACGAACTCGGTGGCCCACATGGTGAATGCGATGAACAAGGTGCTGAGGGATTGTATCTCGGACATCACCATGCCATTCTTGGACGACATCGCGATCAAGGGATGTCCGGTGGCAGAAAAGGACGAATTGATCGGACCGGACAGATGCCGGAAATTCATGGCGACACACATTGACGACTGCGAGAGGGTGCTGCAGAGGCTAGAGGACGCGAGGCTCACCTTCTCCGGGGAAAAATCGACCTTCGGGCAATCAGAGATCATGGTTGTCGGACATCTATGCGGACCATATGGCCGGAAACCGTCTCCGGCTAAGGTGGAAGCCATCTCCGCAATGAAGCCCGACTGTAACTCGGTCACGGAGGTACGGAGGTTCTTGGGAGCATGCGCGTTCTACCACATATGGATCCCGCATTACGCCCACGTTGCCGAACCGCTATACGGGTTGCTGAAAAAGGGGCGAAAATTCGAGTGGTGAGACAAGCATACAAAGTCGGTCCGAAAGATGAAGGAGGCTCTTGCTGCAGCTCTGGCACTCTGGAAGGCTGTCTACGAGAAAGGCACTCCCGTCTACATAACGGTAGATACAAGTCCGACAGGGATCGGATGGGTTGTCAACCAAGAAGATGAGGACGACATTCGGTTCCCAATCCGGTTCGGTGCGAAGGTCCTCAGCGAGCGACACCGAGGATACGCCCAGGTTAAACGCAAACTCTGGGGTATCGTTTCGGCGGTGAAGGTCGATAAAGACTATCTGATCGGGACGGAGGTGATTATCGAGATGGACTGCCTGCCGTTTCTCGGCATGGTTTCCGGATGCGCAACCCCGGACCTGGCAATGCTCAGGTGGATAGTGTACATCAAGTCCCTGGATCCGAAAATACGACACATTTCCAGGAAAGACAATGCCATGGCCGACATGCTTTCGAGGGCGCGATTCGACGACGAGGGCGGCATGGTTTCGGAGGACGAGGAAGTCGGCGTGGACAACTTCGAGGCGGCTTACGTAGCAACCGAGGGGGGGAGCACTTCGGCGCTTAACGATTTTAACGAGAGCAAGTACAATGGGGAGTGGCTGCAGATTGGAGGATTCTTAAGGACGATGACGTCGGATGCGTCATGGACAAAGGACGAGGCCAACCGGATCCGGAAGAAAGCGTACCGATTCTTTCTCCGGGACGGATACTTGTGGAAGCACCCGAAAAAGAGAAACGGCATCCCGCTCCGAGTAGTGGCAATGAAGGAGGAACAGGAGGAGTTGCTGAAGGCCTACCACGACAGCCCCTGGGCTGGACACTGTGGGACATGGGCCACGTTCGAGAAACTAAAGGGGAAGTACTGGTGGCCGGAACTGTACCGGGACGTGCATCGGTTCGTGACGACTTGTGAGAGTTGTCAGACACACTCCATAGTCCGACATCGGGACGAGCTTCACCCTACATACCCTCCGGCCATCCACTTCAAATGGATGGTAGATTTGGTGATGATGCCGATGGGCGTAGGGCAGATGCGATATCTGGTGTTGGTCCGGGAGGACCTGACGAACCAGGTGGAAGGCCGAGCCTTGTAGAACAAAACGACCACGGCCGTGTGTCGGTTCCTGATCGAGGACGTGATATGCTGGTACGGGTGTGTCGGGAAGATTGTGGCTGACCGCGGGGAGTTGGACGCCGAAGAGGCCGAGGAGCTATTCGACCGGTTAGGGGTCAAACTCTCGCTCACCACAGCGTACAATCCGGAGGCGAACGGGAAGGTGGAGCGCGGGCACGGACCGATCGTCAAAGCGCTAGTCCGGGCGTGCGAAGGCCAGGTCGGGAACTGGCCACGACTGTTACCCTATGCCTTGTGGGCGGACCGGGCAACGCACAGTTCGGTAACCGGGTTCATGCCGTCAGAGCTCATGTTCGGACAGAAGCCGATCATGCCGATGGAACGGACGATCTCCTCTTGGGCGACAGTGGACTGGAGAGACGAGATGAACCGGGAAGAACTGCTAGCGGCGCGTATACGGCAGCTCGAGCGGACGCCAGAGGACGTGGAACGAGCGGCGCAGAGACTTCGGACGGCGAGGATGAGGAACAAAGCCCGGTTCGACCGAATGCACCGGCTCCCAGACTGGGTGCTAGTCTACGACAGCAGCCTTGACAACCAGCACCGGGCAACACGGAAGTTTGCAAAGCGGTGGTTCGGGCCTTACGCGGTAACGAGCGCCAACGACAACGGGACGTATCATCTGGTGGAACTCGACGGTACGAGGATGGCGATACCGGTAGCAGGGAAGCGGATCAAAGCGTTCAAGAAGCGCAACGACAGCAAACCGGATCTAAGAGGCCTGGACAGCGACGACGAACAATCCGAAACGGAGGACGAACCGATGGATGAAGAACCGGAACTCAGACCGGTTTTCTCCAACCAGAGCACTATTTTAGCGCATACCGGTGGATGCGTGGTTAGGTGGGGGCGGATGTCGTGAAGATAACCGTCCCTTAGCGCAAACGGTGCATAGCGCGCGTGAACCAGCTCTTCACGCATGCGCACCCCTTTAATGTATATAATAGGGAATTAGGTACATAGGCATATCCGGGGTAGTTAGATTCGGTACGTAGGAAGTAAATGAGGGAGACGGCTCCCTTCCTGAAGTTATAAAAGAGAGGGGGACACAGGGAGAAGGGATAGCGCATTGAGGAGGACGAAGTGTTGTCGGACCGTAACCGAACGCTTCTCCTCTATTTGTTCTCTATTGCTCTTCTCTGCAGGTTTTCGAGAGGCTCGCGCTGCTTAGAGGAACGCCCGTGTGCTTCCGGCAACACCTCCATCCTATCCCCTTTCGTGTGCAGACGAACAGGCATCGGCATCTGTTCGCCGGCCTGTTCGGTTGTAACCACTCGCGTGCTCTGTTGTTTTGTGTCATTTGTTAATATACAAACATTCGTGTCTCTCTGTCTCTATGTCCGTTCGTGTTTTCTGCGTCGACGGGCTGTGCCCCTGTGTTTCTTTGCTCATACGTAACCGATCGTCTCTCTCTTTCTCTTTCCCCTCCTATCACCTACTCTTCGGTTCAAGACCCCGGTGGTCTCGCCTCTTTCCTCCACGCACGCGCGTAACAACGTGACAGCGGTACTAGTGAGAGAACTTAGAGAGAAGGTGACTACATAAGCACCTTCTCCCTCTATTTGTAACTGTTGGTAATTCTTGCTTCCTTTGTAATACAGTTTTTCTTATTTTTTGTAATCGTGAGCTCCCTCTCTCCTTCTCTCTCTCTCTCGTTACACACATACACACAGTTCTTCCGCTGCACAGAATCCATCTGATTCTTTACACTCCGTGTCGGTGTCAACTTCCACTGCCTCCTTGTCTGTTTGGCCTTCAGTTGATCCTGCTCCAACTAATTGCATACTAAACTGTGTACTATGTTAGTACTAGCTCACTTAAATATAGGATGGAGTCTAGTACTACACCAATTGTACACCTAAAGGTCTACTGCGGTGTGTATTATGCCTATCCTAGCCCACCGAAATATAGAATGCATTCTAGTACTAAACAAATTATACAACTAATTGCATACTGAAGTGTGTACTATGTTAGTATTAGCTCACCTAAATATAGGATGGATTCTAGTACTACATTATTGTACACCGAAAGGTGTCCTGAGCACATAGCGTATGATATTTAATTTCTCAACGTGGTACTTAGCACATAGCATATGATATGTGTGCAAACACGGTGTAATCATAACATCCATAGCTTCAAGCTTGAAACCATATACATGTTACAACACTCTCAAATGAACACATTTGAAAAACAAGACGACAAACATACTCAACAATAACATGTTGAGGAAGATAACATATAAATAACATCATATCATCATAACGCTCCCTTACCATATGTTGTGAAAACGTATGTGTGGAAGCGTAAGACAACAGCTTGGTTGCGTAGCAGCAGAGCAAAAGAGAGAGAGAGAATAATACACAGAATACAGAGAGTACTCGGGAGAGATAGAGAGAGCAGAACAATAATCTAAATTCAAAAATTATATCAACACTCTGTACATGAAACGTGTGCAACAACACTATTTATACAAGTCCCGAGAGGACTGACAGAAGTACCGCGTACTTCAATGCTCACTCGAGCGTCTGGCACTGACTACGAGACTATTAATTCCCTAATAGTCTAGCTACTGCTAAGCTTCCGGTTATTGATGGATCTGGCTAACCGGCTCACCGGCTCACTTGCTCACCAGGTCACCGATCCGGTTCATCCTTCCGGATCCCAATCCGGCTTAGGTTTATTCAGCCCATCCGGATCTGGTTGAGCTTGGCGCTCAACACTCCCCCTCAAGCTCAACTTGAGGTCGGATCGTAGTGTTAGTCTCCATGGTAGCTGGTCCTTCTACCTGGCTCCTTCTGGCGTCACTCCGCCTCGCTCGCGCTCCGTGTCCGGTCCAGTCCCGTTTACCGCGACCCTTCTGTTCCTGCGCACCTCGACCTCCTTGGTCGGCTTGTCTGCTCAACATGCCCAATTCAGCTCCCTTGCTGTTGTGACTTCGGCTCTTGCCGATTCGCCGATTCCTTCGTGTTGACCATAGTTGTTTACGTACCCGTATTTAACGTTTAAATACGTATAGTACCTCATCATTTGTATAGTACGTACTATACCTCAATGTTGTTCAATCAAATATCATGTACATTTGTCCAAAACGGTATTTAACGTATTTATAAAAAAACAGGTATAATACGTATTTATAAAGAAAATGTAAGTAAAACCCTAACAAAAAGCAAAAGAAAAAAAAGATTTTAGTGAAAAAGAAGCCAAAGGAAGAAAGGAAGAAGAATAGAAGAGACGACGATGAAGAAGATGAAGAAGAAGAAGAGAGAAAATAGGACATAAACCTGTCCTGAGTGTGATAATTGCAAAAGATAGAAGAAGAAGAAGAAAACAAAGAAAAGAGAAACCTATCATTGATTTATAGAATAAGGGAATGTCAACATCCATATTACTACAGGTATTTTTGGATGTGAAATGTTCAAATGTCTTATATGCATTTTAGGATGTAGAACTATATTGTACATCACAAAATTGTGTAAACATAGATGTTTTCTACAATATTATAGATAGTTTTTAGAAAGGTAAATAATTTTCAAATTCTAGAAGTATTTAACTTACTATACATAAAATACATATTTTATAAGTAGTTAACATATTAAGAAAACGTATTTAACGTATTTTTAAATTGGGAGGTACTATACGGGTATTAATACGTTAAATACGTATGGTATTCGTACCGTACCTACCGTACCTAATAACCTTGGTATTTGACAAGAACTCGACGCTCCTTATGTCCGACGCTCGGCCACAACCGAGATTCTTTTCATACACAGAAAAACAGGTAATGAAACGCGACACAAAGGAGAGAAATGGTACACAGGAGGTTTACGTGGAAAACCCCAAAATAGGGGAAAAACCACAGCAGCCCACAGGCTGCAAACTGTCACTATGTAGGAATATACAACAGTGAGTTCACTGAGGCAACGACCTCGTGCTCTCAGATCTTCGCCACAGGCGGCGGTTACAACAGAGGCAACGACCTCGTCTCTCTCTCTCTCTCTCTGTACAGTTACGCGCTCTCTCTTCTTCTTGCACCAACAAGGAAGAATAACAACAACAAAAAAAACGACACACACTAAAAGTTTGCCCTAAGTCATATTTATACTAATATGACTTTTTGGCTATTTACAAATGTAGCCTCGATGGGCTCTCAGAAACATATTTACGAATATGTCTCTTCCTCCGGTTCATACCGGGCCTGCACCATCCGGCTCTCCGAAGTCGGGTACTCCCCATCCGGTTCATACCGGGCTTACACCATCCGGCTCTCCGAAGCCGAGTACTCCCCATCCGGTTCATACCGATTCGGCCGAGGCCGAGTTTGTTCGTCGGCACTGTTCTTCTCCCTTCCCATCCGGAGGGACCTGTCTCCCAACAAACTCCCCCTTCACTCCGGCATGGGGTGTCTTTCCAGCCCAATCCTCTTCCGGCATGCGTCCAGCTTGTCAGGTGTCAGCACTTTGGTCAGCATATCTGACCCGTTCTCGGCTGTGTGGATCTTCGTCAGTGCGAACTCCTGGTCATCTACCCTTTCCCGGATCCAGTGATACCTCCGCTGGATATGCTTCGTCCGGGAATGGTAGGCCGCATTCTTAGCAAGGTGGATGGCACTTTGACTGTCGCAGTAGAGTCGGTATTCCTCTTGCCGGATACCGAGCTCTCCGATGAAGTCCTTCATCCATAATATTTCCTTGCCGGCTTCTACAGCCGCCATGTACTCCGCCTCTGTGGTTGACAATGCAACCGTCTTCTGCAGCCTCGACTGCCACGAAACAGCTCCCCCTGCATATGTCATCACATACCCGGATGTAGACTGGCTGGTATCCACATCAGCCGACATGTCCGAATTGGTGAAACCGTCCAGTTGAGGTTTCCCGGAGCCAAATCAGAGACACATATTTGAAGTGCCCTTCAAATACCGGAGTATCCATTTGACCGCGTTCCAATGCTCCTTGCCGGGATTACTCATGAACCGGCTCACCACTCCGACTGCGTATCCAATGTCCGGTCGGGTACAAACCATTGCATACATCAAGCTCCCGACGGCAGAGGCATATGGAATCTTCATCATATCTGCCTTCTCTCCTTTTATCTTCGGGCTTTGCTTGCCGGACAACTTGCAGTTTGCCGGAAGTGTCGATCCGACCGGTTTTGCATCTGACATGTTGAACCGGTGAAGTACCTTTGTCACATACTTCTCCTGTGACAGCCATAATTGCTTCACTGACCGGTCCCGAATGATGTGCATCCCCAACATCTGTCTTGCCGGACCCAAGTCTTTCATTGAGAAGGTCCGGTTGAGAGCCTTCTTCAGCATCCGTATTTCGCCTTGGTCTCGTCCGACGATCAACATGTCATCCACGTACAAGAGAAGTATCAGGAAGTCCCCTTCTTCGAACTTCTTCACGAACACGCAGTGATCGGCCTACGTCTTATGGTACCCTTGATCGGTCATGAAGGAGTCGAACTTCCGGTACCATTGCCGGGGAGCCGGCTTCAGTCCGTACAGGCTCTTCTTCAACCGGCATACCAGGTGCTCCTTCCCTTTCTCCACAAATCCTTCCGGTTGCTGCATGTAGATTTCCTCTTCGAGGTCGCCGTGAAGGAATGCCGTCTTCACGTCCAGCTGCTCTACCTCGAGATCCATGCTTGCTGCTATACTCAGCACCGTCCGGATGGAGGTCATCTTCACTACCGGGGCGAATATTTCGTCGAAGTCCACGCCCTTCTTCTGCTGGAACCCCTTCACCACGATCCTGGCTTTGTATCTCGGGGGGTTGCCGGCATCTCCCGGTTTCAACTTGAACACCCACTTGTTTCGGAGTGCCCGCTTTCCTTTCGGCAGCTCCACCAATTCGTACGTATGGTTCTCATGCAGGGAATCCATCTCATCCTGCATGGCACTTAACCATTTTCGGCTGTGGGTGTCTTCCTTCGCTTCTTCGAAGCTTTCTGGCTCCCCCTCATCGGTCAGCAGGACATGCTCTGCATCCGGAAATCTCCGGGGCGCCCTTCTCTCTCTAAGAGGATATCTACGTCTTCGGGCTTTGGTAACCGGTTCCTCCATTTGCTCTTCATCCGAATCCGATTCGGGGTCTTGACCGGTTCCGGTCTCAGCTTCCTCTACTTCTTCTTCTGCCAGTTCGGTATCCTCACCGTAACCGGCTGGTTCCTCGAGTGCTAACCGGTCTCTTGCCGGTTGGGTCTGCTCATTGTAGAGTCTATCCTTACCGGTCGACTCGGAGTTCATTATCTTCTTCTCCGACTCCCAGTCGGCGAGCGTCTTGTCCTCCATGAAGATAATATCTCGACTCCGGAATACCTTCTTGTCGACCGGGTCCCACACTCGGTAGCCGAACTCATCGTCACCGTAACCGAGGAATATGCATGGCCGAGTCTTTGGATCTAACTTTCCTCTCCGGTCCTTTGCTACATGCATGTACGCGAGACACCCGAACACCCTCAGATGCCGGTAGGACACTTCCTTACCGGTCCATACTCTCTGTGGCGTGTCTCCGTCCAAGGGTACTGAGGGTGATCTGTTTATCACATATGTCGCCGTCGACAGTGCCTCAGCCCAAAACTTCTTGGGTAGTTTTGCATGCGCTAGCATACTCCAGACCCTCTCCATTATGGTCCGGTTCATCCTCTCGGCCAGTCCGTTTAGTTCCGGCGTCTTCGGCACGGTAAATTCGAGCCGGATTCCCTTCGAGCGGCAGTACTCCTCGAACTGCCCCCGGTACTCTCCTCCGTTATCTGCTCGAACCGCCTTCAGCTTCCGGCCGGTTTCTCTTTCCACTCTTGCGTGGAGCTCTTTGAAGACTGATAACACCTGATCCTTCGTCTTCAGCAGTGTGGCCCACAGCTTCCGGCTGTGGTCATCTATGAACGTCACGAAGTACTGCGCTCCAGCATGTGACTTCGTGTCTACTTGACAAACATCCGTATGCACCAACTCTAGTGGTGCATTACGTCTCATCGGTGGCCTTGGTCGGAAGGAGGTCCGGTTCTGCTTACCGGCCAGACAATCAGTGCACTTCTCTAAGTGCACGTTCTTCACTGGAATGAGGTTGTCGTCTCCAAGCCTCTTCATCCCCTTCTCACTCATGTGACATAGCCTCTTGTGCCACAGCTCACCGGCAGTGTCGGAAGCCACGTTCACTTCTTCCGGACATAACCGGGCATTCATCAGGTACAGTGTGTTTACCTTCCGGGCCCAAGCCACAATCAGGCTCCCTTTGCTGAACTTCATGACACCATTCCGGATGCTACCCGTGTAGCCTTCATCATCTACCCGACCGGCTGATATCAGGTTCATACGAACTTCCGGAACGTGTCGGACATCCTTCAACAGCAACTTGCATCCGGTTGGTGTTCTCAGCCACACGTCTCCTATGCCGACAATTCGGCATGTTCCTTCATTCCCCATCCGGACACAGCCTAGATCACCGGCTGAGTAGGACGAGAAGCATTTCCGGTCCGGGGTAAGGTGGAACGACGCTCCGGAGTCTACCACCCAGGTCATCTCGTCGCCGGCATGGTTTATCTCACTCTCCTCGGTGATGAGCATCAACTCCTCTTCACTTGCCGCAATTGCCGTCGTTCCCTTCCGGTCCGGCCCCCTCCGGTCTTTACGGAAATGCCGACAGTTCTTTTGGAAGTGTCCCGGCTTGCCGCAATAGAAGCAAGTAGGCCTCCCCCTTGACTTTGACCGTGTCCCCGACTTCTCCAGGTTCTGGGGACTATGGTTTCTATGTCTTCCGCGTTCCGATTCGGTAAGGAGCGCTTTGGAGTCGGAGCTCGTATCTTTGTCTTTCCGACGAGCCTCCTCATCTAGCAAGCTCGACTTTACTCTTGCTAGGGATAACCGTTTTCCATCCGGCCCGGCATTGCCCAAAGTGACAACCAACGTCTCCCAGCTATCCGGGAGGGAACCGAGCAGGAGTAGCGCTAGGACCTCATCGGCAAGAGGTACTTCCAATGACGTTGCCTGGTGGATCAGCCCCGGGAAGGCATTCATATGCTCCGCCATGCTGGAGCCATCTTGGTACCGGAGTCTTACTAGCTTCCGGAATACCGACACCTGATTGACAACATTTTTGTTCTCGAACATTATGCCGATCTTCTCCCAGAGCTCATGAGGCTTGCTCTCTTCATTGAAGTTGTTGTACAGGCTCATGTCGATGAAGCACCGTATGTACGCCGTTGTCTTCATGTGCATCACCTCCCATATCGCGGCGTCGATTTTGTCCGGTCTCTTGTCCCCGAACTGAACCGGCAGCCAGAGGTCTTTAACCACGAGCATGTCCCTCATCTTCGACTTCCACACTGAATAGTTGGAGCCGGTGAGCTTGAACATGCCGCCAAACGATTCGTCCATTTTCTGTGTCAATTTCGCTCTGATACCACTTGACAAGAACTCGACGCTCCTTATGTCCGACGCTTGGCCACAACCGAGATTCTTTTCATACACAGAAAAACAGGTAATGAAACGCGACACAAAGGAGAGAAATGGTACACAGGAGGTTTACGTGGAAAACCCCAAAATAGGGGAAAAACCATAGCAGCCCACAGGCTGCAAACTGTCACTATGTAGGAATATACAACAGTGAGTTCACTGAGGCAACGACCTCGTGCTCTCAGATCTTCGCCACAAGCGGCGGTTACAACAGAGGCAACAACCTCGTCTCTCTCTCTCTCTCTGTACAGTTACGCGCTCTCTCTTCTTCTTGCACCAACAAGGAAGAATAACAACAACAAAAAAACGACACACACTAAAAGTTTGCCCTAAGTCATATTTATACTAATATGACTTTTCGGCTATGTACAAATGTAGCCTCGATGAGCTCTCAGAAACATATTTACGAATATGTCTCTTCCTCCGGTTCATACCGGGCCTGCACCATCCGGCTCTCCGAAGTCGAGTACTCCCCATCTGGTTCATACCGGGCCTACACCATCCGGCTCTCCGAAGTCGGGTACTCCCCATCCGGTTCATACCGATTCGGCCGAGGCCTGTCGGCCTCGGCCGAGTTTGTTCGTCGGCACTGTTCTTCTCCCTTCCCATCCGGAGGGACCTGTCTCCCAACAGTATTGGCGTTGACTTTCGTTGCCTTCTCGTCCTCCTGGCCTTGAATTGATCTGGTTCTTCCGAATCCTTCTGTAGAACCGAATGGCTTGTCTCCGATTCGTTCCAGCTCTTGTCCAAATCGGCCACTCCCTATTTGTCTTCTGGTTCCAGGCCCTTCACCACACCGAACCATGTCTGGGTCTTGGCCTTCTTCTTCCAGTCTGCTCTGTCCTTCTTGATTCTACCTCCGCTGCCGCTTGTTCTGACTTGTTCGGATGTGTCAACTTCCTTTGTCGACTTGGCTCCTTTCTTCTTCTTGTCTCCCCCTTTGTCGGTTCTTCCCTCACCGGCGCAATCGGCAGTCTCTTTGCCTTTGCCTGTTCCGACGTCTTTGCCCGTTCTCCCCCTCAAGTGTGGCACGTCGAGATGCTGAACACAAAGCATTTTGGTGAAGTGCTGCAACTTGTCTGATCCGAGCAGTTTGGTGAAGATGTCGGCAACTTGCCGATCCGTATGAACATAATGATGTTCGACTTCACCGCCCAGGACACGCTCACTCAGGAAGTGATAGTGCACTTCTACTTGCTTTGTGCGAGCATGGAATACGAGGTTCTTGGCGAGCTGCATGCTGCTCATATTGTCACAGTAGCTCAGGATCGGGGTCGGTACCTCGATCCGTAGGTCTTGCAGCAGTCGCCGAAGCCAAATGGCTTCACAGGTGGCGACGGTAGCGGCCCGATACTCAGCCTTAGTGCTCGATAGAGCCACTGTTGGCTGCTTTTTGCTGCTCCACGCAACAATCGCGCTACCTAGGGAAAACATGTAACCGGAAGTTGATCGGCGATCTTATGCATCGCCAGCCCAGTCGGCATCCGTGTAACCGACTAGCTCTTCGGATATACCTCGCCGGTATAACAGTCCCCGGTCCTTCGTGCCGCTCACATACCGCAATATTCGGTGCGTGCACTGAAGATGCTCGACGGTTGGCTTCTGCATGAATTGGCTAATCACCGATCGGATAGTTGATGTCGGGCCGGGTGATGGTCAAATATAGAAGGCTTCCGACAATTTGTCCCAACTCCCGATGTCATGCCGAACTTGTACAACATATTCAACACATAGTGTCTTTGTGAGAGAAATATGTTGTCGGGGGTTAGGATCACCTCGATCCCAAGGAAATAGTGAAGGTTCCCCGGGTCCTTCATCTCAAATGCGTCCGAGAGCTGGGACTTGACTCGACTAATTTCATCGAGTCCGGGTCCGGTGATGACTAGATCATCAACATACAACAAGAGGCAAACCAGACTGTCCAGACCTTGTCGGATGAACAACGAAGAGTCGGACTTGGAGGCCACAAACCCCATCTTACGCAACCGGTGCGTAATCTTCGCATTCCAAGCTCGGGGGGCTTGCTTCAGGCCATAAAGTGACTTCTTCAGTCAGCATACCGCCGACTTGTTCATCTCCGACTGAAAACTGGGGGGTTCGGTCATAAAGACCTCTTCTTCAAGATCGCCTTGAAGAAATGCATTCTTCACCTCCATTTGGTGAAGATGCCACCCCCTTGCCGCGGCAACCGCTAGCACCACACGAACCGTCGTCATCTTCGCTACCGGAGTGAAGGTCTCGTCGTAGTCGATTCCGTGGGTCTACGCGTATCCCTTTGCCACTAGCCAAGACTTGTACCGGTTAACCGAACCGTCGTCATTGTACTTTATCTTGTACACCCACTTACATCCGATTGGTTTACAGCGTCGGGGAGGGTCAACTAGGTCCCATGTGTCGTTGGCATCAAGTGCCCGCATTTCTTCCTCCATAGAGGCATGCCAATTTGCGTCCTTTGCCGCTTTTGCATAGCTCTCTGGCTCATGCACTTCCGCCACCTTGGTCATGTATGCATAGTGATGCCCCATGTACTCATTGTACCCATACCGTGTCACGGGGTTCTTCTAGTGGGAAGAATGACGTAACTTGATATTACTCGGTTTGGGGCCCTTCTTGGCAAGGTCGGACCTCGTTCCCGAAGATCCACCTTCATCTTTTCCGGAGTCAGATTCGCACCGATCCAACTCAGTGTTGCCGGTTTCATATTCCGGCATCTTCTTCTTTCCCTTCTCCTTGCGCGTAAACTGTCTCCTCGGTTCCTTGCGTGGGGAGAGCACGACAGAGTCTACACTACTCGCCGGTTCCTCATCCGACTGGTCATCTCAACTCAGCCGCTCATTTGGTCCACTTAAAACACGTTCGCGTTCACAAGTGGAAGGATCGCGCATAAATGGAAGGATAAGGGAAATTTTAGGGGTTTTTCAATGATTTTACAAAACACATTGATACCAGTATCATACAAGTTCAAACATACTATGAAAAAGGTTAAAAATCCACTATTTTCGTGATTTAGAAGTAACTAAAAAAAGACGAATTTCAAAAACATACATTCTCAATTTATATCACAAACTTTACAACCAATGTTATTTTATAAGAAACGATTTTTGGGAAATCATAAGAATTCAAAACACATGATTTTATATTACTCGATTTGTTACAAGCGGAATGTAGTTACACTTAATAGCCAAATATACATTCATGATCACTCCTTTACGGAGAATCACTACTATAACTAATATACAATGACGATTCCTCCTCATCATCCTCGGATGTACCAATCAGTGCATTATCTTCGTCATAAACCAAATGGTTTGACTCTAGATTATATGTAGCAGATCTCGTTTGCCTTTGACTCGAGCCACCTTGTAGACCTGGTAATTTTTCTTTTATTATATCTATTGTTGACTTCCTTAATCGTCCGGCTTTTGTAAGTGTGAAGTCGTACACGATGATATCCACATCAGAGATATCAAGGGTCGAGGTGTTACGAATGTTTCGCTTCCTCTTCCTACCTCCCCTTCTTGTTTGGCATTCAATCATCTCCAATGTATACTTACCTGTAAAAGCATTTGCACTTCTAGTGTTGTACCAATGAACATTTATAGACTTGATCGTGTTATCTATTTCATACATTAGCACTTCTAGAATTTTACCAATCCAAAATTGGTGGCCATGTGAGTTCTCATCAGCCGGCGTTGCAATCAACATCCCCGCGGTGAGCTCTTGCAAATTTCCTTGCCATCTAGCTTCGGCTGCTTTGGTCATCCTTGGTCCCACATAAATGTCTCTTTGTTGTGGATGGACCAAGCTGTCATTAATCGCATTTACTAGTCGCTCCGGACTTCTATTTACGCGATCATGTTGCAGCGACCATGTGAATGGCGTTTCCAAATTCCAATTATCAACAGATACACAATTGTCTATAATTTCTTTCTGATCACTATAAAATATATCCCACCATGACGTGTCTTGTTGTGCGGCATATTTCTTGGCGGCCTCAATATGTTTTCTTTTTTCTTCTAAGGCTTGGAGCCATGACCGTTTTTGTTCTAATACCAAGTCGCTCTGCAACTGTCCTTTCTTCTCAATTGGCATTTGCTTAGCTCCATGGACAATTGTACTCGGCATACAAAGTAATAACTGGCAACCACCTTCAGGTTCCCATGTTGTAGAAGATGAATATTGTTTAGCATACAAAAGTGTAGAACCACTTATTCCATTTTTCTTTATCAAAAAAATGTGATTGAAACTTATATTGTTTAACTGAGCAAGCACTTTAACATTCCCACCACCCCCATCTAATATATATCTCTTAAAGTCATATACCTCCTTCAAGTGTAACACTTTTGGGCGTGGTGTATATGCATCACAAATGACATCAAATAGTTTAGGTAAAGTGAAAGCATCATGCCGAGACAACTGTCTGGAGAATGTGCTAAACATCTGATCTATATGGTCATGTGTGTGGCCAACCAAAAGGAAATTGACTTTCACTTTCCTAAACAATTCTAGGTTGACCAACATACTTAGATAGCCAAATACAGTTGAATTTTTGTTCTCTCTAGCAGTATTGTCCAATTGAATGTATAGAACAGGGGGGAAAGGTTGTCCCCAAGACATCAAAACTCGGTGAATCACTGTAACTGTTAGGTTAGGGTCATTGTGAACATTGGGGTAAGTAATGAAGACGTGAGGTCGAACAGACCTATTATAAGCCAGGCATCCCACCAAGTGCATTTGAACAAGGCACTCATCATTGACATCTTTGGGGAGCCTCCGCATATGCGGCAAGCATGTCTTCTTCTGGTCCATGCCATCTATCATTAAGCACATGTATTGTTCAGGCCTCTTCAAACACTTCTCTCTATGATGCATCGCCTTCCTTCGTTCTAAGGATTGTGCCTCACGATGCTCTTGTAGTAACTTCTTACTCGTATCCTTTTCCATTGATGTCTTTGCACCTTTAGCCAAACTTTTAAGATTTGCACAAATGGAGCAATAACCCATACGTACTTTACGAGGAATAATAACATTTGAAAACCGAGCTCTCCATAATCTTGTGAATTGGCTATAGGTGATAGACTTATTACGTGAGCCCAGCATTTCAGATCGATAGACATCATAAACTTCCCGACGGGTATAATTATCAGAAAGATGCATCCTACCTGTAGTGGGCATTACTTCACAATTTAACTGAAAGTAAGTTTTCATCCAGCCAATAGCTAGTCTTCCAATTGCACCTTTCATACTTGGAACCTCTTTACAATTGAGCATCTGATCCCCGCTAAGTAGACGTTGTTGTACTCTATGTAGCCGCATGTTACTAACACATAACACAATTTTGAATGCAACTCTACATATCTGTTGCGCATGGAAGATATAATACTCGAATGAAACTTTGATCCCCATACATTTGTCAGATACTAGTTGCATATGTGATCCGAGGTAAGTGTCTTGCTCATCACCGGTCATCGAAAAATAGTATCGCCTTAATTCTCGCAACTTTGATTTTCCAATCATAGACATACAACCACGGGCACAACATATTTTGTTGACATCAAATCCAATCTGTTTATCTGATGTCACCAAGCTAAATCTAGCCAGACGAATTCTTCGTGGGATTCTTCTAATATGCATAGGGCTCCCAGATTTCTCTTCCTGCATAGAGGTTGGTGTAACCTTGTTACAGTCTAATTCTCTGTTCTGACCATCGCCAATGTTATTCAATGTTTCTTGGGCACTTCCTTCATTCTCGGTATCTTTATTAATATCGTATTCTTCAATAGAGAACTCTTCACATGTGTCATTATTTACATTCCCTGTAGATGAGCTCAGACAATATTCTTCGATAGAATATGGTGAGTCGGTCGAAAGACAATATTCTTCAATCGAATATGGTGACTCTGTTGACAAACAATACTCTTCAGTAGAAAACGATGGGTCTGATGACAAACAATATTCTTCAATCGAGAACGGTGAATCTTCACTCATGGCTTAAGGTCTAGATAGGGCTCTCTAAGTTATACTCCTCTCTAACCATATACTCCTCCCTAAACATAAACTTCTCTCTAAACAAAAGCCAAATCAATAGAATGTCTATATTATGTAATATTCTATTAATACAATACATCTAAAAATTATTTTTAATAAAGTAATTTAACTTAAATTATCAATCATTATATAAACTAGATCTAAATGATGTTAAATCAAGTAAAATATAAAACTAATCATTAACAAGCCTTGAATATGTTGGATTAATGTTAAAATCATTGGCTAATTAATGACACCCATTTTGATATAGAACGTCTCACTCATTGGTTCTTTAATGCTCACCAATTTAAATATTAGACTTATCAATCATTGGTTAATTCATGCCCACATCTTTAATACATAACATTTGAGAGTCATAAAAATTGTTGCTTTTAGTAATCAATCATTGGTACATTCATGAACCTCTATCATTGTCTCCTTCATAACCTTTGAAGTGATTGTAGGTTGTTATGAGTATAAAGGATTGATCAATATGTTAGTTTGACTTTGTAATCATTAATACAATCATAAGTTACTATAGTTAATGTGACTATGGTTACAAACTAACTATCCTCAAAGTTACCAACATTGGTTAAGGTGACTATGGTTACTTTAACCATGGGTTCAATCCCTATAAATAGGAAGACCTCATCATATTTCACTCACCAGAGCGTACAGAGCGTACAGAGCACACAGAACGCAGAGAGCACACAGAGCACACAAAGCACTCAGAGCACAAAGCACGAAAGCGCGATCTCCGCCTCCACTTCAACATGATCAACCATGTCTTCCAAGAGAATCGAGCGCGAGGAGTCCAGCTAGGCCTCTGACACTGTGGACATTTTTGTAAATATGTTTCGTTTCTCAAGAACTCGATACGGCGTATCGAGTTCATGTATACAATACAAATATTTATACACGAACTCGATACGCCGTATCGAGTTCGTGTATAAATATTTGTATTGTATACATGAACTCGATACGCCGTATCGAGTTCGTGTATAAAGTGTAGGTTTTAAACACGAACTCGATACGGCGTATCGAGTTCGTGTTTAAACCTATACTTTAAACACGAACTCGATACGCCGTATCGAGTTCGTGTTTAAAGTGTAGGTTTTAAACACGAACTCGATACGCCGTATCGAGTTCGTGTTTAAAGTGTAGGTTTTAAACACGAACTCGATACGCCGTATCGAGTTCGTGTTTAAAGTTTGTATTTTAAACACGAACTCGATACGCCGTATCGAGTTCGTGTTTAAAACCTACACTTTAAACACGAACTCGATACGGCGTATCGAGTTCGTGTTTAAAACCTATACTTTAAACACGAACTCGATATGGCGTATCGAGTTCGTGTTTAAAGTGTAGCCTTTGAGAGAGAAAAATCGTTTACGGGGTGGAAATGATATCAAATTGTCTGGCAAAATCACTCTTTTTTATGTTGACATTACTTACTCTTAAACAAATACATGCTCTAATTATAGGTGTTTTATGACCTACTTTAGCTTAAAATAGTAGAAAATGATCTACAAATTGCCTTCACTATGGCAAATTCTCCTCGAAATAGGTTTAGAATCTATATAAGTCATACCTACTATTTAAAAGAATATATAACCCGTTTTACTTATTACGATATATATTTTCTAGGTTGAATAGCCCTGCCTATAATAGATTTTTGAATATGTTACTGCTCCTTGAAACTGTTCTTCATTATAATAACAACTTCAATCAACGTGACTGTCTAACTCATGTTTTTGCATATACTTTCTTAAATAGGTCGTTTGAGAACCTGTCAGACCGACCCGTGAAGAAAATTAAGCTTCGTATACAAGGTTCTCCAATCGAAGCCCAGACCAAGGTAACTCCGGAGACCATGAAGAGAGGAAAGAAGCTTCTCTTTAACGAAGAGACAAAATCTCAGCCACATAGTGATGTAAGCCAAAAGAAACTTGTCGCCGCTACTGGAGGCGAAGACCTTCCTGACCGAGATCTAACGGACAAGGAATGGTGTATGCAATATGTCGACTCAAAGAAAAAAGTCGTATTGTATACAGCAAAGAAGAAGGGTGAGGGGCAACTAGGGAAAGAAACTCCATTTATGTATGGCCGAATTCTACGATTTGACTACGAAGATGCAGATTCGGCCAATATACTGGTAATGATAGAGTGCTCCAAGGGGGTACGCAAAGTGTTCCTTTCAGAAGACCTTTTAGTAAAGGAATCTTGTGGGCCTGAAGTGTTCAAAAAAGCACTTGATAACTCCCAAAACCTGATTGTTACCTTGAGGCCTTATATACAAGGCCATGTGACTCTAAGAGATGAAGAGCCCTCCCACTTGAAGGCCCCTAAAAAGGTATCCAAAGTCCAGTCAAGACCAGCCAAGAAGAAGACAACGAAAATGTCGGATACGGATTCGACAAGTGAAAATGAAGAAGAGGATAATAAGGGGACGCCAGGAGCCGAGCTGGCCTCGGGTGTCTTGTCATCCGAGCAGAATAAAATAAGGAGAGAGTTAATGCAACGGAAGCTGGTCAGGAAAGGGAAAGTATTTAATTTGCCTATAACACACATCCATCGGCCCCCTATTGATGAAAAAACAGGTCGAAGACCACTTGAGATTAGAGAGCCTCATCGCATGCATGTTCAAAATCTCAAGAAAAAAATGAAAATTAATCCTCATGCCACAGTGGTGCCTTTTATTGTTATGGTGGATCCTGAAGAATGTGAAACCATTGAAGATTTTGATATCAGAAAGCATGATCAATATAATTATTTTGTCATTGGTGGATCGCATTTAGCAGAGGCACGCCGGCAACTTGTGAGAGAACATCCAACCACTTTCTTCTTCAAGTATGCCGAGTGCAAAATTTATGTTGGGCTCACAACCGAAGAGGCTAAGCTGTTGGCATGGGACCATAATAATGATAATGACTATAGGCAGAAAATGTCGTCTATTGAGCGTATACGGTTCTTCCACCACGAGTATTTAGATGTGAAACAAAAGTTTGGTGTGAAGTTACATCCAGGCCTTCGACGTCAATGTCTGCATGAAGTCGGCATTGTGGTAGATGATAATGTTAGGTCCGATGGTCTTCGAAAGTATGAATCTTGGTTTCAATTGGCGTTTAGAGATGGAGAAGTATGGGACCTCCAAGATCAAATCTTCTCAATGTGGGAGAATAAGGAGGTAAAGGGTCAACGACAAAAGAAATGTAGGGTTGACCCTCAACTAGAATTAAAGTCACAAGCCGCCAAGAAAATTGACTTGACAATTGAAGAAGCGGCAGACGACATGAAGCTGTCTCTATGGAGAGCGATGCAAGGTATTAAGGACGAGCAGCTTCTTGTGTCGGTTTTGTCAAGGGTTGTGGTGAAAGATTTAAGCCTTGAAGAAATGGTCACCGAGTTCAATAAGTAAGTCTTTCAAATACTGAAATTGTAGTCTATCTGGTGTAATTCAAAGTTCTAATCTTGATTTCTAATTTTACAGTCATAAGGTGTACATGAAGATCCAAGAAGTAATGATGAAACAACTTGGATGTATAACTTGGGAACAAGTGACCGAGGATTATCCTCTAACGTCTTCGTATAAGGCGTTATCAGAGTATTTTATTGCATTCAAGGATTGGGTTAGTATTGATGTTTTTTCATTACCCTTTCATCATATGTAGAGCTTGTATAATAATACCTGATGTCCTATTGCTTCTATTAGAAACCGTGTAGAGGCAAGAAACAAGGAGAAGTTAAGGATATACACGATTTCCCTACATCCTTCCTTGCACATCTCGAGCGAGCCAGAAAAGAAAAGGATCGTCGCTTAGTCAAGGCATACGAAATGGAGGAAGATGGCTCGTTTAAAAAATTTAGCCACAAAAAAGATATTACGAGAGATCTTTACTACAATGTGGTTTGCGGTGATGTCATCGACTTGATCCAGAAGGTGCCAAAGAAGGAATATACGCTAATGATTGCGGATATTCCTTACGGATTTCGAATGGCTGGGTCATCATACGACGATGAACCGTTTAGGTTTAAACAATTGGAGAAGATGGTCAAGGATTTCGCTGAGCTAACGACCGCATCCTTGTGGCGAATAGTTGTCTTTCATAGTATGGACCAAGGGTACTCGGTAGCTCAAGCTTTGAGATCTCGTTGCCATGGCATCGAGAACCTTGCATGGTAAGGATTATTTATAGGTGTCTTTCATTATATTGCAATTCTTAAGGTTGTTGAATCTATTCTTAACTCGATGAATTATTTTTTATAGGATCAAGACCAATGTAAATAGAGGGCCAACTTTTCGGTTCGTTAATGCCATTGAATACATAACGGTTGGCTACTTCGATGAAATTAAAAAGCAGAGAATCAAAGAGCATTCTAATGAAGTGGGAGGTTCAAATCTGTTGGTATATCCAGCAGTGACTCGGAAATTGCGACATGTCACCACGACAGAACGGGGACTTGTCAACCCATACCAAAAACCTCAACGACTTATGATGCGCTTGATCGAGATGTTTTCTGTCGAAGGAGACTGGATATTAGATCTCTTTTCTGGCACAGGTATTCCTCGAACTAGGGTAACGATCTTGAGATAACCAATCACTTTTTTTCGTTTGACAACTAAATCTTCTTGTTACTTACATCATAGGAACTACGTCAGCATGTGCATTGAAGCTGTTTAGAAATACAGTTGCATTGGAGAAGGACGAGGACCAAGTTATATTTATTAATATGCGGATTAAGGCTTTGTGGGAGTGCCCAGACCAGGATGAGGAGGTCGGTGCAAAGAACCTCGCCAATACAGAAAGGTTTCAACCCGCTTCGCGAGAGCCTATTCCTCCGTTAGCCGGCGAACCGGGGGAGCTAATAGAGCTTGATGATGAGCTTATAGAAGATATTTCGTTGGCCCGGCTAACAGGGGAAACCAATGCACGTATAGCCGAAGACAGTTCTACACAAGATGATGAAGAAAATGACGTTGATGAATTGATTGCTATGTAATAGACTCTATAAAGAATATTACACTGACGATTTGTTAAGATTTCACATTATTAATACAAATTTTGGGTTTTACCTAGTGGATTCTATTCTTTATAATCATCTATATGTTTCAATTTTATTTTTATATACTTGATTAGTAGATTTATGATATTGGTTTCACCGCGTGCATAGCTGACTACAAAACTTATGGAGAAACATGAACTAGCTTAAATGGAGGCTGATTTTGGTCCAAGCTAACCTTAACAGAACATGGCCCTATAATTATTGCCATGACTGTCCATGTTGTTATTATGGATCTTTGTCTTATATTGTTAAAACTATTATGTTTCTATTCCATTGCTGCTTAGATTGTGTAGTGTGTTGATAATGGTTCCAGTTGCGTTATCGTTCGGAGTTTGATCTTGTGTGAATCACCTAAGCAATAGAGTAGTGTTAAGAATCGTCGTTCCGATTCTCCTTCCCCACTCAACCACAACCGAGTAAGCGCTAATCAATGCAACAGAAAATAGGAACCACAGAGAGAAACACACGAATACACAGGGATTAACGTGGAAAACCCTAACTGGGGAAAAAACCACGGGAGTCCTCAAACTCCAACTATCACTATAGACAGAGATGTACAATGGTGAAGCTACAAGGCAACAACCTTGAGCTCACTGTCTTCGCCACAGGCGGCGGCAGTACACAGAGGCAACGACCTCTTCGTCTCTCTCTCTCTCTCTCTCTCTCTCTCAAAATGAGCAACAGCAGCCACAATAAACTATTTGCCCTAAGTCATATTTATACACATATGACTTTCGGGCTATTTACAAATATAGCCTCAAGGGGCCTTGGCAAACATATTCACAAATATGTCCCCGCATCCGGATCTCTCTCCGGGTACATTCGTCATCTGGATCCGTATCCGGGTACTCTTCATCCGGCTTCATGCCGGGTACTCTTCATCATCCGGATCCGCATCCGGGTACTCTTCATCCGGCTTCATGTCGGGTACTCTTCATCCGGCTTCATGCCGGGTACTCTTCATCATCCGGATCCGCATCCGGGTTTGCCGTCATTTATCTCCGGGGACATCCGTAACCGCAACCGGGCTTGCCGTCATCTGTCTCCGGGGACATCCCATCCGGAGGGACCGAAATCCCAACAAACTCCCCCTTCACTTCGGCATGGGATGTCTCTCCAATCCAATCGTCTTCCGGCATGCTTCCAACTTGTCGGGTGTGAGCACTTTGGTCAGCATATCTGAGCCGTTCTCGTCCGTGTGGATCTTTGTCAGCACGAACTCCTGTTCTTCTATCCTTTCCCGGATCCAGTGATATCTTCGCTGGATGTGCTTCGTCCGGGAGTGATAGGCCGCGTTCTTCGCAAGGTGGATGGCACTCTGACTATCGCAGTAGAGTCGGTACTCCTCCTGCCGGATACCGAGCTCTCTAATGAAGTCCTTCATCCATATTATTTCCTTGCCGGCTTCAACAGCCGCCATGTACTCCGCCTCCGTGGTTGACAACGCAACCGTCTTCTGCAGCCTCGACTGCCATGAAACAGCTCCCCCTGCATACGTCATCACATACCCTGATGTGGACCGGCTGGTATCTGCGTCAGCCGACATATCCGAATCGGTGAAGCCGTCGAGTTCGGGCTTACCGGAGCCGAATCGGAGGCACACGTTTGCCGTGCCCTTCAGGTATCGGAGTATCCACTTGACCGCGTTCCAGTGCTCCTTGCCGGGATTGCTCATGTACCGGCTCACCACTCCGACTGCGTATCCAATGTCCGGTCTTGTACACACCATTGCGTACATCAAGCTTCCGACGGCAGAGGCATATGGCACTTTCATCATGTCCTCCTTCTCAGCCTTTGTCTTGGGGCTTTGCTTGCTCGACAGCTTGCAGTTTGTCGGGAGGGTCGATCCGACCGGTCTTGCTTCCGACATGTTGAACCGGTGAAGCACCTTTGTCACGTACTACTCCTGTGACAGCCACAACTGCTTCTTCTTCCGGTCTCTGATGATGTGCATCCCTAGTATTTGCCTCGCCGGACCCAGGTCCTTCATTGAGAAGGTTTGGTGAAGTGCTTTCTTCAGCATCCGTATCTTGCCCTGGTCCCGTCCGACGATCAACATGTCGTCCACGTACAGGAGGAGTATTAGAGAGTCTCCTCCTTCGAACTTCTTCACAAACACGCAGTGATCGGACTGCGTTTTGTGGTACCCTTCGTCGGTCATGAAGGAGTCGAACTTCCGGTACCATTGCCGGGGAGCCTGCTTCAGTCCGTAAAGGCTCTTCTTCAACCGGCATACCAGGTGCTCCTTCCCTTTCTTCTCGAATCCTTCCGGTTGCTGCATGTAGATCTCTTCTTCGAGGTCACCGTGAAGGAATGCCGTCTTCACGTCCATCTGTTCTATCTCGAGGTCCATGCTTGCCGCTATGCTCAGCACCGTCCGGATGGAGGTCATCTTCACTACCGGGGCAAATATCTCGTCGAAGTCGACGCCCTTCTTCTGCTGGAACCCCTTCACTACTATCCTGGCTTTGTATCTCGGGGGGTTTCCGGCATCTCCCGGTTTCAGCTTGAACACCCACTTGTTTCGAAGTGCCCGCTTACTTTTCGGCAGCTCCACAAGTTCATATGTGTGGTTCTCATGCAGGGAATCCATCTCCTCCTGCATGGCACTTAACCACCTGCGGCTATGGTTGTCAAGCTTTGCTTCTTCAAAACTTTCTGGCTCCCCTTCGTCGGTTAGCAGCACGTGCTCTGGTTCCGGAAATCTCCGGGGGGCCCTTCTCTCTCTTAGAGGATATCTCCGTTCCGGAGCTTCGGTAACCGGTTCTTCCGATTCTTCTTCATCCGAATCCATTTCGGGATCGGGGCCGGTTCCGGTATCATTTTCATCTTCTTCGGCCGGTTCTGTTTCTTCACCGTCTTCGGCCGGATCCTCGAGTGCTAACCGGTCCCTTGCCGGTCGGGACTGCTCCTCGTAGAGTTGATCCTCACCGGTCGACTTGGAGCTCTTCATCTTCTTCTCCGACTCCCAGTCGGCGAGTGTCTTGTCCTCCATGAAGATGATATCACGACTCCTGAATATCTTCTTGTCGACCGGGTCCCATACTCGGTAGCCGAACTCGTCGTCGCCGTAACCGAGGAATATGCATGGCCGGGTCTTTGGATCTAGCTTTCCTCTCCGGTCCTTTGCCACATGCACATATGCGAGACACCCGAACACCTTCAGATGCCGGTAGGATACTTCCCTACCGGTCCACACTCTCTGCGGCGTGTCTCCGTCCAAAGGTACTGAGGGTGATCTGTTTATCACGTATGTCGCCGTCGACATTGCCTCAGCCCAAAACCCCTTGGGTAATTTCGCATGCGCCAGCATACTCCGGACCCTCTCCATTATGGTCCGGTTCATCCTCTCGGCCAGTCCGTTTAGTTCCGGCGTCTTCGGCACAGTAAACTCGAGCCGGATTCCCTTCGAGCGACAGTACTCCTGGAACTGCCCCCGGTATTCCCCTCCGTTATCCGCTCGTATCGCTTTCAGCTCCTTGCCGGATTCCCTTTCCACTCTCGCGTGGAGTTCTTTGAAGACGGACAATACTTGGTCCTTTGTCTTCAACGGTGCCGTCCACAGCTTCCGGCTATGGTCATCTATGAATGTTACGAATTACTGGGCTCCGCCATGTGACTTCGTTTCTACCTGACACACATCAGTGTGTACCAACTCCAATGGTACACTACGTCTCGTCGGTGGCCTTGGGTGGAAGGAGGTTCGGTTCTGCTTACCGGCCAGGCAATCGGTGCACTTCTCCAGGTGCACATGCTTCACTGGAATGAGGTTGTCTTCTGCAAGCCTCTTCATCCCCTTCTCACTCATGTGGCACAGTCTTTTGTGCCACAGCTCACCGGCAGTGTCGGCTGCCACATTCAGCTCTTCCGGACATAACCGGGCATTCATCAGGTACAGTGTGTTGTCTTTCCGGGCCCGAGCCACTATCAGGCTCCCTTTGCTGAACTTCATGACACCGTTCCGGATGCTCCCCGTGTAGCCTTCATCATCTAGCCTCCTGGCCGAGATCAGGTTCAATCGGACCTCCGGAACGTGTCGAACATCCTTCAGCAGCATCTTGCATCCGGTTGATGTCATCAGCCACACGTCTCCTATGCCGGCAATCCGGCATGTACCTTCATTTCCCATCCGGACACAGCCGTGCTCACCGGCTGTGTAGGATGAGAAGTATTTCTTCTCCGGGGTCAGGTGGAACGACGCTCCGGAATCGACCACCCAGGTCATCTCTTCACCGGCAAGGTTTAGCTCACCTTCTTCGGTGATGAGCATGATTTCTTCCTCACTTGCCGCGAGTGCCGTTGTTCCTTTCCGGTCCTGCCCTCGCCAATCCGAACCTCTCCGGTCCGTGGCTCCCCGGTATGCACCGTTTCTCTCCGGTGACTTCTTCGAATCGGTGTCGTCGGCTCCGTTGTCTTTTCGGTAATGCCGACAATTCTTTCGGAAGTGCCCCGGCTTCCCACAGTGGAAGCATGTGGGCCTTCCTCTTGACTGCGACCGGGTCCCCGACTTCTCCCGTCTTTGCGGACTCCGGTTCCATTGTCTTCCCCGATCCGATTCGGTAAGCAGCGCCTTCGAGTCGGAGGCCGGTTCTTTATCTCTCCGACGCGCTTCTTCGTTCAAAATACTTGTCTTTACCGTTTGTAAGGACAAGTTATCTTCGGTGCAGGAGGTGCTGAGAGTCACCACCAAGTTCTCCCAGCTTTCCGGCAATGTACACATCAGGATGATGGCTTGCATTGCATCCTCCAACGGGAACTTGATCGCCGCAAGCTGATTCACGAATCCCATGAACGTGCTTACGTGTTCCACCATACTCTCGCCGTCCCGGTACTTGAGATTCACTATCTTCCTCATCAGGGAGGTCCGGTTCAACGCATTCTTCCTCTCATAGAGGCCCGACAGCTTCCGCCACATCTCATATGCGTTGGTGTCGTTCGCCACATGTTGTAGAACGCTCACGTCGACGTATTGCCGAATGGTTGCAACGGCTTTCCGGTTCAGAAGCCTCCATTCCGACTCAAGTACCCCCTTCGGTATTTCCGACCTGTCAATCGGTTCGTACAGGTCCCGAACAATCAGAAGATCCTCCATCTTGATCTTCCAGTCGGCGTAATTCTGCGCATTCAGCACCATCATGCCCGGAGGCCCACTACCGCCGCCTTCCATTTTCTGTGTTACCGTCACTCTGATACCAGTTTGTTAAGAATCGTCGTTCCGATTCTCCTTCCCCACTCGACCACAACCGAGTAAGCGCTAATCAATGCAACAGAAAATAGGAACCACAGAGAGAAACACACGAATACACAGGGATTAACGTGGAAAACCCTAACTGGGGAAAAAACCACGGGAGTCCTCAAACTCCAACTATCACTATAGACAGAGATGTACAATGGTGAAGCTACAAGGCAACAACCTTGAGCTCACTGTCTTCGCCACAGGCGGCGGCAGTACACAGAGGCAACGACCTCTTCGTCTCTCTCTCTCTCTCTCTCTCTCTCTCAAAATGAGCAACAGCAGCCACAATAAACTATTTGCCCTAAGTCATATTTATACACATATGACTTTCGGGCTATTTACAAATATAGCCTCAAGGGGCCTTGGCAAACATATTCACAAATATGTCCCCGCATCCGGATCTCTCTCCGGGTACATTCGTCATCTGGATCCGTATCCGGGTACTCTTCATCCGGCTTCATGCGGGTACTCTTCATCATCCGGATCCGCATCTGGGTACTCTTCATCCGGCTTCATGTCGGGTACTCTTCATCCGGCTTCATGCCGGGTACTCTTCATCATCCGGATCCGCATCTGGGTTTGCCGTCATTTATCTCCGGGGACATCCGTAACCGCAACCGGGCTTGCCGTCATCTGTCTCCGGGGACATCCCATCCGGAGGGACCGAAATCCCAACAAGTAGATCAATTTTAAATACAGGTATGAAAGCCTAATAGGTTTGTTATTTCCACGACATTATCCTAAAGTTCACTGCCTTACATTGTGCACAATTGTATACACATATGGTTTGATCCCATATGAACAAACTGAGGAATAGATTAGATCAACTTTTAATATAAGTATTGAATACTTTAATAAGTTAGTTATTCCAATCACTTATCCTAATGTGCACTATCCTACATTTTCGACAATTACATACATGCACGTATGGGTCAAAGTATAAATTATATCTCATTTTATTAGTATGGATACAAGTACACCTCATATTTTTGTAAAACCTACCTAATTAATATAAGTCTTTAAGTTAGTGTTTCCCTTGTCGCACAATAGTGCCATATTGAGCCATAGTTGAACTTTATTTAGATACATTAACTTATCAACATGTCTACACTTGCATGATTTCTAATGATCTCCACTCGTAGATCTATCATGTATTTTTATATTTGCAAATTCTTATCAAGTTGAGGAACATGTGATACTAGTGCATCCAATTATTGTAGAGAGGGTGTATTTTCTTCGTTTTAAGAAGATTCTACAAGTGGAATGCGCAATCCTTCCACTTGTGAACGCGAACGTGTTTTAACCGAAATGAGATCGGACTCTCTTCTAGAGTGTCGACGTCTTCATCTTCTAACTGGACCGGTTCAGGCTCACTTGCCTCATCCTCCGGTATCGGGTCGGGATCGGAAGTCAGAGCCGGTAAGGCATACCATGATGCCGTCTCATCAAACTCAACATCCCGGCTAACTCAGACCTGCTTCGTCCGGGGGTTATAACATTTATACCCCTTTTGCTCATGCGAGTAACTGACTAGGATGAATTTCTCCGACTTTGCATCCAACTTCCTCTGCTTCTCATCCGGCACATGCACATATGCTATGCTGCCGAATATCCGAAGGTGTCAGAAATTCGGCTAGCGCCCGAGATACAGCTCATTTGCGGACACTTTGTCACTGATCCGGTTTTGGGTATAGACGGCCATCCGGACCGCCTCCACCCAGTAGAATTTGGGCATGCTCTTCTCCTCCAGCATCGCCCTTGCCGCGTCGATAAGCGACCGGTTCTTCCTCTCGGTTACACCGTTTTATTCCAGTGTGTATCTGCGGCTGAACTCTCGCCGAATTCCTATTTGCTGCAGATAACTGTTGAATTGGCCGGAAAAATATTCTTTTCCGCCATCTGACCATAGGTACTTGATCTTTCTCTCCGATTCCCGCTCCACCATGCTTTGAAGGTCCCGGAAACAGTCGAAGACTTCGCTCTTCCGCTCAATGAGGTAGATTCATGTGTGCCAACTATAGTCGTCGATGAAGGAGACGAAATATCGACTCCCGCCAAGACTTACGTATTGTGCCAGTCCCCATACATCCGAATGAATAGGGTTGAGCTTGTTACGGCTACGGTTTCGTTCGGTGGGGACTGGAAGCCGGTGTTGCTTCCCGAGTTGGCAGGTTTCAGATACATGGGCCTTCCGGCCACTAAACTTCGGCAAACTGAAAACAACTTGTTTCTTTTGCAAGTCTTGAAGCTGCCGGTAATTGACGTGGCCGATCCGCTTGTGCCAGAGATCAATATCCGATTCAATCTTCTATCCTTTGGCGAACAATGCGGTGCCAACATCATTGGTGTTGAGGATGAACATCCTCCCATCTCTGTGCCCTTGCGCAATGATTTGGCCCTCTTCCTCGATGAAGCACTCGAGGTGCGTAAACCGCACCTGCATCCCCTGGTCGACAATCTGTCCAACCGACACTAGGTTCTCGTGATAGTTGGAATGTGTAATACGTTCATCAGCTTCCCCCTCTGTCCGACGTGGCTGAAAGGGACTTCTCCGATATACACGATTGGGTGAGGAGTGTCATCTCCGGTTTCAACAACTCCCGGTTGTTCCGGTTTCTCCAGGAAGGAGAACCACTCTTTGTGGCTCGTCATGTGATTCGATGCACCGGAATCAACATACCATACTTCCTCCAATTTGGAAGTGGTCTTCTTCATCGAATTTGCCTAGTGCTTCATTACCAAGGCTGGCCCCTTACCGCTCTTCTTGGTTCCGGATCCTTTCGATCCTTGTGCGTAGTGCGAGCTTTGCCGGTTCTCCCGACCGGTTTTGCCAGATCCAGATCTATCCAAATCGGCGCACTTCTTCTAGCACTCACTTTCTCTATGGCCCTTTTTGCCACAATAACAACATTCCGTGGCAGATTTGTCTTGCCGGCCTTCGGCGCCGCCTTGACTCCCCATGCTTGTGGAAGTCCCGGAACTGCTACCGACACGTTCTCTGTGTTTTCTTTCCTGCACTTGTCGGCCGCCTCCAGTGCATGCCGACCCACCTCGTCCCCCACGCCCATGGGGCCTATCCGCCTCCGTGTACAACATCCGGATGTCCGATTGAGTGGTCCTAGACCCACTCGTGTGGTTTTCTTCGACCATCAGCCTCGATTGCAAGTCGAGGAAGGTCGGTGGTTTCTCCCGGGTGCAGATCTCTGTCTGGATTGGCCCATACCTTTGTGCTAGACCACCAAGGCAGATTTGTACCATTTCGCCTTCGTCCACCATCACGTTGATGGACCCAAGTGCGTCACAAATCTCCTTTATTTTGGTGGTGTAGTCCGTAACCGACATATCTTTTTGTCGGATGTTGTTCAGCTCTTGCCGGAGCTGCAACTTACGGGCTGTGATACTTGCGGCAAAAATCTTACGCAGATTTTCCCAGGCCTCCTTCGGCGTCTTTGCATCCCTGATGTAGCTGAACATCTGGTCATGCACACAGGATGCGAGGTAGTATAATACTCGGCTCGCTCCTTGCTCCCATACCGGGAAGTCCTTGTGTCCAGGCTTTGGTGCTACCTCATTCGTTCCTTCCACAAAACTCCAATACCCATGCCCCAATAGGTACTGGTGCATTTTGTATGACCAGGACGTGTAGTTGCTCCAGTCGAGCTTCTCTATAGGAAGCGAACTCACCATACCTCTGTTTGTATTTTTTCTCTGTCTATTGTTCTGTTCTCACAACCTGTAGGGTTTGTCTTGCGAAAGCGAATGTCGGTTGCAGAGGTCTTCAACCCTCGCGCTCTGATACCATGTCAAAAGACAACAACTTTGCTGCGTAAGACAACAACTTGGCTGCGTAGCAACAGAGAGAAAGAGAGAGAGAGAATAATACACAGAATACAGAGAGTACTCGGGAGAGATAGAGAGAGAAGAACAATAATCTAAATTCAAAAACTATAGCAACACTGTGCATGAAACATGCTCAACAGCACTATTTATACAAGTCCTAAGAGGACTAACAGAAGTACCCCGTACTTCAATGCTCACTCGAGCGTTTGGCACTGACTACGAGACTATTAACTCCCTAGTAGTCTAACTGCTACTAGGCTTTCGGTTATTGATGTATCTGGCTAACCGGCTCCCCAGCTTACTGGCTCACTTGCTCACTGGGTCACCGATCCGGCTCATCCTTTTGGATGCCAATCCGGCTCAGGCTTATTCAGCCGATCCAGATCCAGTTGAGCTTGCCGCTCAACATATGTGAACATGTATAAGACTCGAGCATATTTATGTACAAGACTCTCAAATGAACGCATTTGAAAAACAAGACAAATGAAGAGCAGGAACAACAACAAACATGCTCAACAAGAACATGTTGAGGAAGATAATATATAAATAGCATCACATAATCATTACACCCCTTTACCATAATGAGCATGTACAAGACTTAAGCATATTTCTATAAAAGACTCTCAAATGAGCACATTTGAAAAACCAGACATTACAAGAACATTTACAACCAAAATCAACAAGAATATACCTATTCTCGAATAGTTGAAGCTTCTCAATGAATATGTGGTAGAGTCAGAACCTATTTGCCAAGAATTTATTGTAGATCATGCAACAAAACCTACAATAGGAGGAGACTTAGATGTTGTGTCGCTTGAAGGGGTTGTTGCATGTTTGTTGTAGATGGGTCACAAGAAGGACATCGAGCTTGGATGGTATGAACACAACGAGCAAAGGGGACAGAGTGAGTAAAGAATGTCCGATACACCATAGAGGGGTCACAATAATAACAAAGAACAGAGAATGCATGTTCCCTACAGATGGGTCACAACAACAACAAAGAGCAGAGAACTCTTGTTTGCTCTGGATGATGTGACACAACAAGCACCAATGAGCAGAGATGGTGGGGACATAGTGAACAAAGGGGACAGAGTGAGTAGAGAGTGTCTTGAGGTTGCAGAAGGGTCAAAGAGAATACAGAACGTGGTTGCCTGGAGGTGCAGATGGTCTGAAGCGTCGACACAACTTGAACACTTTGTGAATGCAAGAAAAGCAAAGAGAGATCTCAGAGAGAGAGAGACATCTGAGAAAGAGATAGCGACAAAAGGAGAGAGAGAGAGAGAGAGACAGAGACAGAGAGAGAGTCACTCACTCACCGTCAACAATTAAATTTATTACACAAGGGACACTTGAACAGAGACGTAACACTGGAAGGATGTGTGGGTTTTTTGTTCTTTTAAAATTTGAACCCATTGAATGTAACTTTTATATTTTTAGTAGGTGATGATAAACTTTTTAGTCACTTTTATTGGATTTATTTTAAATTATAGTGTTTATTCTCTTCATCGAAATAGTACTAAAATTTTGGCCAAAAGTTGGTACACCGTAGCTTGCTTTCACCCTTGGCTATACAGATGCTGATTGGGCCAAAAACGCTGACGATCGAAGGTCAACTTCCGGATTCGCATTTTCACTTTGCAATGTCGTCATCGCCTGGAGTAGTAAGAAGCAGCCGATAGTTGCACTATGGAGCACTGAGGCCGAGTACCGAGGAGTGGCTGTTGCGACGTGCGAAGCCATTTGGCTTAAACGGTTGTTAAAGAATCTATAGATTGAGGTGTCTGATTTGACGATGATCTACTTCGACAACCTTAGCAACATCCAGCTGGTGAAGAACCCCGTCTTCCATGCCTAAAAAAAGCACATTGAGGTGCATGACCTTTTCCTTCGAGAGTGAGTCCTCTCTGGTGACGTCGAATTGGTGTATGTTCTGACGGATCGGCAGCCTACTGACATCTTCACCAAACCTCTCGGCCTGGAAAAGTTGCGGCAATTTTCGGGCCAGCTTGGTCTCCAACACCTCGATATGCCGAACTTGAGGGGGAAGGTGAAGCCGGAATTGATGATGTTCGAAAAGTCGAATTAGATGACGGTTTCGATTTCAGACCAACTGTTCAAGTCGGAATGTTCTCGTCGGATCAAGAAGCCGAAGACGGATGGACCTGTGCAGATAGAACAGACAAGTGGAGACTTGTCAGACGTAGGGGGAGCGACCATAAGGCAAAGATGGAGCCCAAGCCAACCAAAAAAGGGCAAGGTAAAGCCAAGGTGGCTAAGAAGACCAAGACATGGACATGGTCCGATGTCGTGAAGGGTTTGAAGATCGGATATGAGTTGGAGAAAGCCAACTCGGATAAGAGCAGGAACAAATCGGAAACAACCGATTCGTTCAAGAGTCAAAGTGAATCGGAAGCAGCTGATTCAATCGGAATGTTCAATTCGAAGGAGTTGAATCGATTGGCCAAGCAGTCGAAAGGGCAACGGAAGTCGACACCGACACGGAGGAGCCAGTGGGTCGAGAAGCGCTACGACCACGACAACAAGGGAGTTGACAAGGGCCAAAGGAGTAGACGAACCGACAGGGAAGGTTGAGGTGCACGGAACTGAACAGGTCGTGGGAAGAGGAACCGGATCGGACGAGGAGCGCGAGCCAGGCGGGAAGACGCCAGGAGGAGTCGGAGGAAACAACCGGCGGACATACATCGCGATCTGACCTCAAGTTGGGCTTGAGGGGGAGTGTTAAGAGGACCAACTCAACTAGATCTGGATCAGTTGAGTAAGCCAGAGTCGGATCAATATCCGGAGCGGACAATAGAATCGGTGTCTGGACAGATCGGTATCCGGAACCTGGAGTCAGACCGGAGAATCAGATTGTACTCCGGAATAATGAAAACCAGTAGGCCGTTGGAGCCTATGGTACGAGCTTAGGGCATAGGCATATTCCTTGGAGTCAGTGTCAGTTGCTCGTATGAGCACTTAAGTACATGTCAGTACTTCTCTTAGTCCTTTTAAGGGCTTGTATAAAACATGTTCTATAGGACATGTGTATGTACAAAGTGTTATTATTTTGAATTAAGTTTTGGTTTGCTATCTCTTTGTCTCTCCCGTGTACTCAAGCTTTCCATTAAACCTCCGTTCTATGTTTTGATGTCATCCGGACTAGCCGGTTTTGTCGACACTTCCGCACGATAGCTTTTACATATTTCTTCAGTAGGCTCGGTCAACCAATCCCGAAATGTAAAAGTTGATATCTGGAAGCTTTGACAAACCAGTTTATCTAGATAGCAACAGAAAACAGAGACAAGGTTTAATGGAAGCTTGAATCAGAGAGACAGAGAGCATGAGGGAGATAAAGAGAGTAGAACAACATAAACTCAATTAAAAATAATAATGCTTTGTACATACAATCGCTCAGTCAGCACTTTTATACACGTCCTTAAAAGAACTCACAGAAGTATTGAGAAGTACTTCAATGCTGTTGAGAATCAAGCTCAACTTGGTCTTGTGTGTGAACTCACCTTGAGAGTGAATAGACACTCTAACGGTCAAGAGTCACCATTATGTCACCACTTTGTATTCTAGCATTTAGTATGAGTCACAGAATCATATTCTATGACACATAACTTATGAGCTTTCACATTCCCCATGCTCCACGAGTCTTGTAGTTAATGAAGAGAGAGGGTGACTATATAAAGCACCCTCCTCCCACTTTGTATAATGTTGAGTCTTTCTCCTTTGTTAATATAATTTACCTTGCGTATTCTCTGTGTCTTACTCCTTGTCTCTCGCACTCACTCACTCACTCTCTCTCAAACACACACACTGTTCATATAAATTCCACTGCATGGAATCAATCTCTTGATTCTTTACATGGTATCAGAGCGATTTGGTAGCTCCATCTAGCCCATCCGCGTGTGTTGAGCTCTACGCCGACGTTCACGATGAACCGGCTCATCGCTATCGTGGTGCGACTACATAGCTCACATTCGAAGAGAGAAGAAGAAGAAGAAGAAGAAGGCTATTGGAGCTACATCAAAGGAGCGCACGAAGACGGACCCATCGAAACGGCTCCTGGATACGCGATATGGGAGCAAGCCGCAAGCCGTGTGATGTATTGCTTGGCCACATGTGTTCACCATCACATGCTCGGCTATATTCGCGAAGCCAAGACGCCGAAGGAGGCATGGGAAAATCTATGAAAGATTTTCGCGGCTAACACAACTGCAAGAAGACTTCAACTTCGCCAAGAATTGAACAACATTCAACAAAGGGACATATCCATCACGACATACACCTTGAAGATCAAGGAGCTTTGCGACTCGCTCGGCTCGATAAGCATAAATATCGATGATGATGAGATGGCGCAAATATGCCTCAACGGCCTCGCACCACGGTTCGGCGCGATGCGAACCGTCGTTCTAGCAAGGGAGAAATCTCCCTCCTTCTTCGAGATCCAATCAATGTTATTGTTCGAAGAAAACCACATGCGTAAAAGCAGCAATGAGTGGGAAGGCCACATGCTCTACACGCACTCGAATGGAGGAAGAGGACGCGGACGAGCGAGAGGCCGATTCGGCCAAGGACAAGGCGGGGACGAGGACTAACCTACGACAACAACTCCCAAATTTGGCCGCAAAACGGAAGCCAACGAGGAGCCTTTGCAAGAAGGGGGAGCTTCCACTCCGGCCCGAGCCGTCAAAACGCAACCGAATGCAAACATTGCGGAAAGCTCGGCCACCACGAAGAAGAGTGTTGAAAGAAGGTGCGCGAATCGGCTTCCACAAGCCGACAAGTCACAAATTACGCGCACAATTCCAACTATGAAGAGTATAGCGGAATGTATGGGCACAACTCCAACTACGAAGATCGTGGCGGAATGTATGCACACAACTTTGACCGTGGCGGAATGTTCATGATGAAACATAGAGCAAACTCTATGTCGGCCTCTATCTCAACTGGTGCCCTAAATCTGGAGGACATATGGTTTGTTGACTCCGAAGCCTCAAACCATATGACATCTCATAAAGAATGGTTTCTCGAACTTCGAGAGCCAGAGCGACCCGGTTATGTGGAAACCGGAGATAATACTACACACCCAATTCAGCACATCGGCAATGTTCGGTTCGGCGAAAGAGGTAAGCAAACATACATTAAAAATGTCTTGCATGTTCCCACCATCACGAAGAATTTGGTCTCGGTCGGCCAAATGGTTGAGCAAGGGATGCAAGTACAATTCGACCAAGAAGGGTGCTTCATCGAAAAAGCAGGCCAAATCATAGAACACGGAAGAAGAGAGGGCCGGATGTTCATTTTTTATTCACACGAGATGAAATCCGCCATGTTCGCAAAAAGCACAAAAGCCGACTCCGACATAGAGCTAAGGCACAAGAGAATCAGCCACATCAATCTCAACAAACTCAAAGCAATGAAATCGAAAGGAGTCGTCATCAGACTCCCGACATTCAAAGAGAAGGAGATTGAAGGTGTATGTGTAGCGTGCCAAATCGGCAAGCAACACCGATACCCATTCCCGAAAGAGCGGAATGTGAGCAAAGGTCTACATGACGTAGTCCATTCCGACGTATGGGGACCAGCGTAGACGGCTACATTTGGTGGATGCCGATATTACGCGCTCTTCATTGACGACTTCTCCAAGCACACGTGGCTCTATCCGATGCGGCAAAAGAGCGAAGTGTTCGGACACTTCCAAAGTTTTAAAAATGAAGTCGAAAAAGCCATTGGTCGTCATGTATGATGCCTTCGATTGGATGGCGGCAAGGAGTATTTCTCAAACGATTTCATGGCATATCTCCAAAAGGAAGAAATTCGGCGAGAATTCACTTGCCAACACACTCTGCAACAAAACGTAGTAGCGGAGCGCGAAAATCGGCACATCCTCAAAGGAGCACGGGCCATGATGAATGAGAAGCATATGCCCAAGTCATATTGGGCCGAAACTGCACATACAGTTGTCTACCTAATGAACCGGTGCACAACATCTGGAGTGCACGAGGTCACTTTGCACGAAAAATACTTCGGAAAGAATCCGGACTTATCGCACACCCGGATATTCGGCACGATAGCATACGTGCACATACCTGACGAAAAGTGGCAAAAGCTAGATCCAAAGTCGGAGAAATGTATTCTCGTAGGATACTCACTCACCTAATGAACCGGTGCACAACATCCGGAGTGCACGAGGTCACTCTGCACGAAAAATACTTCGGAAAGAAGCCGGACTTATCGCACACCCGGATATTCGGCACGATAGCATACATGCACATACCCGACGAAAAGTGGCAAAAGCTAGATCCAAAGTCGGAAAAATGTATTCTCGTAGGATACTCACTCGAACAAAAGAGGTACAAATGTTACAACCCATCTACCCGAAAAGTTCGAGTAAGTCGAGATGTCATGTTTGATGAATCCGCATCCTTGTACGCACTAGAGAAGATTTCGACTTCGACCCCGATCGACGCGGAACCGGCCGAACAAGAGCGAGAAGGTGGAGATCACCTCGAAGACATGTTTGAAGATAGCCTGATTACCACAAGGCTAAGTGGGCCACAAGAGCCCCCGAGCGATCAAAGCACATCACGGCCTAGCCTGAAGATGGACAAAGGCAAGGCGAAAATGTCGGAATACGAAGACGATCGCTTCTACGACAATGAGTTGACTCACTCACTCGACAGTGAGTTCAGTGGCTTCGATGTACCAATCAGAGCTAAGAAAGCCCTCATCTCTGCAAATGAAAAGCTTCGTCGCTTCCCTCGTGAAAAGAATCTGGTAAGCTGATTCGGCTACAATGACTACATGGCATATCACTATGCCTTTATGATGAAGGTGGCAACCGTACGTGAGCCGGAAACATTTTCTGAAGCAGCCAAGGATCCGCGATGGATCGAAGCCATGAACGAGGAGATGCAGGTACTACGCAAGAACAAGACATGGGATCTTGTTTCCACCTCACCACACAAAAAGGCGATCGGATGCAGATGGATTTACAAAGTGAAGTACAACGTCGACGCTTTCGTCAACCGCTACAAAGCACGACTCGTAGCGAAAGGCTACGCACAAACGCACGTAGTTAACTACGAAGAGACCTTTGCCCAGGTGGCAAAGATGACGACAGTACGAACCGTAATTGCGCTTGCCGCGGCGAAAGGGTGGCACCTCCATCAAATGGACGTCAAGAACGCCTTTCTACAAGGTGAATTAGAAGAGTAGGTGTACATGATACAACCACCCGGCTTCAACTCGAGCACTCACCCGAAAGCTGTATGCCGACTCAAGAAGCCACTCTATGGCGTCAAGCAAGCACCGTGTGCTTGGCATTCAAAGATAACGCAATATCTTCATCAAATAGGCTTCCGTATGTCAAAATCGGACAACTCCCTCTCCATACGAAGCGATTCTAGTGCAAACATTTTTGGCTCTTACTCCATACACTTGTACTTGATTGCACATGTATTTCTTTGAGTAAAAATTTCAATCTTTGGTATTAAATTTGCTCAAACTATTCCTTGGACCATTCTACACAAGGATTACTAACAAAGTTACTTTATCTCTTCGAAGTGAGCACATCGTACTCTCTTGAGAATAGCTTTTCCATACAATACAACAAAACCAATTATTCACCGAATAAGCCTCTCATATCTGACTTATTTGGCGCTAAGAAATATAGATCTTGCACAATTAATCAAATAGATCTTACAAGAATAACTAGAAAACATTACCTTGGCCAACCGATGCTTGAATAGTATATCATGGAATGTCAAAATAATTTTAGCGATGCTAAAAATTACTTTTGAAACACTCATATGTATTGGAGTTCAAACTCTTGTCCACTGGATCAAATCCTCAATTATAGATGGAATTATCAACAATTTGTTAGTGCCTATGTCAATCTTTGAACGAGATTCCATGGTAAGGAGTATGATATTAGGACAATCTTAGTAATTTGTTACATATAGTCTCGAGGTATTTTATGGACTTAGATATTAGTTTCTCCCTGTCTAGCCATGACATCCTACTTGAGGATTGCCACAATCCCTTATGTCTTTTCTATCATTAATGTGCACGTAGAAATTCTTACTAACATAGATATAAACACATTATCGAGGTCCATTTATCATAAATGATTAACCTTAAGCGATTGATTTTTACGACAATTAAGTGTCATTACTACAACAAAAACAAAATAAAATTATGTATAGCTAATGTAATACCTTAGAGACAAGCTTTTGCACAAGGTCATTATAGGTTGGGTCTACAAGGCCATCTCCATAGCCAATTAATGTGTAATTAATACGATAATTAAGCTTCTCAACGCATTCTTGAAACACATTGATGGCGAAGCCGGAGAAATTGAGGACAGAGTTGGGCGTGACCAGTATCTCAGACGATTGCCAACTCACAAACTCCTCAAATCCAAGTTTGAGAGGAACAAGGATCTTCAAGTTGGAGGAATTGGTCGCGTGCGTAGTCGGAAATTCAGGGGAGAAGAAGATGGCAAGCACTAGGAGAGCCGTGATGAGGTGCATCGGAGCATACATGGTCGGGGGATGAGAATGACGGCCCCAACGGGTGGCCAAGTGTGAACAGAGGAATTCTTTTGAACATCATCTATGCGCACTACCCTCTGTATCTGTGTTGAACTTGAGGAGATTCCTACCCAGCATATTCTTCGTATTTTTTTGTTCTTTTTGGGGGGGTATTGTATCGTCTCCCATGATCCATCCTTTTTCCATAACTTCAATAACAACATAACATACAATATGCAATTTTATTTGTCTAATCTACGAAATCTAAATAACATAATTTGGATTAGGTTTTTTTTCCACATTTTTTATGGTTTTTCTTTTCATCATCTATCGTTTTGACCATATTTGCATTACTCTACTTAATATATATGGAAAATGAAGTATAAATCAAGCAAAATGTAATTTGCAATATAATGAGATAAATGTCAAAGGCCTACTCTACTTAATCTATCATTCATAATGTAATGGAAAGCAACATTATCCGTAATATAGTTTAGGGGAGTACAACCCCTTTTATTTATAGTTCTTCATTTCCTTTTCTTGAAGTGTTCCTATTACTCCTCCGTTAGTAGTTACCATTAAAATTTGAGCTACATATAGAACTAGATGGTGAGGAATGTCAAATGGAAATAAAATGACAAGTCGCAATGATGAAGAGCTTATGCGAATGTTTATATGTATATAAATTAATGCATTTATATTTCTATGATTGTATGCAAATGATTGTAAAAAATGTGCGTGTGTGATTGTTATATGCATGTGTAAATGAATGAATGTATGCATTTGTATAAATTAATGATTGTATGTGTATATATGTACAAAGTACAATTGTATGTATGTTTATGATTTTATGCATGTATTAAATGTTTCTATATGGCAAATGACTTCTCAAATTTGGCCTTTACATATTCTTTGTTCCCATATAACTTCATTGCTTCATAAAGTTACAAAGTATAGTGAAGCTTGGGGATGAAGTTTTGGAGAGGACATTCATGCCATCTTCTAGACAACCTTCAACCTTCTTATTTCCATTACCGGGTATAGTAGTGCTCCAGCTCAAAGCTTCTAAGGTGCATATTGTTGCACAATGCCAATGGTCCTCTCATATTTTCCAATGTAGTGTAGGCTAGGCTTGAAGCCTTAGAGATTTATGTCACGGCATTGTCCAAACTATTCCAAGGGATCTCGTTTTCACACATGTTCTTATCTTTAGCCTTATCATTGGGCACTTCACGATCAAATGATGCGAAGTTGTTCTACACCACACTTACACCCTTGTTATAATCTTCATGTCCTAATGCATGGACCATTGTATTGACCACCTTCTTTCCTTTTATATTATTATCAAGCATTCTAATTCATGAGAAAAATATATCCAATATCTCAAAGGTACTTGGGACTTCATTGTTAAATTGTAATGTAAGTGTGTATGGTAATGGACACATGCACATTATTCAGGCTATTTATGATTTCATATATATGTACGCATTACCACAATCATATACAAACATCCATATAATAATTTATTAATTAACACATTCATGCACGTACATTTATACACTCGTACACATAGATACCTTACGTTTAACAATTCAATTATAAACTAGCATAAATATATTCAAACTAACATTTATACACAAGATTCTCATTCATACATACACATTCAGTCACACACATATAACATACATAAATTGATGCACACATTCATTCCTACAATCAATCATTCATGCACACACATACATACTAAAATTGTTTATGTACGTGTTTTAGGTATTATGGAACTTATGTTGGAGAAATTACCATCAACCATCCCAGCACTTATATTCTCCATATAGTTGCACGATGGTATCGGGGTATACAGATGAGGATATAACATCACACTTGGCTCTCTTACAAACGCTTGAGTATGATGACCTCCGTAAGTGCTTCTCTGATGCCATTGCAAACACACACTAGGAGGACAACTCAAGTACAACCACCAGCACCAAAACCATCACCAAAACCAAGAACGGGTATAGGCACCGTCAAGGGCACTTCCTACATTGTTATCATGTTGCAAATAATGCAATAAGGTTTGATTGAAAGATCCAACTAGACTGACTTGACAAGATGGAGGGTCTTGAAAGGTTTGTATGTCAAGAAACATTAGCCATATTTTAGTCCATAGTTTCTTGATTATCTTGCTTTATTTTGTAAGGACATACTAGAGGTGTACCAAAGGTCGTAACTAGGTTGACTTCTAGCATGGGCTGAAACCTACAACTGGTGGGTTTACAAATACATCATCAACTTCCACACGATCACGCGTGACTCTAAGAATTGATTGTAATCTTGACAAGAGCCTTGATGGGATTTCTCTAGGAGTTATGGTTTTGTTTAAAAGAGTTAGATGACTTTGTGGAGTCATACCTCCCTCAAATAGAGAGACCCATTGAAAGAGTTCATAAAGGTTTTGACATGCTCTCAATGTCATAACATGATCCTATAATAAACACGTTCGCGTTCAGAAGTGGAAGGATAGTGCATTCCATTTTTAGATTCTTTTTATAATTTTGCAAATTTATGCAATATATAGAAACTTGTTACATTAGTATCACATGTTCGTCAACCCATATAGAATTTGCTAAATTATTAATAGTTAACAAGTTTTAAAGTAAAAAACATGTATTCTTTGAATATTTATAAAGTTGATGATCTCTGAATACAAAATTTATTTAAAATTAAGAATATGATAATTGCTTATTCAATTGAAATGCTATATTATGTAATATGCAAAGTTGGTTGAAATATTGAGAAAATCATGACCTCTAGACATAAAATGTAATTAAATTACAGGTTACGAACATGGTGTATACAACATTTGATAGCTATAGTTAGTGATTATGCATTATGCACTCTAATACTTGGTGAATGCGGCCCGATATAATACCTTACTCTAATGTTAGTAAGAAAGAAGAAAATCAAACATATGGACACTATGGACATAAAGTCCATGTGAAATATCATCTAGAGTTTTCCCAATACACACACATGAATGAGGACATCCATACACACGTATCATATAGTGGATACACTTGGAGACTCATTATGGTCACACCCAAAAGTAAGGCTTACCAAACAAGGTTCTCTACACCATGACAACGAGATCTCAACGCTTGAGCCATAGAATATCTTTGGTCCATGCTATGAAAGACCACTATTCTCCACAAGCTCGTTTTGGTCAACTTTTGCGAAATCCTTCACCATTTTCTCCAATTGTTTGAACCTAAATGGTTAATCATCATAAGAAGATCCGACCATATATAAATCGTATGGAATATCCACAATGAGTAACGTGTAATGCTTGTTTGGCAACTTCTGGATAATCTTCGACACATCACCATAGTACACATTATAATACAATTCTTGGGTGATATCATTTTTGTGGCTAAACTTCTTGAAAGTTCCGTCATCGTCCACATCGAATGCCTTCATTAAGCACCAATCCTTTTGTTTTTGTGCTCTTTCAAGATGGGCAAGAAAGGAAGCTGGAAAATCATGTTTGTCTTTGACTTCTCTAGGCTTCTTGCTATGACATGGTTTCTATGTGAAACAACAAAAGAAGTAACTCATACATTGTTCACATATGTAATAAACTAGAATGGCAAATTTCAAATATGTAATACTAACCCAATCCTTAAAAGCAATAAAATATTCCGATAACTCCTTGTATGAAGATGTAATCGAATACTCTTCAGTCACTTGTTCTCATGTTAAGCAACCAAGTGTTGCTGGTTAGGAACATGGCCTACCCTCCTTCGGGGTACGTATCAAGGTGATCGTGGTACAGGGTAGGAAATTGCATAACGTGTGGAACGTACTGAGTTAGAGCATTGTGGTGAAAATACGACGAGGATACGTGAACTTGAGGTAGGACCCCAGGGCTTCCGACCAAAGGATATCAGATTCGTGCGTTTATACTTTTAACAATTAACGGAAATGAGAAAATATTGTAATTTTTCATTAGCAAAGGAAAAGAAAATTACAATATTTCTCATTTCCGTTAATTGTTAAAAGTATAAACGCATGAATCTCATATCCTTTGGTCGGAGGACCCGGGGACCTACCTCAAGTTCACGACACTCGTCGTATTTTCGCAACATCTTTGGTGAACCCGACGTGAAACAAGGCGGTAGGAGTGGGAGTGGGAGAATACCTTGTCAAGTCTATAAAACTTTTTGCATGAATGTCACTGTAAGATTAGGGTCATTATGGATATTAGGATAAGTTAGGAAGACTTGAGGCTTTATTGTTTGACGTATTACCTACTAAATGCATTTGTACAAGGCATTCATCTCCAATATCCTTCTGCGACCTTTGACATATTACAAATATTGGGTCGCCGATAGAAGGCATTCATCTCTTTTTGAACATAGTCCATGTGATTGAATGGTTAGTGTGGTTGAACATCTTTTTGTGGGCTACTACGATGCAATTACGAAGAGAAGGCTTGGGCACATGTCAATGTAAAAAATGTTGTCAACTACATCATGCACCCATCGGTGACAAAGAAGCTACGCCATGTATCTAGCGATAAGAGCCTGTTGGTGAACCCCTACCAAAAGCCACAAAGATTAATCAACCGCCTCATGGAGCTATTTTCAATTTTAGATTTGTTTTCTAGCACATGTATATAATATAAAACTTTTCATATCAATTTAGATTAACGTATAGTCCAAATACAACAATTGCCGGGGAAGACCAGCCCGTAATCACCCTTCATTCTCCAAGTCGTTGTCCGCGTTGGTGTTGTCGTCGCCATCGTCTAGGCTTGCCAGGTCCAGTTCGTCCTCGTGTCGCTTCTTAAATACTTTGATCCTCTTCCCTGCTACTGGCACATCTATCCGCATCCTCTCAAGCTCCACGAGATGGTACATGCCATTGTCGTTAGCGCTCGTCACGACGTAGGGCCCGAACCACCTCTTCGCAAATTTTCGCACTGTTTTGTGCTGATTGTTGAGGTTGTTGTCATATACCAGCAGCCAATCGCCTTCTTCAATCTCCTTCAGCCGGAGCCGGTGTGTCCGATCGAACCGGGCCTTGTTCCTTCCCCGTGTTGTGCGCAACTTCTCCCTTGCTCGCTCTACGTCCTCTGGTCTCCGTTCAAGCTGTCGAATCCACGCCGCCAATAGCTCTTCCCGGCTCATTTCGTTCCTCCAATCCACCGCGGCCCACGAAGTGATTGCCCGCTCCACCAACATAATCGGTTTATGCCCGTACATCAACTCCGCCGGCATGAACCCAGTCACCAAACTGTGCGCCAGTCCGCCCACAATGCGTAAGGTAGAAGCCGCGGCCAATTCCCAACCTGTCCTTCACACGCTCGCACCAACGCCTTCACGATTGGGCCTTGCCCTCGTTCCACCTTCCCGTTCGCCTTTGGGTTGTACGCCGTAGTGAGGGAGAGCTTGACCCCGAACCGGTCGAACAACTCTTCGACTTCCTGCGCGTCCAGCTCCCCCCAATCTGCCACAATCTTTCCTACGCACCCGTACCAGCACACCACCTCCTTAATCAGGAATCGGCATACCGCCAAAGTCGTCTTATTCTGCAGTGCGCGGACCTCCACTTGGTTCGTCAAGTCTTCTCGCGCCAGTACCAAGTACCGCATCTGTCCTACCCCCATCGACATCGTCACCAAATTTACCATCCACTTGAAATGGACGGTTGGCGGGTAGGTCGGGTGTAGCTCGTCTCGATGCTAGATCATGGAGTGCATCTGGCAACTTTCGCACGTCGTCACGAACCAGTGCACGTCTCAGTATAGCCCTAGCCACCAATACCTCTCCTTTAGCTTCTCAAATGTGACCCAAGTCTTGCGGTGACCGTCCCAAGGACTCTCATGGTACGCCGCGAGCAGCATCTACCGCTCCTCCTTTCCTGCCACTACTCGTAGTGGGACGCCGCCTCTCTTCTTTGGATGCTTCCATAGGTTCCCGTCCCATAGGAAGAACCGGTACGCTTTCTTCCGGACTCGGTTAGCTTCGCCTTTCGTCCAGGCGGCATCCAACGTCATTGTCTTCAGGAATCTACAAATCCTAAGACACTCCCCTTCATATTCACCCTCGTTAAATTCCCTACCCTTGTTAGGCAAGCCGACTCAAAGAAGTCCTCGCCGACTCGAAGAAGTCCTCGCCGACTTCTTCGTCCTCCGAAACCATGCCGTCCTCGTCGTCGAACGTCGCTCTTGAAAGTATGTCGGCCATGGCGTTGTCCTTTTCGGAGATGTGTCGTACCTCCAGATTCAGGGACTTAATGTACGTGATCCACCTGAGCATTGCTAGGTCCGGTGTCGCACATCCGGAAACCAACCCAAGGATCGGTAGGAAGTCCGCCTCGATTATTACCTCCGTCCCGATAAGATAATCTTTATCGGCCTTGACTGCCGAAACAATACCCCAGCGCTCGCGCTTAATTTGGGCATATCCTCATTGTCGCTCACTGAGTACCTTTGCTCTGAACCGGATAGGGACCCGTGTGCCGCCCTCGTCTTCCTGACTGATCACCCATCCTATCCATGTCGGGCTCATATCTACGGTTACATAGATCAGAACGTCCTTGCTGTAAACCGCTTTACGAAGTGTCGGTGCCGTGGTAAGCGCTTCTTTCAATCTTCGGACCGACTCCGTATGTTCCTCGTCCTAGTTGAATTTCCGCCCTTTCTTTTGCAGCCCGTGGAGCGGTTCCGCGATGTGCGCATAATGTGGAACCCAGATGTGGTAGAACGCACACACCCCCAGCAACCTCCGCACCTCTGTTACTGACTTGCACTCCTTCTTCATCGCGGAAATGGCTTTGACCTTTGCCGGAGACGGTCTCCGGCCATAAGGCCCACACAAGTGATCGACGACCATGATTTCCGACTGTCCGAAAGCCGACTTCTCCCTGGAGAAGGTGAGCTGCGCGCCTTCTAGTCTTTGTAGCAGCTTCTCGTAGTCTCCGATGTGGTCTGAGATGAATTTCCGACACCCGTCTGGTCTGATCGTTTCGTCCTTATCCTCCACCGGACATCCCTTGATCGGAATGTCATCCAAAAACGGCATGGTGATGTTCGGGATGCAATCCCTTAGCACCTTATTCATCGCATTCACCATGTGTGCTACCGAGTTTGTCCCCCCTTGCGGAAGCGTACACATCCACACTAGGCCGAGAGGAGTCCGCATTGTCGTAATATCCCTACTCTCCACGGCTAGTTGGAATTGGTCGTACCCCGAGTACAGATATTTGACCGAGTAAATCGACCTTCCGGCGAAGGCCTCCGTGAACTCGTCAATGGTCGGTCTGATTCCTGCGTTCCGAATGGTCACCTTGTTGACCGGGTGCAGATTCTGAATAAAGGGCAACGTGTCGTTCTTCTTAGGCATGGTTAACCACCGTTTCAAGTATGGGGCACTCGACAGTTCAAGGATGCCCATCCACCACCTTCTGCTTCAGCAGCTCCATCAGCTTACTAGAATCAGTTTGAGATTCCATGGCACGTGCGGTATCGTGAAGATAACCATCGGCTCAACAATCGTCCGGCGAGAATGGGAAGGCCTTCCCATGCCTCCCGAGCATCCTCCGAAACCGTTCCTCCTCCGCCTGCAGTAGAAAGCCACCCCCACCAACCTTGAGCTCCCGTAGCGTTATGTTGGTGAATCGGTGTCCTATGCCGGCCAGATCCCGTAGACTTTGGGTCCGACGCGACCCCTTTTATCCGTAACTCGTTGCCCTCCAGCAAGGGTGCCGCCATTGGCCTAACCTTCCGGTCCACAGTCTTGTACTTCGTATGCACATGGGCCGTCCGATCCAACTCGACCCTCTCCCCGAAGTCGGTGATGACTTCGTACATCCTTTCTAAACTAACCGGAATCGTCCGGTCTTCGCTGAGGCCTTCTTCGAACACCTTCCTTAATTCCCCCTAGGTGTCATCGAAAGAGACCGCCTCCATGACTCCACCAATCTCATCGTCGGGGCCTAGGACTCCGCACGCCCTAAGACGTCCCTCTGCCCGTTTCTTCTCCCCGCTGTTAATGCTGGTTATCGTATGCCTCCATTGTCGGAGAACCAAAATTTTCTATCTACAGTACAGGGTTTCCTTCCTATGGTACACGTGTGGGGTGTTTCTGGGGTGTCTGGACTATCGCGGCCCGACGCCTTGATAGCCCTCTCTAAAAATCCCCTTGGTTTTCGCCGCTAAGGGTCTGGTGGTTGCGCTCGTGGTTCGGTCACACCGTCTGAAATTGGACGAGTGTTGCCCATCTTGGCTCTTCACACGTGTGTACGCCGAACCGTTATCCAGCACCTTCGTCTCCATGCGTGCTGCCATAATGTACGGTTCTCCGAGTATCACCGGATGCGAGGATATCTCCTGCACGAAGAAGTGCTGGTCAATCTCGACATCACAGTTTTTCACCCTTACATTTGGGCAGGCCCCGTGTAGCTCCTCCGTGGCGCGCATCGCCGCTCGTATTTTCCACCCGTGCTTGGTATTGATTGGCCACTTGCCCTTCTTGTAGAAGTCCATAGACATCAGGTTGATCTCCGAACCATGGTCTACCAACACCACCACCGGCTCCTAGACGTCTCCAATCCTAACCAGGGTCTCCGTAGTGGCTCTTGGCTAGTGTAGCTTTGAATAGTGACTTTCTACCAACTCGTCCCTCCTTGCCTGTGCAATCTGGAGGTCTCGTACCATCTACGTCAGCTCCTCTGGGCGGGCCCTTGACCACGTTGGTCGAAGCCGAGCCTATCTCAAGCCAATCCCGGGCTTCCTCCCTTCGCGCCGATGGGGGTCCCTCGAGCTTCTTTGCTGCAACCGCTCCTGCTTCCGATGAGCTCTTGTCGGCCCACTCACGCCGTTTGTCGAAACGGCCACAAACCCCTTTTACCATGGCCCAGTCGGCCATCAGCCCATCGTCCGTTTCCAGCAGGAGACCCACTTGCTCCCGATCCCGCTCGTCCACAGCTTTGATGAATAATAGAACATGGCTCGTGTCCAATATGGTCCTATCCAATGCCGAAAGTCATGCAAAGCGTTCCTCAAACTCCCGGAGGAGCACCGACGCATTCCTCCCCTTCCCAGGGGTCTCTACCCAATCCACGAAGTCCCGCTTCGTTAACCGAAGTGTGTCATCAAGCCCATACAGTTCGAGGAGCCACACTTTGAATTCTCCCCAGGTCCGGCATCCAGCTTGCACCTCGAGCACCTCTGCGTGGATGCCTAGTGTCGCCCTAAGGGAACCCAACCAGACGCCTTTCCTCCGGGATGTCCCTCATCACCATTTTGGCTTGGTAGGCCACCAAATAACTCGTGGCATCCTTCCCATCGAACCGGCCTATTGTGACGACAATTGCTTCAATGGCCCTGTCGAGGGCACCCATGCCCTCACGAGCACTTACTATCTGATTGACTGCTGCCGCCATGGCTTCGGCGAGCTCTGATCCCCTCATCTTCGATTCCTCTATCGCCTTGTTTCATGTCGGGTTCACCAAATAATGTCGTGTTATTCTGCACGCGTAGGAGAAACCAAGGCGGAACTGCGGGGGCCCTAAACCGGGGAATAGCTGGACAGAAGGAGGAGCACACGAACATACGGCCCAACCGCGCACACACAGATTCACAGAGACCTCACAAACAAGGTTCAACAACGAGTGAGGCGAATGTGTATATATATATATATAATCAAGATTACAGCCGGCTAGCCGGCAAGTGCCAACTTGCTGACACCAACTTACACAACGCACACAACAACAAGAGATGGACCCTCTGCTGGAAGCACTCGGGCTTTCCACGAAGCAGAGGCTGCCTCCCCAAACCCTGCAGAAAATGATGAAAGATAGAGGAGAAGAGCTCGGTTCCAGTCCGATAGCACTTACTCCTCGACAAAAGCGATCCCTCTCTCGGCCTTCATCATCTTTATTCTCTGTCATTTCGGACAAAGATACACTACCATTTCCTAAACAATAAATGTGTACTACCTACTATCTTCACATCAACTGAATTCCTCCTAAGTATGTACAAGTTATTTAATAGCGTGCCCACACGTAAGGGCCAATTCTTGCGCATATTTCCTTGATTCCTCCTAGGGGCGGTTTTCTCCACGACAACGCTTTGACTCCGGCCGCTTGTGGAGGGTTTGGAACTGCTATCGGCACTATCTCTGTGCCTTGGGTTCTGCTCTTGTCGGCCGCTTGCATTGCTGCTGACCCACCTCATTCTCCACGCCCACAAGCCCAATCCGCCTCCGTGTAAAACATCCGATTGTCCGATTGAGTGGTCCTTGACACACTTGCGTGGTTTTCTTTGAATTGACATACCCCTACCGTTGTGCTAGACCATTGAGGAAGATCTCGCCCTCGTCCAATGTCACGTTATTAGAACCAAGTGTGTCACACCTCCTTGGTCTTGGTGGTGTAATCGGTAACCGACATGCCTTTTGTCAGATATTGTTGAGCTCTTGTCGGAGCTGCAACGTTCGAGCTATGGTACTTGCGACGAAAATCTTCTGAAGATTTTCCCAGGCCTCCTTTTGTGACTTTGCATCTTTGATGTAGCCTAGCATCTAGTCGTCCACATAGGACACGAGGCAATACAACACTCTGCTCGCTCCTTGCTCCCATACCGGGAAGTCCTTGTGTGCCGAATTCGGTGTATCTGAACAATCACTTCCCAAAGCTATGTCATCCCCTTTAGCCCCATCCAATGAACTAGAAGAGGTTTGTGAGGTCTCATCCTCATCATCACTAGCAACCAACACATTGTCTTCATCCAATTGCAAACCAACGTCACCGTGATTATGAGACATGCTCCTTGTTCTTCTTTGTCTCGTTGTGGGAGCTACATTTGGTATCTTCACGTTTATTATCTTGGTTATGGTTTGTCTTAGATGGTGTGTTTTGGTCAAGGAGAAGTCATACACTAATATGTCTACATTATCCAATGTGAGAGTAGACGTCCTCAGTACATTCTTTCTTCTCCGGTTTCTGTGTGTGCCTTCGACATCCTTAACCATCTCTAAAGAGTACTTCCCAGTAAATGCATCTGGGGAAGAGGTATGATACCAATAAACCACAATGGACATAACTTGATTGCCTTGTTCATCCTTAATCATTTCAAGAATTCTAGCAAACCAAAAGGGATGACCCAACTCATCACCCCCAGCTAATGTTGCAACCAACATACCAACTTGTAGCTCATGCAAATTGCCTTTCCATCTTGCCATTCAACATTCAACACCACCATTCAACATCCTAATCACCAGTGTACTTCTTGGTGCACTCAATATTTTTTTATTTCTCTTCCAAGCATCGCATCCAATATATCTTTTGCGCTTCAATCAAACTATCAAGAGTCAATCTTTTATCGTTGTCATACGAAATTTGTTCTACACCATGGATTACCGCATCAGGAAAACGCAATAAAAGCCTACATCCCTCTTGTGGCTCTCATCGTGAACTAGATGAGTATTGCTCATAGAACTTCTTTTTATGAGGAAGATGTGGTTAAAATTGATATTATTAAGCGGGACAAGAACCCTACATAGAGCCCCATCACCATCCACGCAAAAGCATTTAAAATCATAAACTTCATCCAAATGATGTACTTCTTGCTTTGTGGTATAAGCTTCAACGATCAACTTTAACAGCGTAGGAAACATGAAAGCATCACATCTCGCTAATTTCTTTGAGAACCTACTAAATGTTTGATCTTTATGATCATATGTATGACCAACTAGTAAGAAGTTGACCTTCATCTTTTTTAATATGCCCCTCTCTACTAGCATTCTTAAATAACCAAACACAGCTGAGTTTTTGTTTTCTCCGGCCGTGTTGTCTAGTTGCACGTATAGTACTAGCGGGAGAATACCTTGTCAAGTCTATAAAAAATTTTGCATGACATATTAAACATATTGGGTCACCGATAGAAGGCATTCATCTCTTTTTGAACATAGTCCGGGTGATCGAATGGTTAGTGTGGTTGAACATCTTTTTGTGGGGTACTACGATGCAATTACGAAGAAGAAGGCTTGGGCACATGTGAATGAAAGAAATATGTACATCTTGTGCCCAGCGGTAACAAAGAAGTTATGCCATGTATCTAACGATAAGAGCCTGTTGGTGAACCCCTACCAAAAACCACAAAGATTAATCAACCGCCTCATCGACCTATTTGAATTTTAGATTTGTTTTCTGGCACATGTATATAATATAAAACTTGTCACATCAATTTAGATTAACGTATAGTCTATTCTTTAGTTTGTTTGAACATGTGTAGTTTCATACTACTATTAGGTACTACCACAATATGCACATTAAAGATGTTCAAGAACTCTGTTCCATTAGAGAAGGACCCTGAGCAGGTTAACATCATCAAAATGAGGATCCAAGGTATCTAGGATTGTCCTTATCAAGACCAAGAAGTTGGGGCAAAGCAGATCAATGAAATAGATATGTTCCAGATGACTTCTAGAGAACCAATGGAACCTATAGATGAAAAAGCAAGGGATCTTGTGAACTTAGAAGGTGTGTCAAAGCCCTAACATACTAAAGATTCTATTGAGCTTATTGATGAAGCCAATGAGGACAATCCTGATCAAATAGCTAATCTTGAAGAGCCTCCCTTACCGGAGTTACTATTGGATTGAATGCATATGGCTTATTCTAAAGTTTGAACAATATTAATTGTTAATTTAAGTTTGGTGTAATATATAATTTGAGCTTATTTCTAATTTGCGAGTAACACTTATTGAACTTAGAGTTTAAGTATAATTTTTATGTGTATATGTTGGACTCTAAAGTCTACATTATCATTTGGGGTATTCACTTGATAAATTTATACTCTGTCATTTGTTCGTATGATTTGGAAGTTATTGCAACCTAGTTTATTTTTACATTAACAATGTCATGTGTCACGTGTCAATGGAATATTTCTCTCAACATAGTAACATCTCTTAATTGTAACATTCACAAATTGCTTTAAGATTTATTATATATAAATATACACACAAAATTAGAAGAAGAAACTTATTTAGTGGGGTATGACTTTTAGATTATGCACAATGACTAGTGATACAATTTTACTTGCATTGACTTCCATACCATACACTAGATTTGGTAAAAAGCATGGTAGACAGAATATATGCTTGATGATTTTGTTGTCATGATATTATTTAGTTCTATTTTTCGTTATGTTTCACGAAACCATGTACACATGCATCGAGCCTTTTTGAAATTCTACTAAAATAAGGCATTTTTTAACATCTCACCAACATATGAAAAAGAGAATGCGACATATTAGCTGTTTCAAATGACCTGGTGTTGCTAGGTTTATTGCAACTAAAATCACGATAATTGCTTGTAAATTGGCTTACCAATTTGTTGATGAGTTGTTTCATTTTTAAGGGTTACCAATAGATATTGTGAATGATCACGATTGAAAGTGTAGTAGTGACTTTTGGACGAAAATCCTTAAGAAGTTAGAAAGAACCTTGAGCATGAGATCCACATATCATCTTCAATCAGATGCATAGAAGAAATGCATGAATAAAAATTTTAATGACATGCTTGGAGCATACATTCTTGCAAAGCGAACAAAATGGGAATGTTATCTCCCAACTTTTGTGTTTGCTTATAATAGCTCCAAGCATATATCAACGGGATCTAGTCCTTTTATATTTATGTATGTATTTGAGCCACATGCCCCTCTTGATACAAAACTTTCCAAGGGATATCCAAGATAATATTGCATATTTCTGGACATAATGTATAAAAACCTCAAGATACAATACGTTTTTATGCCAACTAGAATAGGCAACCCTGTGTATTCAGCCTTGGACATAATGTACTTCTATGTGTGCCTCAAGATTCAAAAACATTGTCTATGGGTCTATGCTAGTGTAATCACCCAGTCTTTCTTGTAAGTCATTTAAAAGAACTTAATGATTTTGGCAATAATCTACTTAAAATCAAAATTTCCATTATGACCTTTAGTGTTATATTTATTACAAACATATGTGACGAGGACAATTTTGATCTCACCAAGCTTAGATTACAAATGTTGTTATAACTCTGTTATTGCTTATTCCACTTTGTACACTAGCAAATTTGCTTTAAACTTTGATCTTCCCCAACTTAGATTACAAATGATGTTATTACTCTCTGTTGTTAATTATTCCACTTTGTACAATACCTTATAATATTCACCCCCTACAATTGTTTTTGCAACCTTGTCCCCTTCAACAATTAGTGATTTTGTGAGTATATTTGATTCAAGCATAAATGGCATAAGGATTTGCATTCATTCTCATTTCCATGTCAATGGGATGGTGAGGATCTGGTTTTCTATTCCTTCTGCATTGATTCACTTGGAACGATAAACATCTTAACAATATTATTCCAACATACGACGCCACTATGACAATGAATAGACCCCCGTAACTATGGAGAGACATTTTTACTGTGTCAGGAGAATTTGTAATGCAGACTCCAGAACCGAGCCACTTATCCTTGATCCTTTGAAGATCTCCGTTTTGTTGTAAAGATAGAATAGAAAGTGACATATCATTAGTTAAGGATGAGTTCTTTTGAAATGCCTGCAGGCGAGGGGGGAAATCCCTTAATAGACCACATCGATTGAAGAATATCCATATGGAAGTGGCAAGTTTAAATGCGATCAAGAATACTTACAAATGCAAATCCGCCAAAGTAGCCAATGTTCGAGTCAACGATCGTGTATTTGCATCCTAGGTTGGTAAGGAAGGTTGCCAAGTAAGGTGACTCATCAATAATTGCCGACACATTACCTGACGTCAATGCATTGTCATAATCTTCTTGCGTAATCAAGTTCATGAGTCGTTCTGATGAAATGAAGAGGTTATTCTTCAAGTAATTTACTTCGAATGAACCTTCTTGACATCCTATTTTTAGATGACTTTTTTGCAAGTCTGCGAAACTTCGAATGGTTGGACGTTGTTGTTGTTGTTGCGCTATTAATATAGATGACAAGCTTGCTATATAGCTCGATGTAAATATGAGTACAAAAACTAGCCAAACTAGTGTGAATGCTCGACCTGAGTGGGTTTTGGCGTCATCCCCTGCGAAGCATTCCCTTTGTTTAGTAAAATGTGTCGAACATTTTCAAGGACAATATTAATATATGATATCTAAAAAATTTTGAACTTAGGTTTTCTTATATTCAACAATATTTATCCACTCATCATGTATAATCTGAATGTGTACTTACTATGAGAGAAGAAGATGGCCATGGCTGTCAACCTGGCAAGATCAATAAATAATTGATGGAATACAAATTAGAAACGATGTATTCTATTAGAATTTAGATAATAAAAACAAGACTATAGAGATGGGTTTTGAATAATGAGGATAATGTTTGGTTAAAAACCAAACCATGGAATGAACATTTAACTAGCAAAGAGAAAGAGAGAGTTGTAATGCGTAGGTAATGCCACTACCCTTACTAACATAGATTTGATGAGGTAATAGGTCATACCAAACCATTGGGAATGTACATAGAACAATATAATCACATCTGTCACATTATTTACCATTCCACAAATCATATAGTTTCTGCTTCCTTTCATTAAGACTTTCCAATTACCAACATTTTGGGAAGGACAAGTGAGACAATATGTTATTTAGGTACTCAATTATATAATGAGTTCTAGGGGGGTTGTTAGGAATATGTCCCTCCTATGGGAGGAACCAACTGGTCAGGCCGAGAGCCGACAATCGATGTCACAGAGAGCGGACAATTGAAGACAAGGACTGGCCAACTGGTCGGGCCGAGAGGCAACAATCGATGTCATAGAGAGTCAACAATAGACGATCCAAGTCGAAGACAAGACCGACTAGTCAGACCGACCGGAGGGTCGACGACAAGGCCGATTAGTCGGGCCGACTAGACAATCGACACTGGAGTCGACTACTCGATCAGTCAGTTGATTAACTGCGATTATTGTTAGTATAATAATAGAAGTGAGAGTAGTACTAAGGAACTATATTTGTAAATAACCCATAGGTGTATAAGTATAAATACACTTAGGGCAAAACATCGTGTGATGCATTGTAGAAAAGAAAGAATAGAATAGCGTAGAGTTCCTATAGATGTGTGTTACAGAGTGAAGAGTGAGTGTGATAGTGAGAGTAGTACTAAGGAACTATATTAGTAAATAACCCATAATGTGTATAAGTATAAATACACTTAGAGAAAAACATAGTGTGATGCATTGTAGAATAGAAAGAATAGAATAGCGTAGAGTTCCTATAGATGTGTGTTACAGAGTTAATAGTGCGTGCGTGATAGTGAGAGTAGCGCCATAGTTGTGTGAGCTTAGTAACTGTGTGTTACAGAGTGAAGAGTGAGAGTGGCGCCATAGCTGTGTGAGCTTAGATGCCAAGAACCCTACATGGCGGATACACTCTATGTAGAGAGAGTGTTGTATACTATCTCCTTTGTATTCTCCATTGTATAGTGGATCTTTGTTCCCGTGGTTTGCCCCGTTTAGGGTTTCCACATTAAATTGTGTATTCTGTGCATTTGTTGTTTTTCTATTTCCGCATTATTGTGCATTTCACAATCAGATTTCCTCATAAATCTCCATGATCGAAGACCAACAAACTGGTATCAGAGCTGGAGGTGCAAGCATGGAAGCATGCGTGAGTGGCTTCCTAGGCATGATAGTTCTACACTTTTAGAACTTTGCAGATTGGAAGATAAAGATGGAAGTCCTTATCATAATCAAAGACCTATACGAGCCCATCGACAGAGCATAAATACCCCCGGGACTATTAGAGTTTGAATGGAAAGTTCTGAACAGAAAGGCGGTGGCCACCATCAGATAGTGTGTCGATGTGAGTTTCCTTCAACATGTGGTGAACGTCACAAATGCCTATGAGATGTGCCAGAACTTGTCAGGTCTATATGAGAGGAAGAATGTCATCAATGAAACATCTTTGATGAGAAAGATTGTGAGGTTGAAGTATAGGGAAAGGGAAAGCACAGTCGAGCATGTAAGCACATTCATGTGGTATGTAAACCAAATTGCAGCAACTAAGTTTCCCCTTGAGGATACAATGCAGGCCATTCTGTCATTGTGTAGACTACCGGACAGGTGGGAGAACCTGGTGGTTACTCTCAACACCTCATTTCAAGAAGAGAACTTGTCGCTACAAACGGTAAAGATAAGCCTCTTTAACGAGGAGACAAGAAGGAAGGACAAGGGTTTCAAATCTGACTCAACATACATGTAGAGGAAGAAATCGGCAAAGAAGTCCACAAAGAAGGGACAAGTCCTAAGCCAGATCCAAGTCCAAAAGCAAGCTAACATGCTTCTATTGTGGATAGCCTAGACACTTCCAAAAGGACTGTGAACACATGAGGAAGGACAAAGGTGTCCATAATAATGTCGAACCCAGGAAGATTCCTGATGAAAAGGGCACATTGGTCGTAGATACAAGTGTTAAGGAGATCTTGTTCATTTGTGAACAGGCAAGCACAAATCTTGCAAGTGAAGAGTGTACGTGGGTAATCGACTCAGGTGGATCTTTCCACATAACTCCGTCGAGAGAGTGTTTCTCGACTTACATAGCTAGGGATCATGGCTATCTAAAGATGGGAGATAATGGGGAGTGCAAGATAGCGGACATAGGAAGTGTAAGCCTAATGATGTTGATAGATTATCGATTTAATCTGAGGGAAGTTCTAGATGTCCCCGATATCAGATTGATTTGATATCGACTGGAAGGCTAGACGATGAAGGCTACAATGGTAGCTTTTGAAACGGCAAGTGGAAGTTCTATCGAGGAAACCTCATAGTGGTCCGAGCACAAAAAGAGGGCACATTGTATATGATGCATGCCCGACTGTACAAGTCGAAAGTGAACTTGGTAGCCAACTCGAGTGGAGAGTTATGGCATAAGAGGATAGACCATATGAGTTAGAAGGGAATGCATCTACTAGTTGACCAGGAACTTCTCCCGGAAGTGAAAGGAGTACACTTGGAGAAGTGTGTCGGCTGCTTAGTCGGAAAGTAGAACAGAGCAGCATTCTACTCAAGACCACCAAGAAGAGAAGTGCTCTTGGAACTAGTGCACACCAACGTGTGCTATGTGGAGGCTCCATCACATCGAGGCGGACAGTACTTCGTCACGTTCATCGATGACTACAGTCGAAAATTGTGGACTTTAGTACTAAAATTGAAGGATCAAGTATTGTCGTTCTTCAAGGAGTTCCAAGCAAGGGCAAAAAGAGAGTCAAGTCAGAAGTTGAAGGTGGTCCGAACCGACAACAGTGGCGAATATAGAGGGCATTTCGAAGAATACTGCAAGGACCAAAGTATTCGAATCGAATACACAGTGCCAAAGACCCCAGCAATAAACAGGCTTACAAAGAGGATGAATCAGATGATAATGGAAAGAGTAAGGAGCATGATGTTGCATGCTATGCTGGCGAAAATGTACTGGACTGAGGCGATGTACACAACTGTTTATTTGATCAATAGGTCTCCCTCAATACCATTGAAAGGTGATGTCCCACATTAGCCCAAAGTCTTTGCGAAGAAAGAGAAAGAGAACCTACTATGTCAACTAAAGAAAATCTTGTATGGTTCAAAACAAGCTCCATGCCAATGGTATAAGAAGTTCGAGTCCTTCATGTTGGAATATAGGTTCCAGAAAACACAAGTTGATCACTATGTGTATGTAAAGAGGTATGATGAAGGTTACTTCTTAATTCTCTTATTATATGTGGATGACATCTTGAGAGTCGGACAAGACATGAAGAGGATCTTGAGCTAAAAGAAAGCTCTAGGCAAGTTGTTTGCAATAAAAGATCTTGGACCCACTAAACAGATTTTAGGGATGCGCATAGTTTGGGACAGAACTAAGAAAGTGTTGTGGTTGTCACAAGAGAAGTATGTGACAAAGATCCTAGAAAGATTCAACATCTCGGAAGCAAAGCTAGTCGGCTCTATGTTACCGGCCAACTAAGTTGAATGTTAAGCAATGCCTAAGGGGTGAGAAAGAAAAGGTTGAGATGAGGAAAGTACGATATGCCTTAGCCGTCGGCAGTTTAATGTATGCTATGGTTTGTACGAGACCATACATAGCATTTGCTATGGGGACAATAAGCCGATATAGGAGTAATCTAGGAAGAGAACATTGGGCAACTGTTAAATAAATACACAAGTACTTGAAAGGCACCTTTGGGGTATGCCTAAGGTATGGTTGAAGGGTTTACCGACTTGGAAACATTGGGGGACACAAACTCAAGTTCATCCACTTCAGGGTACATGATGACTTATGCATGGGGAGTAATGTCATGGCAGTCACAACTTCAAAAAATATGTGGCCTTGTTCACCATAGAGGCAGAGTATATGGCAGCGGTAGAGGCCGGAAAAGAGCTGATCTGGATGAGAAATTTTCTCAGTGAGTTAGGAATGAAGCAAAGGGAGTCCTTGCTTCACTGTGATAGCCACAACCCCATACATCTAGCCAAGAACGCTATGTACCACTCCTGAACCAAGCACATATAGAGAAGGTATCACTGGTTACAGGAGAGAGTGGAAGATGGAGAGTTTACTCTTGTGAAGATCCATACTGACTAAAATGGATCCGACATGCTCACGAAGAACCTATCGATGGACAAACTCAAAGTAAGTCGACAAAGGACAGGGCTAACTAACTCCACCCATAGGAGTGAAGGGGGAGTTTGTTAGGGATATGTCCCTCCTATGGGAGGAGCCGATAGTCGAAGACAAGGAGTAGCTGACTGGTCGGGCCGGGAGACAACAGTCGATGTCAAGGAGAGTCGACAACAGAGGATCCAAGTCGAAAACTAGACCGACTAGTCGAGCCGACCGGACTGTCAACGACAAGGCCAATTAGTCGGGCGAACTGGACAGTCGACACTAGAGTCGACTAGTTGAATTGACTATTCAATCAATCGGTTGATTATTTTCTATTATTATTAGTATAATAATAGAAGTAAGAGTAGTAGGAACAGAGTGAAGAGTGAGAGTGAGAGTGACGCCAAGACTCTGTGCAGAGAGAGTGTTTTATATTGTCTCCTTTGTATTCTCCATTGTATAGTGGATCTCTATTCCCGTGGTTTTCCCTGTTTAGGACTTCCACGTAAAACTGTGTACTCTGTGCATTTCCTATTTTTTTGTTCCCGCATTATTGTGCATTTCATAATCGGATTTCCTCACGAATCTCAGTAATCGAAGACCAACACGTTTGTAGTTGAAGATTTGGGCAAGCATACTATTCTATTGTCATTTACTCAAGCAAAAGCTTTGTTGAACGGTAGATGCTCCTAACGGGACAAGGATCTTGAAAGATGAGATGAGGCAAGGCGTAGTATGTTAGTTAGGTACTCAATTATATAATGCACACTAGTGAGGGCATAGTCTATAGTCCTTCAACACCCAAGTAACTCTCCGTCGAAGGTAACTAACTTGTAATTTTAGCTGCTTGATATATTTATTTTCCTAATATATTTATTGTTATGATGAACTCTACCCATGGTTCACGTCTCTAGATTTTTCTCTTCTTCAACAACACATTGTCTTCCTACATTCCTCATGATATCTATCCCCTTCATGTCTTTCAGTTTATGCTTGTAACTAATCTCCCAACCAACTATGGCTAGCAATCAATCGTAAGATTGTTGTCTAAATAGCTCCTGGAAAACAATCTAGAGCAATTGGGTAGCAGTTACTATGAAACCCTAAACCCTATTAGGTGAGGGTTACTTGAGAAACCTAGACATCTATCTTTGGGTTTGGGTTAACTTCATTTTGATATAAAGCGCGATATTACACATGTACTCCCAGCCCGGACCTCGTCCAATTCCATGTTCCTAAACCGTAAACCCTAGACATCTATCTTCAAGTTTGGGTTGTCTTCTTTTTGCTATAAACACTACCTCGACAAACCCTCCACCTAAGAGAGTCTTGTATCCCTTGTCAATATCATAGTACCTGCTATTGAAAGTTGTTCCGCACCTTGTCAATTGCCATCAATGCCATATTATGACTCGAATTTAACATATTTATTATCAATATATACAATTAAATATTCGCATTCATATGTTGTGTGCGTTTAAATTACACACTAATATGAGGTGTTGAAAAATCTAGTTTGATACAAACAATATGATATGAGGTGATCATGAGTTCTTACCAAAACGATTTTGAGAAGGCCTTTCCCCAACCTCCATCGTGTTCATCAGCTCGGCCACACCATTCCACGAAGAAGATCAAAGACATTGTGACAATAAATAATGCTCCAATGGTTATCCAAAGTTGCCAAGAGAAAGGGGAAATGAATGTCCAGAATCAAATATTACTCCTAGATTGAAGTGGCGCGATCATTTGAAGACTTGATCCTATATATGGCTGGGTAAAGTCTACTAACTGTAACCGGTCACTAGTGATCGTCAAATCAGCAACTACTCCATCTACGTCCTATGACCATGCATGCATATAGTGAAAACCAATACGAACGTATTACTGGAGCACAGAATTAATTAAAACCTTATTAATCCAACTTGTTGTATGCTATGTAAATATCATTATCAAGCAGTGGAAATTCAAAGCACCGTGTGCTTGGCATTCAAAGGTAACGCAATATCTTCATCAAATCGGCTTCCGTATGTCAAAATCGGACAACTCCCTCTCCATACGAAGCGATTCTAGTGCATACATTTTTGGCTCTTACTCCATACACTTGTACTTGATTGCACATGTATTTCTTTGAGTAAAAATTTCAATCTTTGGTATTAAATTTGCTCAAACTATTCCTTGGACCATTCTACACAAGGATTACTAACAAAGTTACTTTATCTCTTCGAAGTGAGCACATCGTACTCTCTTGAGAGTAGCTTTTCCATACAATACAACAAAACCAATTATTCACCGAATAAGCCTCTCATATTTGACTTATTTGGCGCTAAGAAATATAGATCTTGCACAATTAATCAAATAGATCTTACAAGAATAACTAGAAAACATTACCTTGGCCAACCGATGCTTGAATAGTATATCATGGAATGTCAAAATAATTTTAACGATGCTAAAAATTACTTTTAAAACACTCATATGTATTGGAGTTCAAACTCTTGTCCACTGGATCAAACCCTCAATTATAGATGGAATTATCAACAATTTGTTAGTGCCTATGTCAATCTTTGAACGAGATTCCATGGTAAGGGGTATGATATTAGGACAATCTTAGTAATTTGTTACATATAGTCTCGAGGTATTTTATGGACTTAGATATTAGTTTCTCCCTGTCTAGCCATGACATCCTACTTGAGGATTGCCACAATCCCTTATGTCTTTTCTATCATTAATGTGCACGTAGAAATTCTTGCTAACATAGATATAAACACATTATCGAGGTCCATTTATCATAAATGATTAACCTTAAGCGATTGATTTTTACGAAATTTAAGTGTCATTACTACAACAAAAACAAAAACAAATTACGTATAGCTAATGTAATACCTTAGAGACAAGCTTTTGCACAAGGTCATTATAGGTTGGGTCTACAAGGCCATCTCCATAGCCAATTAATGTGTAATTAATACGATAATTAAGCTTCTCAACGCATTCTTGAAACACATTGATGGCGAAGCCGGAGAAATTGACGACGGAGTTGGGCGTGACCGGTATCTCAGACGATTGCCAACTCACAAACTCCTCGAATCCAAGTTTGAGAGGAACAAGGATCTTCAAGTTGGAGGAATTGGTCGCGTGCGCAGTCGGAAATTCAGGGGAGAAGAAGATGGCAAGCACTAGGAGAGCCGTGATGAGGCCCATCGGAGCATACATGGTCGGGGGATGAGAATGACGGCCCCAACGGGTGGCCAAGTGTGAACTGAGGGGGTGGAAGGGATGAGGGAGAGAGAGAGAGAGAGAGGGGTTTATATATGTAATAATGTATGTATACATACACATATACATAATATATATCATGTATATGTAGTATATGTATATGTATATGTATATGTATATGTATATGTATATGTATATGTATATGTACAGAATGAGCAAGTCATGGTCTATTGCTCAGAGAGGATCATCTGCAGAGAATCATGCATTTTGGTCAATCCTTCGCTGTAAGGATGGATTGATGTGTCGCTGCTAGAACCAGGAGATTCTGATTGAGCTCTCCTCGTTCGTAAGGTCATCTAAAGGGGAGACCCACAGATCATGCATTGCTCAATCGCCATTCAACTCATTGAAAAATTTAATCTGCACAGACTCATTATATTCAAACCTCTTTTTCAGGAAATTATGTAGAGAGGAATTCTTTTGAACATCATCTATGCGCACTACCCTCTGTATCTGTGTTGACCTTGAGGAGATTCCTACCCAGCATATTCTTCGTATTTTTTTGTTCTTTTTGGGGGGGTATTGTATCGTCTCCCATGATCCATCCTTTTTCCATAACTTCAATAACAACATAACATACAATATGCAATTTTATTTGTCTAATCTACGAAATCTAAATAACATAATTTGGATTAGGTTTTTTTTCCACATTTTTTATGGTTTTTTTTTTCATCATCTATCGTTTTGACCATATTTGCATTACTCTACTTAATATATATGGAAAATGAAGTATAAATCAAGCAAAATGTAATTTGCAATATAATGAGATAAATGTCAAAGGCCTACTCTACTTAATCTATCATTCATAAAGTAATGGAAAGCAACATTATCCGTAATATAGTTTAGGGGAGTACAACCCCTTTTATTTATAGTTCTTCATTTCCTTTTTTTGAAGTGTTCCTATTACTCCTCCGTTAGTAGTTACCATTAAAATTTGAGCTACATATAGAACTAGATGGTGAGGAATGTCAAATGGAAATAAAATGACAAGTCGCAATGATGAAGAGCTTATGCGAATGTTTATATGTATATAAATTAATGCATTTATATTTCTATGATTGTATGCAAATGATTGTAAAAAATGTGCGTGTGTGATTGTTATATGCATGTGTAAATGAATGAATGTATGCATTTGTATAAATTAATGATTGTATGTGTATATATGTACAAAGTACAATTGTATGTATGTTTATGATTTTATGCATGTATTAAATGTTTCTATATGGCAAATGACTTCTCAAATTTGGCCTTTACATATTCTTTGTTCCCATATAACTTCATTGCTTCATAAAGTTACAAAGTATAGTGAAGCTTGGGGATGAAGTTTTGGAGAGGACATTCATGCCATCATCTAGACAACCTTCAACCTTCTTATTTCCATTACCGGGTATAGTAGTGCTCCAGCTCAAAGCTTCTAAGGTGCATATTGTTGCACAATGCCAATGGTCCTCTCATATTTTCCAATGTAGTGTAGGCTAGGCTTGAAGCCTTAGAGATTTATGTCACGGCATTGTCCAAACTATTCCAAGGGATCTCGTTTTCACACATGTTCTTATCTTTAGCCTTATCATTGGGCACTTCACGATCAAATGATGCGAAGTTGTTCTACACCACACTTACACCCTTGTTATAATCTTCATGTCCCAATGCATGGACCATTGTATTGACCACCTTCTTTCCTTTTATATTATTATCAAGCATTCTAATTCAGGAGAAAAATATATCCAATATCTCAAAGGTACTTGGGACTTCATTGTTAAATTGTAATGTAAGTGTGTATGGTAATGGACACATGCACATTATTCAGGCTATTTATGATTTCATATATATGTACGCATTACCACAATCATATACAAACATCCATATAATAATTTATTAATTAACACATTCATGCACGTTGTCGTAGTGTATTTCGTACACTACGTGAAAAAGTAAAAATAATATAACCGATTTAATTACATATAAATAAATAAAATAATATATCAAGATATTTATCACGTGCATAGGGCAGGATTCAAACCCTGTACCTCCACGTTGACAAACCCCAACCTTACCATTATGCTACCTTATCTTTAGTGTTCTACAAATAGATTTAATAACTATAAGTGCTTTATTTGCACCTACCTTTATTAAAAGGTAAATCGTGCATTTTTAGAGTGCGTGAATATTTTATAGAAAAACGCAAGCAACTAAAAAGTGACTCATGCACATCTAGCGTGCATGAGCACTATATTTAGCAAATAAAAGCAAGGATTAGAAAAGCATCACATGCATATTTAGTGTGCATGAACATATTAGAAAAAAAGCATGTAGCTATGCTTAGTCTCTCCCATCACTACATAAGGATGGGGAGCACAATGTAATAGGTGTGTGAAATATTTGGAAATTGGATATATTTCCGAAAACACCAACCGATTAATATAATCGTGGGATTCACGAAAATAATATAATCTATACTTGTGGGATTCACAAGTTTCTTATATCTTTCTTTCAATCTAAATACATATTCTTATCTAAATATTGATTAATCGAATACAATACACTCGTGGGATTCACGAAATTTCTATCTCTCTTTCTAATAATCTATCCATTACTAGCCTCATCTCATATTCTTCTTTCTCCTAGTCCAAAACCCCAGTGGTTCCCACCCGACTCACGCAAACGATCCGGAGCCGAAAGGCACGACAACGTACATTTATACACTCGTACACATAGATACCTTACGTTTAACAATTCAATTATAAACTAGCATAAATATATTCAAACTAACATTTATACACAAGATTCTCATTCATACATACACATTCAGTCACACACATATAGCATACATAAATTGATGCACACATTCATTCCTACAATCAATCATTCATGCACACACATACATACTAGAATTGTTTATGTACGTGTTTTAGGTATTATGGAACTTATGTTGGAGAAATTACCATCAACCATCCCAACACTTATATTCTCCATATAGTTGCACGATGGTATCGGGGTATACAGATGAGGATATAACATCACACTTGGCTCTCTTACAAACGCTCGAGTATGATGACCTCCGTAAGTGCTTCTCTAATGCCATTGCAAACACAAACTAGGAGGACAACTCATGTACAACCACCAGCACCAGAACCATCACCAAAACCAAGAACACGTATAGGCACCGTCAAGGGCACTTCCTACATTGTTATCATGTTGCAAATAATGCAATAAGGTTTGATTGAAAGATCCAACTAGACTGACTTGACAAGATGGAGGGTCTTGAAAGGTTTGTATGTCAAGAAACATTAGCCATATTTTAGTCCATAGTTTCTTGATTATCTTGCTTTATTTTGTTAGGACATACTAGAGATGTACCAAATGTCGTAACCAGCTTGACTTCTAGCATGGGCTGAAACCTACAACTGGTGGGTTTACAAATACATCATCAACTTCCACACGATCACGCGTGACTCTAAAAATTGATTGTAATCTTGACAAGAGCCTTGATGGAATTTCTCTAGGACTTAGGGTTTTGTTTAAAAGAGTTAGATGACCTTGTGGAGTCATACGTCCCTCAAACAGAGAGACCCATTGAAAGAGTTCATAAAGGTTTCGACATGCTCTCAATGTCATAACATGATCCTATAATTAACACGTTCGCGTTCAGAAGTGGAAGGATAGTGCATTCCATTTTTAGATTCTTTTTATAATTTTGCAAATTTATGCAATATATAGAAACTTGTTACATTAGTATGACATGTTCGTCAACCCATATAGAATTTGCTAAATTATTAATAGTTAACAAGTTTTAAAGTAAAAAACATGTATTCTTTGAATATTTATAAAGTTGATGATCTCTGAATACAAAATTTATTTAAAATTAAGAATATGACAATTGCTTATTCAATTTAAATGCTATATTATGTAATTTGCAAAGTTGGTTGAAATATTGAGAAAATCATGACCTCTAGACATAAAATGTAATTAAATTACAGGTTACGAACATGGTGTATACAACATTTGATAGCTATAGTTAGTGATTATGCATTATGCACTCTAATACTTAGTGAATGCGGCCCGATATAATACCTTACTCTAATGTTAGTAAGAAAGAAGAAAATCAAACATATGGACACTATGGACATAAAGTCCATGTGAAATATCATCTAGAGTTTTCCCAATACACACACATGAATGAGGACATCCATACACATGTATCATATAGTGGATACACTTGGAGACTCATTATGGTCACACCCAAAAGTAAGGCTTACCAAACAAGGTTCTCTACACCATGACAACGAGATCTCAACGCTTGAGCCATAGAATATCTTTGGTCCATGCTATGAAAGACCACTATTCTCCACAAGCTCGTTTTGGTCAACTTTTGCGAAATCCTTCACCATTTTCTCCAATTGTTTGAACCTAAATGGTTAATCATCATAAGAAGATCCGACCATATATAAATCGTATGGAATATCCACAATGAGTAACGTGTACTGCTTGTTTGGCAACTTCTGGATCATCTTCGGCACATCACCATAGTACACATTATAATACAATTCTTGGGTGATATCATTTTTGTGGCTAAACTTCTTGAAAGTTCCGTAATCGTCCACATCGAATGCCTTCATTAAGCACCGATTGTTTTGTTTCTGTGCTCTTTCAAGATGGGCAAGAAAGGAAGTTGGAAAATCATGTTTGTCTTTGACTTCTCCAGGCTTCTTGCTATGACATGGTTTCTATGTGAAACAACAAAAGAAGTAACTCATACATTGTTCACATATGTAATAAACTAGAATGGAAAATTTCAAATATGTAATACTAACCCAATCCTTAAAAGCAAAAAAAATTTCCGATAACTCCTTGTATGAAGATGTAATTGAATACTCTTCAGTCACTTGTTCTCATGTTAAGCAACCAAGTGTTGCCGGTTAGGAACATGGCCGACCCTCAGTCCTTCGGGGTACGTATCAAAGTGATCGTGGTACAGGGCAGGAAATTGCATAGCGTGTGGAACGTAGTGAGTTAGAGCATTGTGGTGAAAATACAACGAGGATACGTGAACTTGAGGTAGGACCCCAGGGCTTCCGACCAAAGGATATGAGATTCATGCGTTTATACTTTTAACAATTAATGGAAATGAGAAAATATTGTAATTTTTCATTAGCAAAGGAAAAGAAAATTACAATATTTCTCATTTCCATTAATTGTTAAAAGTATAAACGCATGAATCTCATATCCTTTGGTCGGAGGACCCGGGGTCCTACCTCAAGTTCACGACACTCGTCGTATTTTCGCAACATCTTTGGTGAACCCGACGTGAAACAAGGCAGTAGGAGGATATCAAGTGCAATGATGGCTTCGACAAGCGGAACTCAAGGAGAGGAATTAACGAAAGGCATGGAATACATGCTGAAGGTGAGAGATCGGGAGGCTTTAATCGACAAAGATGTTGATTGAACGGTGGAGATAGTTGGATGGTTTGGTGGCAAGAATATCACAGATCTCCTTGCTACCTATCTAAACGAGATGTAGCAGAGGGATGTCAATGATCTCAAACAAATTTCTAGCTTTAAACGTGTGGTGGAACCAGGGATCTGTGAGCGCATAATGGAGATCTAAAACGAGCACACAACTTGGGCAGAGTTCGAAAACGTGGTTCTTGCTGAATACATGCTTGAAGATGCGTCAAGGATGACTCGACATACACTAATGATTTGGATCGAGAAGAAAGGGAATAATCTGTGTGCGGCAGGAGTATATGCGGAATTTGACCAAAAGTACAACTGACTTCTGAGTGCGGATCAACGAGTTCTCGAAAGAGATAAAGTCCTGCTGTTCTTGAAGGTGGTGGATATGAAAGAACGGCGAGAATTGGGCAGCCTTTTGGAGGTTGAAATGCAACCAAATGGCTTGGTAGCGGATTGGGCGGCGGTGAAGAAGACTTTTAGCCGTCTTGATAAGCATCGACAATGGTTAGAGGAGACTGATGTGGAGAATCCACAATCGTGGAGGACGATGCCTACAATGATCGAGCCGAGCAAGCTGATCAACAATTTCGACAAGAAAGCGATGGAGGAATCTATAATCGAAGAACTCTCCAAGAAGTTTGAAGCTATATCACTAGCCAACTTAGGTCGACGCGGGCCCAAGGGCAACATGATCCACTCGAGCGAGACCCGGAAGCCACTACGAGTGATCTTCAGAAGAGGCTTTAGATAGTCATGTCGACCTTACTTTGAGAGAACTACTTGGGATCGCGAAGAAGGAGTTCCATGATACTATCGTGGACCTTATTAAGTGGAAGCGGTAACAATATGATGAAGGGGAGATGAAAACAAGTGCCATAACCATGACAAGATCGAAAGAGGAGGAGGAAGAAGAAGTGGTGGGAGATAGCCATTACTCTCAACCTCATTGGCCAAGAGCGACAACGGAGATGCCGGTGAAGATCGAGGAGAAGAAAGAGACCGTGGTGGCCTTGATTGACCATGGCTTGGAGATCAACCTCATGTCGACCGAGTTCTACAAGAAAGTAAGATGGCCGATTAATACAAACCACCGATGGAGGATTTCAGTGGCAACGAAGGCCACATGGACTTGTACGTAGCTTGCCCCAATGTTAAGGTCACGATCAGGGATGTGGAGATTGATCAACACTTCTTCGTGCAAGACTCGGCTTTGCATCCTGTCATCCTAGGACAACCGTATATAACATCGTCCCGGATGGAGACCAAGGTGTTCGATAATGGAGTAGCCTTTGCGTGAGTCAAGAGTCTTGATAGTGAAAGATCTGTTCAACTCCTGATGGTGCGAGCTAATCACGAAAGGAAGTGAGATAGCCTTGGAGGTGAATCCTCGGATTTTTAAAGCGAACTATTGACGCGTAGCCCACAAATAGTCTGAGCAATCAAAAATCTCCACAAGGAAGCAAAGACCGTGGATTGCAAGGAGAAGCAACATGCGTCACACCTAGGGCACATGTAAACTAACACTACTCAACCAGAAGGACAAGCATTGGATACAAGACTCCAAGAAGGTGCTAGACGAAGAAAGCATAATCGAAGAAGAAGAATTCCTATCTCATATTCTGGAGGAAGCCTCATTTAACAACACCATCGGCGAAATAGAGGAAGTCATGGACTTGAGCTATCCACTCTGGATACGATCAATTCCAGTTGGCGATCAACGGTCGTGACATTACAACCATGAGGACTCCGATCGGGCTTGTGCGGATGTGTACCTTACCTCAAGGTGCAATGAACTTGGTGGCTCATATGGTGAATGCCATGAACAAGGTCTTGAAGGATTGCATCCCAAGCATCACGATGCCATTCTTGAATGACAATCCGAGAAAAGGATGTTTGGATGAGGAGAAGGATGAATCGAAAGATAAGGATGGATGCAGAAAGTTCGTCATGGATCATATGAAAGATTGCGAGAAGGTGCTCCAAATGCTCAAAGATGCGAATTTGACATTTTCGGAAGAAAAAATCTCATTCGGGAAACTAGAGATCTTGGTGGTTGGTCACTTGTGTGGAGCATACGGTCAGAAGGCTTCACCATCCAAGGTGAATGCGATCCAAGACATGAAAGAAGAATGAGTAACCCAAACGGAGGTTCAAAGGTTCCTTGGAGCATGTGTGTTTTATCATATTTGGATTCCACACTACGCCCACATTGTTGAGCCATTGTATGGTCTACTAAAGAAGAAGTAGAGGTTCGAATGGATGGGCGAGCATACTTTCTCCTTCTGAAGGCTGAAGAAATTATTGATGGAGGCACCTGCATTATGGAAGGCAGACTATTCAAACGGCAAGCCCATTTTCGTGACCGTGGATACTAGTCCGACCGGAATTGGATGGGTTGTCAACCAAGAAGACGAAGATTGCAACCGATATGCAATTCAGTTTTGCGCAAAAGTGTTAAGTGATAGGCAAAGAAGGTATGCCCAAGTGAAGAGGGAGCTATGGGGAATTGTATCGGCAATCAAGTCTGATCGTGACTACCTTATTGGAGGAGAAGTCATAATCGAGACAGATTGCCTACCAATCTTGGGTATGATATGTAGTTGTAGTACACTAGATATTGCCATACTACGTTGGATTGCATATATCAAATCACTCAACCTAGAGATCCTTCATGTAGCTGGGAAGCGTAACGTCATTGCAGACATACTAGCACGAGAAAGATACGACGGAGAAGAAGATCGACATTCTAATGAAGAGGATGTTGGCTTGGATTTCTTTACAAGTTCCTATGCTCGGGTGCTGACTACTTTCATAGAAGAGGACTACGAAGGAGAATTCGTGGTGATCGGGAAATACTTGAGTTCTCTCCAAAAAGATGAATCATGGTTGACAGAAGACTTCCACCAAATTCGGAAGAAGGGGTACAAGTATTTCCTTAAGGATGGAGCTCTTTGGAGGCATGCAAAACAGAAGAATGGGACCCCAATGAGAGTTGTTTGCAAGCTGGAAGACCGACAAAAACTAATGTCTGAATTTCATGACAATGTTTTTGTAGGCCATCGAGGAATATGGGCTACATTCGCGAAGCTTAAGGAGAAATATTGGTGGTCGTGCATCTACAAAGATGTAGCAACTTATGTGGAAACATGTAAGGAATGATAGATGTTTTCAAATGTTCGCCATCGAGATGAACTTCATCTGACTTACCCGTTGGCTATGCATGACAAGTGGATGGTGGACATCGTAATGATGCGAATGGGGCGATGGCATATGAAGTATCTTGTGCTCGCGAGAGAGGATCTTACCAATCAAGTTGAAGGGCTAGCATTGAGAATTAAGAAGACATCATCAGTATGCAGATTCCTTCTTGGAGATGTTATTTGCAGATGTGGATGCGTCAGCAAGATAGTGGTTGATAGAGGCGAGTTGGATGCCAACGAAGCTAGAGAATTCTTGTCTAGGATGGGAATCAAATTATCTCTTACCACGGCGTATAATCTGGAAGCGAATGGGAAAGTGGAATGTGGACATGGACTGATTGTGAAGGCTCTAGTGAGAGCTTGCCATGGGAAAATAGGAGAATGGCCATGTCTATTGCCATTTGCACTATGGGCTGACAGGACTACTCATCGCACGGTGATGGGATACATGCTGGAAGATCTTATATTCGGTCAGAAGCCGATAATGCCAGTGGAACAGAGTATTACAGTTTCATGGTTTGCATTGCCATGGCAAGATGAGATAAGTAGAGAAGATCTTCTAGCATTGAAGATTCACTAGTTGGAGCGGAAGTTGGAAGATATAGAAGTGGCTAAAGCGTGGCAAAAGAATGCAAGGCTGAAAAACAAGAAAGACTTCGACAAACGACATTGACTTTGTTCGAGGAAAATCGTTGAAGGAGATTGGGTGCTGGTCTACGACAGTAGCCTAGACAACCAACATATTACGGCTCGAAAATTTTCACAACGATGGTTTGGACCATGTGCTGAAGAAAGTGGAAAATAATGCAACATATCGTTTAGTAGAACTGGATGGTACACCACTTGCTTTGCCAATTGCAAGAAACAGAATCAAGATCTTTAAGAGAAGAGAGGCCCCAAATCTTGAAATCAAAGCTCTAAACGATGTAGCCTCGACCATCGAGGTTGAAAAAGAGTAATCAAAAGAGGAACCTCACCACAATTGGCACATATTGGTGCAGGTTTGGTGGGGGTGAATGTCATGTAGTTCTTCACACACGATGTCAAAAAATAGTAAATAATTGTTTTAGATTAATTTAAATGTCTTAGTACAAAAAGATGGACGTCTTCAAGATATCCCACATAGATAGGACAACATCGGATCCAATAGTATATAAGGAGGGTCAGAACCTATTTGTTATATCAATGTGTGGAGCATAGAATGTTCAAGGTGATTTGGGCTAGATTGTGTTGATGAATGGGTAGAACGACGCACGGGCGCATGCACCGTTCGAAAGGATGCGTGGCTCGGCAATTTGTGACGTACGGCTTGGCGTCTGAATCGCGGGATGGGTGCACAGTTCAAAAGGACGTGGGCTCGACGGTTCATTACACACACAGGCACATGCACGGTTCAGAAGGACGCGTGGCTCGACAATTTGTGACGTACGGCTTGGCGGCTGAAGCGCGGGATGCGTGCATAGCTCAAAAGGACGTGGGCTCGACGGTTCATTACACACGGCTTGGTGTGGCTCAATTGCGGGATGCACGCACGGCTCGGTCAGGACAATTGCATGGCTCGAGTCGGTCGGGACGCAAATACGAATCATGCACGGGCTGAACTTTATGGATGATTGATGCAACTAAAAGTAAAGGCCATGCAACTAAAAGTAACGGTCATGCAACTAAAAGTGGGCATGCAAAGGAACATCAAAGGCAAAGATCAACAAAGAACCCCATATATATTTTACTCTCTTCTTTTCTCCATGGGGGTTGCTCCCTTATCTTATCAAAGCCATAACACTCAAAAACCCTAATTTTTTTATCAGGGCCATAAACCGTAATTTTCTTTACAGAAGCCATATCTCTCAAAAACCCTAATTTTTCTTTTTTTCTATTAATCTCAGTAAACCTAAAACTTCTGAATCCCAATCTTGGGACATATTGGAATTTTCTTTCCCTTTGCTAATGAAAAATTACTAAATTTTCTCATTCCCATTAATTGTTAAAAGTATAAACGCACGAATCTAATATCTTCTGTTTGGAGGCCCCGAGGTCTTGCGTCAAGTTCATGTATCCTCATCATATTTTCACGACAATGTGTTTACTAACGGCGTAACACTTGAGACGGCTACAACCGAGCTCCTAGTGTGCGTAACCACGCAACTTGTATTCACCTTACACACTTACGTTGATACAGTCACACAGAGACAACAGAGAAGAGACAAGAGATAAGAGACAGAACTTAGAGAAGACCAAAACTATATTAAACGATTGTGCTTAGTATTGCGCTAGCTCTTTATAATGTTCATATGCCCTTTATATACACAGGGCCTAGTCGGTTACGCTTCCCGCCTGAACCGTTAAACGCGTTACTTCAACGCTTCTATTATAATTAATACGCTTCTTTATCATGAGTTATTTACGTGTGTCCTCTTACGGCAAACAACACATGGCACGCCTGTGGGACAATGCCTTGGCATGTCGGACCCCTCCTCCCTTTACTCGTCTTCCAAAATATTGAGGATATTTAGCGTTCGTCGTTACTTGTTGTGATTGGTGGCACCGTAACGTGGTTAGGCTCGTCGCTTTGTGGCTCAACCGGCGCTTCCTCTTTCTTTTCAATTGTTTTTCATTTTTTCAAAAAATAAATAAAAATATATTAAAAAAGTGGATTTCCAACTGAAATCTAATGCACTACATCGAATTTCAATTAAAAATCCAAATTTCTTTTAGGTTTTTCATAAAACAATGAGATAATAAAAAAATATTACATTTTCAACAAAATCTAAACCATTGAGTCGGATTTCAATTGCAAATTAATGTTTTATGAAAAAACATAAGAAAAATATTGGACTTTCAACGAAACTCAGTGATTTTGAACGGAAATCCGATGCAGTGCATCGGATTTCCATTGAAAATCCTGTTGAAAATGATCTGTTTTCAACGGGAATCCGATGCAGTGCATCGGATTCCCGTTGAAAACACATCATTTTAAATGGAGAAAATCACAATTTGTTTATTTTTAACACTTTTTTAGAGAAAAATATAAACAAATAAGAAAATTTTTAAACAAACAAGAAAAAGTGGACTTTCAATGGAAATCCGATGCAGTGCATCAGATTTCCGTTGAAAATCCATTTTTTTCAATTCCTATATATTTATTTATGATAAAAACAAAAACAATTCAAAACAAATACAAAAACAAATTCAAAATATCTGAAAAATTGGAAACAAATAAGACAAAATGGATTTTCAATAGAAATCCGATGTAGTGCATCGGATTTCTGTTGAAAACCCATTTTTTGCAATTTTTTTTTTTTATTTATGGGAAAAAATGAGAAAAAATTTAAAAAATACAAAAAAATATTTTAAAATATGAAAATTTGGTAACAAATAGCAAAAAGTGGACTTTCAATAGAAATCCGATGCAATGCATCGGATTTCCTTTGAAAATTCATTTTTTCAATTTCTATATAGTTATTTATGAGAAAATAGACAAACAAAATAAACAAACAAAAAGTGGATTTTCTACGGAAATCCGATGTAGTGCATCGGATTTCCATTGAAAATCTGTTTTTTCAATATTTATTTATTTTTTATAGAAAAAATTCAAAAAAATAAAATAAAATAAAGGAAATTTGGAAAAAAATACGTAAAAGTGGACTTTCAACCAAAATCCGATGCAGTGCATCGGATTTCCGTTGAAAATCCATTTTTCAATTTTTATTTATTTTTTTATGGGAAAAATAAAAACAAATTCAAAAACAATTCAAAAAATAAGAAAATTTTCAAAAAAATAAGAGAAATTGGATTTTCAATTGAATCCGATGCACGGAATTGGATTTTCAATTGAATCCGATGCACGGAATTGGATTTCCATTGAAATCTAATTTGTCAATTTTTATTTATTTATTTACGAGTAAAATAAAAAATGTTTATTTATTTATTTATGGGAAAATGTTTTATTTTTTCAATTTGTATTTATTTATGTATTTTCGGGAAATCCATGCAATGTATCATATTTTAGTCTATGTAGCTAGAATTCAATGCAATGCATTAAAATGCAAGAGTATTTTTTTAATGGAAATTTTTAAAAAATTCCAAGACTTACAGGAATCTGATGCATTATATCCAATTCTAGATGTATAGATTAAAATTCGACATGTTGCATCAAATCTAGATGGAATGAATCAGATTTCTGTACGACATCAAAGGCTTACTATGAGAATCTTTAAGACATTTTTTAGATTCTAATGATTTTGGTAGAAAGCTTCTCTCACATAATCTAATCTTGTAAATGGAAAGTACATAATGAAATATCATAACCAAAAAGTGAGGAGGAAAGATGCATCAAGCACATCTACTCTTACATTGGATAATGTTTATATATTAGTGTATGACTTATCTTTGACCAAAACAAGTTATCTGTGACAGACCACAATGAAGATACTAAAAGAGGATCTGGAATGTGGCTTCAGACACAACACAAAGACAAAGAAGAAGCATGGCTCATAAACTCGATGAGGTTGGATTGCAATTGGATCAACACAATGCATTAGTTGCCATTGATGATGAGGATGAGACCTCATAAACTCATACTAGTTCATCTAATGGGTATGAAGATGATGACATAAACTTGAAAAATGATTGTCCTGATACGTTAACGATAAATATTGTATTGCACATCAAGATTTGGATTCAGAATTTCTATAAATATTGGGGTTAGTCATTTTGGACATTCATTTGTAAGTTTGGCATGTCCATTATTTAGGCATTTTTTTGAACACCTAAATTTCTGTACATGTTAAAAATCAATATATTTTTGGGTCATTTTTAAAATTCCTTTACGCATGCAACACCCCTTATTGTGAATCACCCTAATTTGTGTCATTTTTTGATGGACAGTTCTCAAAATGGGACATATTACCTGTTTCAAATGTCCTGGTGTTAAATGCTTCTGCAAACTCATTGATACTTAGACCAATCCTAGCATTGCGGATCGTAACTTTATTCACTGGTTGAAGATCTTGTATAAACCTTAAGGTTCCATTCTTCTTTGGTACCGTGAACCAGTTATTCGAGTAAGGGGCATTTGATGGCTCCAGAATTCCCATCTCAACCTTCTCTTTCAAGAGCTTGATTAATTTTGGAATGTTCGCTCTTGGGACTGGTATTGGCTTCAGGTTCCACGACACATGTGGTATTGTGAATACCATAATCGGTTTTATCATCCTTGGATTGGTGCATCCTATTTCATTTGGATGGAATGCAAATGCTTTCCCATGTCTTTTGAGCATTTCCCAAAATGCGACTTCCTCTTCTAGCAACAAAAAATCATCTTTCTCGGCACGAAACTTTTCTCTTGTCTCTTTACTGAAGGCATGTCTGATTCCTCTCGGATCCCATAGGCTTGGATCTTGTGCAACTTCATTCATCCTTTGACAACTATCCTCAAATAGTAAAATAGCAACATGCTTTACTTTCTTGTCCACTGTTTTGTATTTCGTATTAGCTTCGACATTCTCTGCCATGATACTTTGATTATACTCGTCAATGGCGACATACATCTCGATGGAGTTTATCTGAATTGATCGCTAGCTACGAGGGCCCAAGTTCACGAAATTCTCCATTCCTCCAATGGTGTTGTTAAATGAGGCTTCCTCCATAACCCATTCGATGCTTTCATCACTTTCCAATATTTGTTCTTCTCGTAAAGCTTCCTTGAAGCTTTGCATCGGAGACTTCTCTTCTTTGTCAAACGTGTTGATTTTGCACACTCCATTAGGGGCTACGTACAACCCTCCTTTTGCAAATTCGAACTTTTCTTTCTTCTTGGGGCATACACTTCTTTGGACTATTCACACTCCGCTTGCAACCTGAAGCATCTTCTCCGAGACTATCCCGATTCCTTTCATGATTGGCACGTATAGTCAAGAACTGTACGGCCTTCTTCCCATCAAGACTCCTTATTCGAGAAAATGCCGCACCATTATCGAATACTTTGGTTTCCATACGGGATGATATTATGTAGAATTTCCCAAGAATGATAGGATGGGATGTTGAATCTTGAACAAAAAAATGTTGATCTATCTCGACGTTGCCAATCATCATGGGGATATTAGGACATGCACCATAGAGGTCTTCGGTAGATTTCGTTGCCGCATGGATCTTCCACCCATGATTCGTATTTATGGGCCATCTTCCCTTTTTGTAGACCTCAGTCGATATAAGGTTGATCTTGTACCCATGGTCTATTAAAGCTACGACTGTATCTTTTCTCTCTCCCAACTTTACTAACATCTCCGTCGTCGCTCGTGCCCAATGAGGCCGAGTATAATGGTTGTCCACCATATCATTATTGACTTCATCCCCTGCCATCGTTATGGATTTTTCTTTTGCTTCTTATGGCTTCTCTTCTTCCCCATCTGACTTTCGCCTTTTTCTCCTTCAAGGTCCACGATCGTACCATGAAATTCCTTCTTCCTAATGCCAAACAATTCCCTCAAGGACAAGGTCACATGGCTATCAAGAACACGGTCCTTGAGAATTTTCTTCAAATTGGTCATTTGTGCTATGTCCGACCATAGGTTATAGGTAGGCATAGTTCTTGTCTTCCGAGCGAGGTCTTCGACGTCAACCCTCATGAGCCGAACCATTTCTTCGACTCGTTTGCTCGACTCCCCTTTCCGGCTTGAGTCTCCATCCTTCGTTCGTAAAGCTCGACTTGCCTCTGCATCTTCTTTCTTTTCTGTGCTCCTTGTTTCATGTCTTTTTGATGGGTTTTCTTGCTCTTCTATTCTTTTTCTCTTTTCATCCACGAGCACCTCGTGCTTGTGACACATCACTTCTGCAAGTATGGTGTTGTCATCTAATGGATCCGACCATCCAGTTATCTTTGCACACTTTGGTCCACAAGCTCTACATCGTCTGAAGTAACTTTGCCCTTTTTCTTACACTCTAGAACAGAAGACCAAAACTTTCCCAACTCTTATTCCGGTCAATGCAGCATAGTGCATCGCATCCACATGAGTCGCGTCGGCATCTTACGTAACTTTCTTCATTCCCCCTCTTCCGAAATTCACCCTCAAGGGTCTTCTGGTTTCATTCGAGCAGATCATGTTGCCATCCATGTATAGGATATTTTGTCGAAAGGCCTCTCGAAGGGTCGAACAGACCCTTCTCATGTGGTCCATGTTGTCGCACCACACACATCTAAAGGGTTCTTTTCCTTTCGGGCCTCGACGATTCATGTTCGCTAGTGTGACTGTCTCGAACTTCTTCTCTCCAATTCTTCAATGATGTCATCATCAATCTTCTTTTCATCTGGGTTGCTTTGTTTGGGCGACTCAGTCACCTTTGGTTATCTCCGTTCCCCCCCCCCCCCCCCTCAATCCTGCCAAGTCAGTGTCATGAACCCATTGACGACGCTTGTCGAGCCTGTTGCATGCTCACTTCACTGCAATCCAGTCTGCCACAAGCCCCTTCTCTTGGGTATCATCTTCGAGGAGAGTCTAGAATTCTCGTCTATCCTTCATATCCACAGCTTTCAAGAAGTAAAAAGTCTTGTCCTCCTCAAGCAGCACTTCGTTCGTGGCGGGGAGATGATTAAACATCTGGTCAAACTCGTCGTATAACCTTGTTATCCATGGGACAAAAAGATAAATTAGTTAAATATAATACGACGGTAGGTAAGGTTAGTAGGTGAGGAAGGTAGAGTTTAGGAAAACGCCGAGCTTCGAGCCTCACAGTCAGTCGACGGCTCGGCTTTGTATGAACAAAAAGTATATAAACCGAGGTCTGCGTACCTCGGCAAGGGGGGCTACCTAGATCATTCTGAGCGAGGGTAATATCATAGGAGCAAGCTCTGTACATATTGTTTCCAGTTGAGGTGGAGTATTGTAATCGCTGTAAGCTTTATCATGAAATATAAGTTTCGTCTTTTCTAAACTTCTATTTGTGTATTCTCCCCGTACTCGTAAATCGGGCTACGTTCATACTTAACGGGTTGTAGCTCGTGTACGATCCGTGTTCTCCATTTTTTCCCCCGTGTAGAAGAAGCTTCCACGTAACACGATCCCTTGACATCGATAGCTTGTGGGCTCATCGAAGGTGTTTTCCAAAGGAACGGATAACAACCCTCCAAAGGTGTTCTCCACCAAGGAAACAAAGGGAGAAGATTTTGGCGCTCTAATGGGTGAAATCAAACCTCACGAGGATCAAGCCTTACAAAAGATAGGACGGAAGAAGCAAGCATAGAATGCTTCGCTCCTCATGGAACTACCAGATCTGAACATGGCCTTAGTTGAGGCATATCGCAATCTACACCACACTACTCAGGCAGCCAAGGACATGGCCTGACATATCAAAACGGTCCATCAGCAAGCCAAACGGGCTACTGAGCTATGGCAAGCTGCCGAGGAGAAACTTGCGACATTCAAGCAGCAACAACCGCCCTTAAGCCTCCTTGCGCAGAGTGACGTTGTCTCACCAGCCACTCTTCCGAACCTGAGCCCGAGTGCTGAAGGTACCACCCACCCCAGGGTAGCCACGGTCGAGGCCAGCACAATGAAGGACTCGGTACAGACAAGTGAACCATTGTCACGAGCAGATATGAGCCTGCACCCCCAAACCAGCCAAGCCTCCACGCAAACGCCACCACCCTCCGTTGTCATGGAACGATCTACACAGATAGACAGGGAGCCCTCGCCCCAAATCCAGCAAGCGGCAACCTAGACAGGGCCTCCTCTCCAGGACTACCAGGAGGAGCTTCAGGCCCAGATCGCTCTGGCCGAGTTGGCAGAACAGAACCACAATAACATTCTTGGCCAGCTAAGGGAACAAGCCACAAGCCGCGAAGCGAACCTCAAGCGACTGCTTGCTGAAAGGTCGGGCGCGCTTGAAGTATGAGAATGAGAGGTGATGACCCTTCAGGTCTCTATCATTGAGGCCAAAGAATGTTTCCTCAAAGAAGCCGAGTGGAATAGCCAACGGGAACAAGAGCTCTTGGAGAACAACCAAGAATTACGACGTCATCAAAGAGCCTTACAAGACATGGCCAACGAACATATGCAAAAATGGAGGATTTCGGAAGAGCAAAGGGAAAAAATTTCCGATGCCTATCACCAGTTGCAAACCGAGCACCTCGCCGCTAAAGAACAACATCGGGATGCTTGGCGACAGGACATGGACGAAATTGTAGCTCAGATCACCACACGCTATGAGCAGACAATCACGCTCATCACCGAGAAAGCAAAGGATAATCAAGCTACTTTAGCTACTTTAGCACTCCTCATCTGCAAAAGCTAAGTAAAAGCCAGCATGGAAGGCAATGGAAGTTCACCACGGTAGCATCAACATGGATGATACTAAAATCAAGATCCTAATCAACAAGTATCGCCAACAATTCACCATGAAGATCAAAGAAATGCTTGACCATGTCTGGCAGGGGTGGTCAACCCAAGCCGCGGACCTACACATACTACGCGCGGATGCCGAGAACCGACGGAAGGAGGGCCGAGGTTTTTACAAGATGGATGACACCAGCATCCAGACCCTCCGCGAGGACTTAACGGAGGAATATCATGCCTTAGCAGCTTCCCACACCGCGGCCATGGAGCAACTCTTAGAGGAATTCAACGACGATCTAATGGTGTTTCGCTTAGAAGCCAAAGCGTACAAGGAGGAATGACTCGATACAGTGATTAACAGAGCTCCCACAACCACCGAGCAAGGACCCGAGTCAACCACCACGGCAGTTAGACCGGAGAAACCTGCCCCTACAGACCTCGACATCCCACCCGAGCCACAGACTATAACCCCGACCCTGCCTTAATCGGTGCCAACAGAGGAGGGCACAAACGACGACACCGTCATCCCCAATTCGGCAACACAACCTCCATCACAACCTCCAAAGCGTACAAGGAGGAATGACTCGATACAGTGATTAACAGAGCTCCCACAACCACCGAGCAAGGACCCGAGTCAACCACCACGGCAGTTAGACCGGAGAAACCTGCCCCTACAGACCTCGACATCCCACCCGAGCCACAGACTATAACCCCACCTGCCGAGCAGCCAGACCAACCCCACGCCCCCGAGGATATCCTCGGCATATTGGAAGAGTTATAAAACCAACCTATAAGCCCTCGTAGGAACGGGCAATTTTTGTAATTTGTGTTGTTTTGCCAAATCCTTGTCCATGTGACAAAAGGATAAATTAGTTAAATATAATACGCCGGTAGGTAAGGTTAGTAGGTGAGGAAGGTAGAGTTTAAGAAAACGCCGAGCTTCAAGCCTCACAGTCAGCCGACGGCTCGGCTCTGTATGAACAAAAAGTATATAAACCGAGGTCTGCGTACCTCGGCAGGGGGGGATACCTAGATCATTCTGAGGGAGGGTAATATCATAGGAGCAAGCTTTGTACGTACTATTTCCGGATGAGGCCGATTATTGTAATCGTTCTAAGCTTTATCATGAAATATAAGTTTCGTCTTTTCTAAACTTCTATCTGTGTATTCTCCCCGTACTCGTAAATCGGGCTACGTTCATACTTAACAGGTTGTGGCCTATGTACGATCCGTGTTCTGCTTTTTTTCCCCCGTGTAGAAGAAGCTTCCACGTAACACGGTCCCTTGACACCGATAGCTTGTGAGCTCATCAAAGATGTTTTCCAAAGGAACGGATAACAACCCTCAAGGCGCTCATCTTCTTATTTTTCTTCTTTATCCACTTCATAAAGAAATGTCGAGTCATTCTCGACAAATCTTCCGTCGTGAACTCTACTAATATTTCTTTCTCGAACTCGTACCATGTTGTCTTCCCTTCTTGAAGCTCGATGACCCGCCTTTGCACGTTGTTGGCGACAACTCTCTTGAAACTTGAGATTTGACGTTGTCATGTTGTTATGTGTGCGCGTAGGAAACTAAGGCAGAACTGTAGCGGCCCTGAACCGAGGAGTGAGCGAAAGAAGAGGGAGAAGAGAAGAGAAACGATGGAATGGCAAAAACCGGGGAAATGCAACTCAAGAAGAACCAATTACTACAAGTAAGTGATTACAACCCTGTTGAGATTAGAACCGGCGTGCTGGCGATCAATCAAACACACTCACACACACACACCTAGGGATACACAATGGGGCCCTGCCGAAAGCACATGGGCTTCCCACGCAAGCGGACGCAAAAAACACCCCGTCCTCCGAAATGCCCATTTTTATAGGCCGCTGAGCGTGGGCTGTTACATCCTAGTTACATCACCTTTTATTCTCTGTCCCTTCAGATAGAGATACGCCTTGATTTGCTAATCCTATTAATATGTTTATATTTACATCACGCTGACCTATTCTTAAATAAGGTACATTAACTTAAATTGGGCCGGCTCGGACTTCGTTCTCGAAGGTTCGTCTTCATTCTTTCCAAAGTCGGATTTGCTCCGATCCGACTCGTCTCTACCGGTGGCGTATTCCGGTGTGAACCGTCTCCTCGGTTCCTTGTGTGAGGAGAGCACGATAGACTCTCGACTACTCACTGGCTCATCATCGGACTGGTCATTTTGACTCAGTCGCTCATCCGGCCAACTTAGCTGGAATGAGATCGGACACTCATCTAGAATACCAAATCCATCTTCATTCGGATCGTTTCGGGCTCATTGGCCTCGTCCTCCGGAATCGGGTCGGAGTCGTATATCAGAGTTTGTTAAGAGTATCATGATGCCAACTCATCAAATTCGACATCTCGGCTCACTCAAACTTGTTTTGTTTTGGGGTTATAGCTCTTATAACCCTTTTGCTCATGTGAGTAGCCGACAAGGATGCACTTCTCCGAGTTCGGGTCCAGCTTTCTCCGCTTCTCATCCGACACATGCATTAATGCAATGCTACCAAATATCTTAAGATGCCTTAAATTCAGCTTCCGCCTGAAATACAGCTCGTGTGCTGACACCTTATCCCCGATCCGGTTTTGGATGTAGACAGCCGCTTCGGCCCAGTAGAACTTGGGCATGCTCTTCTCTTCCAACATTGCCCGTGTTGCCTCCACAATTGACCAGTTCTTCCTTTCGGCCACACCATTTTGTTCTGGTGTGTATCGACAGCTGAATTCCCTCCGAATTCCTTTCTGCTGCAGATAATTGTTGAATTGGCCGAAAAAATATTCTTTTCCGCCATTCGACCGCAAGCACTTGATTGTCCTCTCTGTTTTCCGTTGTACAAGATTTTGCAAGTTCCAGAAATAATCGAAAACTTTGTTTTTCCTTTCAATTAGGTAGACCCATGTGTGTCAGCTGTAGTCGTTGATGAAGGAGACAAAATATCTGCTTCCGCCAAGACTAACGTTCTGTGTTAGTCCTGATACATCTGAATGTATTAGATCGAGCTTGTTACGGCTTCGGTTTCTTTCAGTGGGGAATGGAAGTTCGTGTTGCTTCCCGAGCTGATAGACTTTACAAATTTGGGCCTTCCAGCCACTAAATTTTGGCAATCCGAAAACAACATGTTTCGATTGTAGGTCTTGAAGCCTCTGATAGATGACGTGGCTGATCCACTTGTGCCACATGTGGATATCCGTTTCGACCTTACGTGCTTTTTCGAACATGGCGATGACAAAGCAACTCCTGTACCTGCACTCTTGCAAAATTATTCAGCCTTCTTCCTAGATGAAGCACCCAAGGTGCATAAACCGCACTTGTATCCCCTGGTCAACGATCTGCCCGACCAACACCAGGTTCTTTGTGATTGTCGAAACATTTAATACTTTCATTTGCTTTCCCTTTTTTCCGACATGCCTTAAAGGGACTTCTCCGACATGCACAATGGGGTGAGGAGTGTCGTTTTCGGTTCCTAAACTCCCGGTTGCTCCAGCTTTTCCGAAAATATGAACCACTGTTCACGGCTCGTCATGTGGTTTGATGCTCTTAAGTCAACGTACCACACTTCTCCCGATCCAGAAGGGGTCTTCTTCATTGAGTTCGCCTTGTGCTTCATCACAAAGGCTGGCCCTTTTTCGGTCTTACCGGTTCCTGATCCTTCTGATGCTTCTGCGTAGTGCGAGCTTTGTCAGTTCCCTTGTCCGATCTTGCCGTATCCAGATTTATCTCAATCGGAGTGCTTTTTCTAGCACTCGCTTTCCCGGTGGCGTTTCTTGCCACAGTAGTAGCATTCCGTGCCAGTTTTCCCTTGCCGGTTTCTGCGACGCTTTAACTCCCGCCGCTTGTGGCGGGTTTGGAACTGCTATCGACACTATCTTTGTGCCTTGGGTTCCGCTCTTGTCGGCCGCCTGCATTGCATGCCGACCACCTCATTCTCCATGCCCATAGGCCCAATCCACCTCTATGTAAAACATCTAGTTGTCCGAATGAGTGGTCCTTGACACACTCGCATGGTTTCCTTTGAATTGCCATGTGGATTTACCCCTACCGTTGTGCTAGACCACCTAGCCAGATCTCATCCTCATCCAATGTCACGTTGTTAGAACTGAGCGCGTCGTAGATCTCCTTAGTCTTGGTGGTGTAGTCGGTGACCGACATGTCCTATTGTCAAATACTGTTGAGCTCTTGCCGGAGCTGCAACTTCCGCGCCGTGGTACTTGTGATGAAAATCTTCTGGAGATTTTCCCAGGACTCCTTCTATGACTTTGCATCTTTGATGTAGCCTAGCATCTGGTCGTGCACATAGGATGCGAGGCAATACAACACTCGGCTCGCTCCTTGCTCCCATACCGGGAAGTTCTTGTGTGCCGAATTCGGTGTTTCTACATTTGCTCCTTCCATGTAGCTCCAGTATCCGTTGTCCAGGAGGTACTGATGCATTTTATACGACCAGGATGCATAGTTGCTCCGGTCGAGCTTTTCTGTTGGAAGGAAGCTTGCCATGCTTCATGTCCATACCTTCTCTTTTCGGTCTGTTCTTTTACCAATCGTTAGGTTTTTTCTTTAGAAAAAATAACTTTTCTTTGCAACAGAGGTTCTGAACCCTCACGCTTTGATACCATGTAAAAGTTTATATGAGGAAGCTTTGACAAACCGGTTTATTTGAATAGCAACAGATAACAGACACAAGGTGTAATGGAAGCTTCAATCATAGAGATATAGAGTGGGAGAGAGAATGAGAGAACAAAGCAACATAAACTCAATTCATAATAATAATGCTCTGTATGTATAGTGTGCTCAATGAGCGCTTTTACACACATTCTTAAAAGGACTCATAGATGTGCTTAAAAGTACTTCAATGCTCATACGAGCGACTCACACATACTCCTAAAAGTATGCCTATGTACTAGCCTAGATTCGTAGGCCTCTAACGTCCTACTAGTTCCAATCCGATTCAACTCCTGGTTCTGGATACCATCTAGACATCGATCTGGTTCTTCGTTCCGGCTCTAGCTTGTTCAACCGATTTGGATCCGGTTGAGCTTGTCCACTCAACATGAAATAACGGAGGACGACTCGACATCGAATGACCAAGCTGATTGAAGAAATCGAACTGACAAAATCAGCACCTAGGAGATCCAGACAAGTCTGAAGGCCTACAGAGTTCTATCAACCAGGCCTCGACTATGTCTACTACACAGGCGAAGGAGAACCGAGCTCCTACGAGGAAGCCATAGTTGCGTGAGACACCGACACATGGCTACAAGCCATGAAATCCAAAATGGATGTGATTCATCAGAACCAAACATGGGAGTTGGTAGAACTACTAGCCGGAAGGAAACCGCTACCCTGCAAATGGTTTTTTAGATAAAAATATGTATTTGATTCAGAGAAGCCCAAATACAAAGTTCCGCTCCTCGCAAAGGGATTCAAACAAGAACACGGTGTCGTGTGGTTTTCCACACACAATATGAAAACTAGTAAAATAAGTATTTAAGATTAGCTTAATGGCTTGATATGGAAAGATAGATGTCTTGAAAAGCTTCATAACGCATTTTACTACACATGAAACGGATAAGTAAGTATTAAGTTATGTGAATATAGAGTTTGAGAAGATAAGGAAAATAGAATTGTGAAATATCCCACATAGATCTATCTATATAAGCAGATTGAGAACCATTAGTTTCCATCTATGTGTTGAGAGCACAAAAGGAATAGTTGGACTTGGACCAATTTGTCTACATGGACAAATGTGGCTAAAGAAACGGCGACTGAATAGAGCCGACAATCGGATAGAACCGGCAACAAAGCCGAGAATCGAAAACTATATGGAGCCGGCAACTGGATAGAACCGACAACAAAGCTGGGAACCGGAAACTAGATAGAACCGGCAACAAAGTCGGGAACTGGAAACCGAAAACCGAAAACCGGATAGAGCCGGCAATCGGAAACTGGCAATCGGACGGAGTCGGCAATCATCAACCGGACGACGACGGAACGGAAACCGGATGCGGACCGGACGGATCGGATGGGCGACGGTCGAGATGGACGAATGATAGGATCATGTGGCGAATTAAAGTAAAGTAAAGTAAAGGCGAAGCAACTAAATAAAAAGAGGCCATGCAACTAAAAAAAAAGGCCAAGCAACTAAAAATGGAGGCCATGCAACTAAAAGCGGACGCATGCAAAGGATCATGGGAGGCTATGATCAACGAAGAACTCCATGTATATTCCATTCTTTTCCTCCACTTTATCCTCTCTCCATTTTTTTTTCTTTTCTTTCTCAGCTTCCTTATCTTATCAAAGCCATAACACTCAAAAACCCTAATTTTCCCTACGGAAGCGATATCTCTCGTATAACCTAATTCTAATTTTCCCTACGGAAGCCATAACACTCAAAAACCCTAATTTTCCCTACGGAAGTCATATCTCTCAAAACCCCTAATTTTTCTTTTCTATTAATCTCAGTAAACCTAAAACTTCGGAATCCCAATCTTGGGACATATTGTAATTTCTTTTACTTTGTTAATGAAAATTATTAAATTTCATATTTCCGTTCATTGTTAAAAATATAAACGCACGAATGTGATATCCTTTATCGGAGGCCCCAAGGTCCTGCCTCAAGTTCACGTATCCTCGTCGTATTTTCGCAACAACGGGGTTGACTATGATGAGATATTCTCTCCAATAGTCAAGATGACCACCCTTCGGTTCCTACTCGGGGTCATGGTGGCAAAGGATGTAGAGCAAGAGCAGATGGACGTAAAGACTACATTTGTACACAGAGATTTGGAAGAAGATATTTACATGTCTCAACCGACAGGCTTCATTGGACAGTGGGAGATTTAACCCCAAATCATTTGTATACATACAAAAGAGTAGTCCTTTTATGGGGGAGTTTGTTGGCATAAAAGGTCGACTCCTTCCGCTTTGAATCTATAAGTGTGAACATGTCCGATAGTTAGGGCGTGACTACATAAGCTCTAACCTAACTTTGTATAAGTGAGTGTCTTGAGTCTTGGAGTGAAAGAGTTAGAGAGAGAAATAAGAACTTCCATTCGTGCTTGAAGTATGTCTATAATCATCTTCTTATTCCTATATATGTGGCATTTGTTGTGCATATATCAACAGGTTCTCACACATATTCTTCCGCGCATTCTTTCATACATCATCCATCAATTCAGACACAGATGATTTTCGCTCAGCGAATTTGGCTATAGTTTTTCAAGCCAACCAATTTCGACTTATATCTTTTAGCCCAGCCGACTCGACTTTAATTCTTTGGCCCAAGCTGATTCGGCAACTGAAGACAAAACTTAAGTGAAACCATGCCTTAATGGTTTAAACGGCTTGGTTCAGTTCAGTTCGATTTTAATGGTTTGAAATTGCGGTTAAAATGGTTTAACGGTTTGTAAAAAAAAATTATTTCAAAAATATTACTTGTTTTAAACAACCATTTAATTTTAAGCCTAATTCTCACATTTTAGGAAAAATATTTAAAATTTTGAAAAATTAAAATTAGAAATAATGAAATCATTTTTAAATTTTAAATTGTAAAATTTGAATTGTGACCTACGTTGAAACGATGTCGTGAAAATCCACCACTACGTGCGGATCGTGAGGCGGAACCGCCAGGGTTATGGATTGGAAGGAATTAGGGCTCATACGCATAACACAAGGAAGATTTACACATAACACATGTAGATGAAAGAAAAAATTAGTTTATGTCAAAATAATAGATTCTTTTAGTATAAGAATCATATTACAACGGTTTGGATGTGAATATAAAGGATTGTTTATAAAGGAATGGGGGAAGACAGGTGGAGAAAAGAAGAGACTGGAATATAGAAGGAGTTCCTTTGTTGATGACACCTCTTGATGTTGTTGACCCTTCTCCTTCCGCTCTCCAATTTAGTAGAGCTTCCACATCCCTTCTCCCTTCCCCCTTCTTCTTAAATGGAGCTCTTATTATAGGTTTAGGATTTCTTGCTTCCCTTCTTTTGTTTTCCCTCAAAGTTTGTCTATATGAATTGAGTTTCTTTTTATCACTATTTCTGTTTCGTAACATCAAATCTGACATGCAAGATATTCTTAGAAAGCTCTTTATGTTAGCTTTCTTATGCATATTTCCTTTTCTGATTTGGAAATTGGACGAGGAAATTAATAGCTTTTTACTCGACCTTGCTCCTCATATCGACGCCTAGCTTTTCTTTTCCCATCTTTTTCTCTACTTTTCTCTACTTTTGAAAACAACGTCTAACTTTTTATCCTTTCATTTATTACTATAGTTGATTTAACAACATTAGTTTATTTGGACTACTATTTTATTCTCTTTTGAGGGTGGTTTCACACTATGTGTCGAAAACATCATGACAACGGTTTAATGGTTTAACGGTTTGGACTTTGACCTAATGGTTTTAGTTGAACGGTTTTGTGGTTCGGTTCAGTTTGGTTGAGGTCTCGAAATTTTTAAATGGTTTGGTTTGGATAGTCTTGAGCTTAATTGAACTAAACCGAACCTTTGTTGATTTTTATTGAATATAGGGATATAATGGCCATATTCACATTACCCCATTGGAAAAATTAGGATAGGTTATTTATGTAAATAACATAAAGGGTAATTGCCCTAGTCTAGTTTGTATATAACCAGTTTGTAAGATGATGTTGCCATTGGTTTGTAACTAACTATTGAATTATATAGAGTATTGTTTGTGTGCCTCTCTCTCTCTCTCCCTTTACTTGTTCAGCTTGATCTTGAAGTTTGTCTATGTCTAATCTTGTTCAATCTACTTTGATCCCTCATCGTGTTAGTTTATTGACACATTTTGTTGGAGTTGTATCTACATCTTGACGACCTTATTCCCAACAAAAATGAAAGTTATTTTCTAATGCCATGATGCGCTCTTAGGAGCAGCCTAGAATACATCTGACACTTGTTCGCATGGCACCAATGTCAATTCAACAAAGTTGAGTGACTTAAAGATGTGGGACTTTTATGTCCCTTGGACATTCCCAACAATAAATGCAAAACTATATATCCTTGGATTTTATTGTTAGCCTTCCTCGCACCCAAAAAGGCCATGATGCCAGTTGGGTATTTGTTGATAGACAAACTAAAATGACCAGAACCCCGGGTCATTTGAAATAGGTAATGTCACATTCTAAGAATTTTCCGTCATAAAAAGGCACAAAATAGGTCATTTCAGAAAAAGGGATGCCGCATGCGTAAAGGTTTTTCAAAATTGAATCAAAATATATTGATTTTTAGCATGTCCGAAAGTTTAGGACTTTCCTCAAATGCCTAAATAATCGACACGCAAAACTTACAAAAGAATGTACAAAATTTACAAAAGGACTACCACCTATATTTATACATATTCGTGAATCGACAATTTGTTGTAAAATACATTTTTTATAGTTCATGTATCTGAACAATCACTTCCCAAAGCTATGTCATCCCCTTTAGACCCATCCAATGAACTAGAAGAGCTTTGTGAGGTCTCATCCTCATCATCACTAGCAACCAACGCATTGTCTTCATCCAATTGCAATCCAACGTCACCGTGATTATGAGACATGCTCCTCGTTCTTCTTTGTGTCATTGTGGGAGCTACATTTGGTATCTTCACATTTATTATCTTGGTTGTGGTTTGTCTTAGATGGCGTGTTTTGGTCAAGGAGAAGTCATACACTAGTATGTCTACATTATCCAATGTGAGAGTAGACGTGCTTGGTACATTCTTTTTTCTCCGGTTTCTGTGTGTGCGTTCGATATCCTTAACCATCTCTAAAGAGTACTTCCCAGTAAATGCATCTGGGGAAGAGGTATGATACCAATGAACCACAATGGACATAACTTGATTGCCTTGTTCATCCTTAATCATTTCAAGAATTCTAGCAATCCAAAAGGGAGGCCCCAACTCATCACCCCTAGCTAATATTGCAACCAACATACCAACTTGTAGCTCATGCAAACTGCCTTTCCATCTCGCCATTCAACATTCAACACCACCATTCAACATCATGATCACCAGCGTACTTCCTGGTGCACTCAATATTTTTTTATTTCTCTTCCAAGCATCGCATCCAATATATCTTTTTCTCTTCAATCAAACTACCAAGAGTCAATCTTTTATAGTTATCATACGACATTTGTTCTGCACCATGGATTACCGCATAAGGAAAACGCAATAGGAGCCTACATCCCTCTTGTGGCTCTCATTGTGAACTAGATGAGTATTGTTTGGCATACAACAATATTTGTTTGTGGCTCATAGAACTTCTTTTTATGAGGAAGATGTGGTTAAAATTGATATTATTAAGCGGTACAAGAACCCTACATAGAGCCCCATCACCATCCACGCAAAAGTGTTTAAAATCATAAACTTCATCCAAATGTTGTACTTCTTGCTTTGCGGTATAAGGTTCAAGGATCAACTTTGACAGCGTAGGAAGCATGAAAGCATCACATCTCGCTAATTTCTTTGAGAACCTACTAAACGTTTGATCTTTATGATCATGTGTATGATCTTTTTGAAAAACTAGAGAGGAAGAGAGAAGAGGAGAGAGAGAGAGAGATGATGATAACAGATTATATATTATAAGAAGAGTAAGTACAAAAGGGTTATGAGGCTAAAGACTGGCATTGGACCAATTTGGTTCAACATAATGCCTAGTGCCCTCTTTTATAGTGTTCTCAGGAGTAATCCTGAAGCTTCTAGAATGTTCCAGAAAAATCTGGAATATACATTAATTTTTTATAATAAAATGTAAATGAAAATAATATTCTACGTAGTACAATAAATGATATAATGGTCAAGAGCTCGACCCATATAACTTAAGGTCATGGGCTCGAGTCTTGCCATATCATGACATTATCCTCCCTTTAAAACGACGAGTGTCACAAGTCGTTTTGGATGGAGGACCCGGTTTGTGTGGATATTGACGATGGAAGTCTTCAAGAAGCGCACGAGCATTGGTCACATTCTCGATTGGTTCCCAAGTACGTTCGTTGGGACTATAGCCTAGCTAATCGACTAGATAGTAGAGCTTGCTGCGAACAATCTTGGAATCAAGGATGGCGGCAACCTCGTACTCTGCTCCATCTTCAAGCTCGATCGGGGGTGGAGGTTGTATAATACGTCCTGGGATGGTGCTCTCGTGATAGCGTTCGAGGAGAGAACTATGAAACACTGGATGTATCCAAAGTTGAGGAGGTAGATCGAGGCGAAAAGCGACATCATTAATCTTTCCGATAATACGGAAAGGACCTAATCGCCGATAATCCAACTTCTCACATGGGCGAGTAGTCTTGATGGGTCGTCGTAACAGCCACACCTGATCTCCAATGTTAAAACTAGATGGAAGTCGATGACGATCCGCGTAGACCTTGTGTGTTTGTTGAGCTTGCTGGAGATGAGTAGATAAATCCACTTGTATCTTGCGTAACTGCTCCAGCCGATCCTCCGCGCAAGGATTTGTGGACACTTCTAGGGTTTCAAGTACACTCCACCGAGGGTGACATCCCGTATAAGCATAAAATGGCGTAACTTTAGTGGAGAATATCTACCCAGTTATCTTGACGATAGCTGAGAAAGCACCGCAGATACTGCTCCAGCGTTTGATTTGTTCATTCGGCTTGGCCGTCGGTTTGTGGGTGGTAGCCAGAGGAGAGGTTATAAGTGACTTTGAGCATTTTAAAAAGGTGCTTCTAGAATTTTGACACGAACTGGGGTCCACGGTCGCTGACGATACTATCGGGAAGTCCATGATGCCGACATAGTTCACGCATGACAATTTCGGCGGTGTCTTCCCTGGAGATTTTCTTAGTACATGGCAAAAAATGAGCCATCTTCGTATATCCATCTACCACTGTTAGAATTGCATTGAACCCTTTAGAGACTGGAAGATCTGTGATGAAGTCTAGAGCAATGGATTGCCACAGCTTGCTTGGAATTGGTAATGGTTCTAATAAACCATATGGATGATGCCTTGGCATTTTCACTCTGTAGCATGTATCACAAGTCCGAACAAAATCTTCGACAAATTGTCGCATATGGGGCCACCAGAATGATCGTTGTACTAAATGTAATGTTTTAGTACTACCAAAATGCCCAGTTGTATATGTGTCATGACAGTTTTGTACTACTCGAAGGCGGCAAGAACCATTAGGACCATACAAAAGTTCTTTAAAGAAGAGTAATCCATCATGGTATTTGAATTGCCGATAGTCCGTACCTGGTGGTTGCGATTGTGAACACGGAGCTCGAGAGGGATCAATTTGTGCTATTATAGCTTGGGTGAAAGCATCTGTCTTCAGGTCTGCATGTATGACATTAATAACGTGGGAATCCATGGGCATGCCAAAAACCTGTGTTGCTTGCAATCGTGCCGGTCCCAAGATTACTTGCTTTTGGTTATCAAAAGCTGGCTCGCCAAGACGCGGTGTTAGATACGAATGTCGTGATAATGCATTTGCCTTCCCTTGGTGCTTCCCTAGACGATATGTAATTTTGAAGTTGAAACGCGTGAGGAGGTGGGCCCACCGAGCTTGACGTCGATTTAACACACGAGCATCCTGAAAGTAGGCAAGGTTTTTATGGTCACTGAATACGGTGACTTGATGAGAGGATCCCTCTAAAAAATGCCTCCATTGCATAAACGAGTCCATTATTGCCAATAGCTCCTTATCATGAATTTCGTAGTTGATTTTGGCAGCGTCAAAGTTGCGTGAGTGAAAATCCACAGGATGTAGCTTCTCATCATTACCCCGTTGTGACAGAATGCTCCCCAATGCGAAATCCGATGCGTCAGCTTCGATAATGAATGGTTTTTCTGGATCGACATGAGCTAGAATTGGAGCCAATGTAAATGCTTTTTTAAGACTCTCGAAAGCCATATCTGCTTCTTCAGACCAAACGAACGATTGTCCCTTCCTGGTAAGTGTGTGAGAGGCAGAACAAGCTTTGAGTAATCTTGTATAAACTTCCGGTAAAAATTGGCAAAGCCTAAAAAGCATTGCACATCCCACACCGAGCGCGGAGTCTGCCATTCTACCACCGTCTTGACCTTAGCTTGGTCCATGGAGATGCCTTCTGATGAAATGGCGTAGCCGAGAAATTCCACCTGGTTGCACCCGAAACTACATTTTTCTAGCTTTGCGTAAAGACCATGTTCTCGAAGTCGTTTTAGTACTAACAGTACATGAGAATCGTGCTCTTCTTCGGTCTTTGAGTAAACTAGTAGGTCATCCAAGAGATCTCGGAATATATCATTTGCCATGTGCTGGAAGACTATTGGCGCATTAGTGAGGCCTAACGCCATGACCGTATACTCGAAGTGCCCATATCTATTGCAGAACGCGGTTTTCCATTCATCTCCTGCTCGGATCCGTACGAGGCTATAGGCCCCCCATAAGTCGATTTTTGTGAAGAACCTGGCACCATTGATCCATTCTAAAAGACTTGAGTTAAGGGGAAGTGCATACCTATTGCGGACTGTAACTTTATTCAACCCACAGTAATCTACCACCAGACGAAGTGAGCCATCCTTTTTCTTGACGAAGAAAATGGGTGCGTCGGTTGGAAATTTTGAATGTCAAATGAATCCATTCTCCAAATTCTCCTCTATATAGGCTCGAAGGACTTCTAGCTCGGTTGGTGACAAATTGTAGATCGGTCCCTATGGTGGGTGGCTCTTTCCCCGGTTGTAAATCGATGGGGCAATCATATGGTCGATGGTGAGGAAGCGTATTGGCTCGTACTTTATCGAATACATCGGCATAATGATGATACTTCTTTGGAAGTTGAACGGTGGACTCCTCTTTAATGCTGTCGGAGGGTTTTAGTGATATTGCGAAGAGAAACATTTCTTCCTTGCGTCCTTCTTCCCGCAACTGATGTAGTGAAATGGTGGCAATCTTCTGAGTAGATCCTTGGGTTTGTCGACACCGGATTTCTCTTGTTCTCCAATCTATGTCTAGGTTATGTAACTCGAACCATGGTAATCCCAAAACGATGGGATGTTCTGGGATACTAATTATGTTAAATGATACTACACATTCTAAGTTATCTAGGACAATATTAACGGGTTTTGACTCTTCTATGATATTTCCGGAAGCAATGGGACGACCATCAATGACGACTACAGAGGCTGGACACGGGAGTTTTCTAAGAGATATCTGATGAGCTTGGGCAAAATTCCTATCCATAAAGCAAGAATTAGCTCCGGAGTCTAGAAGTGCTAAGACGTGTATTGGAGGGGTACTTTTAGTACTAGTTGTTACTTGGGCTACGAACACATTGCTAACTTGCTTAGAGGGAATGGAACCACTAATGGGTTGCACAGATCTAGGGCTGTCCAACCAAACAACTCCTATTTTGGCTGGACTTAGTCGTTTAACTCTTCTTCTAACTGACTAAGGACATCAAATTTGTTCGCTAGATCTAGGCTATTAGTACTATTAGTACTATCAGATATCCCTATTGTAATAGGCTCAGGCTTAATACAATTAGAACTAGCAACTATTTGGTTTACCTGTCTTCTTTGGCATATGGGGACAATTTATTGCAATATGTCCTGGTCCACCGTAGTAGAGACATAGTCGATTTGTTCGGTGTCGTTGCTTTTCTTTTTCGGATAATGGCCCTCGACAACGTGTAGTGTCAATCTCCATCAGAGTCGGCGTATTCACTGGAGACGCATTATAGGACTCCCTCGGTAAAGGTTTTGCTACCATTGAGGTGTAGGTGGGCTTTGCTCTTGCCCTCAGCATCTGTAGTTGTCGTTCCGAACGTCGCTCAAAGAGGCGGTTGTCACATCTCACAGCGCGACTGATTGCTTCTGTTAAGGACTTTGGCTCTTCAGGGAAGGTCAAGAGTAAATCCTTGACATCGTTGCGTAAACCATAATGAAATTGCTCCATCAACGCTTAATCATCCCAAGGGATGTCAACGGTGAGTAGGCAGAAATTTGCAGCATATGCGGAGGCTGGACGGTCTCCTTGGTGTAATCACCGGATTTTGTTGATTGCGGTCCTTATGTTGTCAATATCTCCAAAGCATGCTTTAAACTCACCTATAAACTCTTCAAAGTTGTTCAATAATGGAGACTCCTTTTCCAACAGTGGAGCGAACCATGCCAACGCTGAGCCACTTAACAACGTCCCTACTAAACCCACTCGTGATGCATCGGTAGGATATCGGGAAGGATGCATTTGAATAACTAATCGTACTTGATTAAGGAACGCTATAAACTGCGATCGTGTTCCATCGAACTTCGTGGGAAGGCCAATCTTGGGTTCCTTATGAATCCCTTGTGTTCTGGGGCCTTGTTGTTGCATCGCTGCGATGGTTGCTTCGAGTTGTTGCACGCGTAATGCAAGTTCCCCATGTTGTCGTTGCGTTTGCTGCTTTTCTAAGGAGATTTGTTGAAGATCCCCCAGCAACCGTTGATTTTCTTGTTCCAAAGCAAGGAACTTCTCTTTCAAGCATTGAAACACTGAGAAAACAGATTGATATTCCTGAGCGCTACCAATGGCCATGGGATGAAAAGAAAAGAGGAATAAGAGATTAGTATGAAGGGAGAGAGATAGAAGGAAAATTGGTTCAAACAGTTAGGAATAGTACTAAACAGAGAGAGAATTAGTACTAGAGAAGGGAAATACGATTAGTACTAAGAGGACGGGACTGCGTAAGACTCCCGAGAGAGGAAGAGAGAAGAGGAGAGAGAGATAGAGAATATGAGAGATAGAGAGAGAGATGATGATAACAGATTATATACTATAAGAAGAGTAAGTACAAAAGGGCTATGAGGCTAAAGACTGGCGTTGAACCAATTTGGTTCAACATAATGCCTAGTGCCCTCTTTTACAGTGTTCTCAGGAGTAATCCTGAAGCTTCTAGAATGTTCCAGAGAAATCTGGAATATACATTAATTTCCTATAATAAAATGTAAATGAAAATAATATTTTATGTATTACAATAGATGATATAATGGTCAAGAGCTCGACCCATATAACCTAAGGTCATGGGTTCGAGTCTTGCCATGTCATGACAGATAATCGCTTCTAAATTGGTTTACCAATTTGTTGATGAGTCGTTTCATTTTTAAGGGTTACCAATAGATTTTGTGAATGATCACGATTGAAGGTGTAGTAGTGACTTTTGGACGAAAATCCCTAAGAAGTTAGAAAGAACCTTGACCATGAGATCCACGGAACATCTTCAATCGAATGCACGGACGAAACACATGAATAAAATTTTTAAGGACATGCTTGGAGCATACATTCTTGCAAAGCGAACAAAATGGGAATGTTATCTCCCAACTTTTGAGTTTGCTTATAATAGCTCCAAGCATACATCAACGGGATATAGTCCTTTTATATTTATGTATGTATTTGAGCCACATGCCCCTCTTGATACAAAACTTTCCAAGGGATATCCAAGATAATATTGCATATTTCTGGACATAATGTATAAAAACCTCAAGATAGAAGACATTTTTATGCCAACTAGAATAGGCAACCCTGTGTATTCAGCCTTGCACATAATGTACTTCTATGTGTGCCTCAAGATTCTAAAACATTGTCTATGGGTCTATGCTAGTCTAATCACATTCTCTTTCTTGTAAGTCATTTAAAAGAACTTAATGATTTTGGCAATAATATACTTAAAATGAAAATTTCCATTATGACCTTAAGTGTTATATTTATTACAACCATATGTGAGGAGGACAATTTTGATCTCACCAAGCTTAGATTACAAATGTTGTTCTAACTCTGTTATTGCTTATTCCACTTTGTACACCAGCAAATTTGATTTAAACTTTGATCTTCCCCAACTTAGATTACAAATGATGTTATTACTCTATGTTGTTAATTATTCCACTTTGTACAATACCTTATAATATTCACCCCCTACATTTGTTTTTACAACCTTGTCCCCTTCAACAATTAGTGATTTTGTGAGTATATTTGATTCAAGCATAAATGGCATAAGGATTTCCATTCATTCTCATTTCCATGTCAATGGGATGGCGAGGATTTGATTCTCTATTACTTATGCATTGATTCACTGGGAACCATAAACATCTTAACAATATTATTCCAACATACGACACGGCTATGACAATGAATAGACCCCCGTAACTATGGAGAGACATTTTTACTGTGTCAGGAGAACTTGTAATGCAGACTCCGGAACCAAGCCACTTATCCTTGATCCTTTGAAGATCTCCGTTTTGTTGTAAAGATAGAATAGAAAGTGACATATCATTAGTTAAGGGTGAGTTCTTTTGAAATGCCTGCAGGCGAGGGGGGAAATCCCTTAATAGACCACATCGATTGAAGAATATCCATATGGAAGTGGCAAGTTTAAATGCGATCAAGAATACTTACAAATGCAAATCCGCCAAAGTAGCCAATGTTCGAGTCAACGATTGTGTATTTGCATCCTAGGTTGGTAAGGAAGGTTGCCAAGTAAGGTGACTCATCAATAATTGCCGACACATTACCTGACGTCAATGCATTGTCATAATCTTCTTGAGTAATCAAGTTCATGAGTCGTTCTGATGAAATGTTGAGGTTATTCTTCAAGTAATTTACTTCGAATGAACCTTCTTGACATCCTATTTTTAGATGACTTTTTTGCAAGTCTGCGAAACTTCGAATGGTTGGACGTTGTTGTTGTTGTTGCGCTATTAATATAGATGACAAGCTTGCTATATAGCTCGATGAAAATATGAGTACAAAAACTAGCCAAACTAGTGTGAATGCTCGACCTGAGTGGGTTTTGGCGTCATCCCCTGCGAAGCATTCCCTTTGTTTAGTAAAATGTGTTGAACATTTTCAAGGACAATATTAATATATGATATCTAAAAAATTTTGAACTTAGGTTTTCTTATATTCAACAGTATTTATCCACTCATCATGTATAATCTGAATGTGTACTTACTATGAGAGAAGAAGATGGCCATGGCTGTCAACCTGGCAAGATCAATAAATAATTGATGGAATACAAATTAGAAACGATGTATTCTATTAGAATTTAGAGAATAAAAACAAGACTATAGAGATGGGTTTTGAATAATGTGGATAATGTTTGGTTAAAAACCAAACCATGGAATGAACATTTAACTAGCAAAGAGAAAGAGAGAGTTGTAATGCGTAGGTAATGCCACTACCCTTACTAACATAGATTTGATGAGGTAATAGGTCATACCAAACCATTGGGAATGTACATAGAACAATATAATCACATCTATCACATTATTTACCATTCCACAATTCATATAGTTTCTTCTTCCTTTAATTAAGGCTTTCTAATTACCAACATTTTGGGAAGGACAAGTGAGACAATATGTTATTTAGTTACCCAATTATATAATGAGTTCTAGGGGGTTCGTTAGGAATATGTCCCTCCTATGGGAGGAACCAATTGGTCGGGCCGAGAGCCGACAATCGATGTCACAGAGAGCGGACAATTGTAGACAAGGACTAGCCGACTAGTCGGGCCGAGACGCAACAGTCAATGTCATAGAGAGTCAACAACAGACGATCCCAGTCGAAGACAAGACCGACTAGTCGGACCGACCAGAGGGTCGACGACAAGGCCGATTAGTCGGGCCGACTAGACAATCGACACTGGAGTCGACTACTCGATCAGTCAGTTGATTAACTGCGATTATTGTTAGTATAATAATAGAAGTGAGAGTAGTACTAAGGAACTATATATGTAAATAACCCATAAGGTGTATAAGTATAAATACACTTAGGGCAAAACATCGTGTGATGCATTGTAGAATAGAAAGAATAGAATAGCGTAGAGTTCCTATAGATGTGTGTTACAGAGTGAAGAGTGAGTGTGTGATAGTGAGAGTAGTACTAAGGAACTATATTTGTAAATAACCCATAATGTGTGTAAGTATAAATACACTTAGGCAAAAACATAGTGTGATGCATTGTAGAATAGAAAGAATAGAATAGCGTAGAGTTCCTATAGATGCGTGTTACAGAGTGAAGAGTGAGTGCGTGATAGTGAGAGTAGCGCCATAGTTGTGTGAGCTTAGTAACTGTGTGTTACAGAGTGAAGAGTGAGAGTGGCGCCATAGTTGTGTGAGCTTGGACGCCAAGAACCCTACATGGCGGATACACACTGTGCAGAGAGAGTGTTGTATACTATCTCCTTTGTATTCTCCATTGTATAGTGGATCTTTGTTCCCGTGGTTTGCCCCGTTTACGGTTTCCACATTAAATTGTGTATTCAGTGCATTTGTTGTTTTACTATTTCCGCATTATTGTGCATTTCATAATCGGATTTCCTCACAAATCTCCATGATCGAAGACCAACAAACTGGTATCAGAGCTTGAGGTGCAAGCATGGAAGCATGCGTGAGTGGCTTCCTAGGCATGATAGTTCTACACTTTTAGAACTTTGCAGATTGGAAGATAAAGATGGAAGGCCTTCTCTTAGTCAAAGACCTATACGAGCCCATCGATAGAGCATAAATACCCACGGGACTATTACAGTCTGAATGGAAAGTTCTGAACAGAAAGGCGGTGGCCACCATTAGATAGTGTGTTGATGTGAGTGTCCTTCAGCATGTGCCAAACGACACAAATGCGTACGAGATGTGCCAGAACTTGTCAGGTCTATATGAGTGGAAGAATGCCATCAATGAAACATCTTTGATGAGAAAGATTGTGAGGTTGAAGTATAGGGACGGGGAAAGCATAGTCGAGCATGTAAGCACATTCATGGGGTATGTAATCCAGATTGTGGCAACTAAACTTTTCCTTAAGGATGCAATTCAGGCCATCCTGCCACTGTGTAGACTACCGGACAAGTGGGAGAACCTGGTGGTGACTCTCAACACCACGTTTGAAGAAGAGAACTTGTCTCTACAAATGGTACAGACAAGCATCTTTAGCGAGGAGACAAGAAGGAAGGACAAGGGTGTCCTATCCCAGTCGGAGTCAAATCTGACTCAACATACATGTAGGGGAAGAAATCGGCAAAGAAGTCCACAAAGAACGGAGAAGTCCTAAGCCAAATCCAAGTCTAGAGTCAAGCTAGCATGCTTCTATTGTGGAAAGCCTAGACACTTCGAGAGGGACTGACAACACATGATGAAGGACAAAGGTGTCCATAATAATGTCGAACCCAGGAAGATTCCTGATGAAAAGTGCACATTGGTCGTAGATACAAGTGTTAAGGAGATTTTGTTCATTTGTGAATAGGCAAGCACAAATCTTGCAAGTGAAGAGTGTACTTGGGTAATCGATTGGGGCAGATCTTTCCACATAAGTCCATCGAGAGAGTGTTTCTTAACTTGCATAGCCGGGGATCATGGCTATGTAAAGATGGGAGATAATGAGGAGTGCAAGATAGCGGACATAGGAAGTGTAAGCCTGATGACGTCGACAGATTATCGATTTAATATGAGGGAAGTTCGAGATGTCCTCGATATCATATTGATTTGATATCGACTGGAAGGCTAGATGATGAAGGCTACAATGGTAGCTTTTGAAATGGCAAGTGGAAGTTCTATCGAGGAAACCTCATAGTGGCCCGAGCACAGAAACAGGGCACATTGTATATGATGCATGTCCGACTGTGCAAGTAAAAAATGAACGTGGCAGCCAACTCGAGTGGAGAGTTAGGGCATAAGAGGCTAGACCATATGAGTTAGAAAGGAATGCATCTACTAGCTGAACAGGAACTTCTACCAGAAGTGAAAGGCGTACACTTGGAGAAGTGTGTCGGGTGCTTAGTCGGAAAGCAGAACAGAACAACATTCCACTCAAGACCACCGAAAAGAAGAGAAATGCTCTTGGAACTAGTGCACACCGATGTGTGCTATGTGGAGGCTCCATCACATCGAGGCGGACAGTACTTCGTCACGTTCATCGATGACTACTATAAAAAATTGTGGGCTTTAGTACTAATATCGAAGGATCAAGTATTGTCGTTCTTCAAGGAGTTCCAAGCAACGACAGAAAGAGAGTCAAGTCAAAAGTTGAAGGTGGTCCCAACCGACAACGGTGGCGAATATAGAGGGCATTTCGAAGAATACTGCGAGGCCCAAGGTATTCGAATCGAATACATAGTGCGAAAGACCCCAGCATTGAACATGCTTGTAGAGAGGATGAATCAGACGATAATGGAAAGAGTAAGGAGCATGATGTTGCATGCTATACTGGCGAAAATGTATTGGAATGAGACGATGTACACAACTATTTATTTGATCAATAGGTCTCCCTCAATACCATTGAAAGGTGATGTCCCACATTAGCCCAAAGTCTTTGCGGAGAAAGAGAAAGAGAACCTACTATGTCAACTAAAGAAAATCTTGTATGGTTCGAAACAAGCTCCATGGCAATGGTATAAGAAGTTCGAGTCCTTCATGTTGGAATATAGGTTCCAGAAAACACAAGTTGATTAGTATGTGTACGTAAAGAGGTATGATGAGGGTTACTTCCTAATTCTCTTATTATATGTGGATGACATCTTGATAGTCAGACAAGACACGAAGAGGATCGTGAGCTTAAAGAAAGCTCTAGGCAAGTCGTTTGCAATAAAAGAACTTGGACCCGCTAAACAGATTTTAGGGATGCACATAGTTTGGGACAGAACTAAGAAAGTGTTGTGGTTGTCACAAGAGAAGTATGTGACAAAGATCCTAGAAAGATTCAACATGTCGGAAGCAAAGCTAGTCGGCTCTATGTCACCGACCAACTAAGCTAAATGTTAAGCAATGCCTAAGGGGTGAAAAAGAAAAGGTTGAGATGAGGAAAGTACGATATGCCTTTAAAGCCGTCGGCAGTTTAATGTATGTTATGGTTTGTACGAGACCATACATAGCATTTGCTATGGGGACAGTAAGCCGATATAGGAGTAATCTAGGAAGAGAACATTGGGCAACTATTAAATAGATACTCAGGTACTTGAAAGCCACCTTTGGGGTATGCCTAAGGTATGGTTGAAGGGTTTACCGACTCGGAAACATTGGGGGACACAAACTCAATTTCATCTACTTCAAGGTACATCATGACTTATGCATGGGGAGTAATGTCGTGGCAATCACAACTTCAAAAATATGTGGCCTTGTTGACCATAGAGGCAGAGTATATGGCAGCGGTAGACGCTGGCAAAGAGCTGATCTGGATGAGAAATTTTCTCAGTGAGTTAGGAATGAAGCAAAGGGAATCCTTGCTTCACTGTGATAGCCACAACCCCATACATCTAGCCAAGAATGCTATGTACCACTCCTGAACCAAGCACATATAGAGAAGGTATCACTGGTTATGGGAGAGAGTGGAAGATGGAGAGTTTACTCTTGCGAAGATCCATACTGACCAAAATGGATACGACATGCTCACAAAGAACCTATCGATGGACAAACTCAAAGTAAGTCGACAAAGGACAAGGATCTCTATTCCCGTGGTTTTCCCTGTTTAGGGTTTCCACGTAAAACTGTGTACTCTGTGCATTGCCTATTTTTTTGTTCCCGCATTATTGTGCATTTCATCATCGGATTTCCTCACGAATCTCAGTAATCGAAGACCAACACGTTTGTAGTTGAAGATTTGGGCAAGAATACTCTTCTATTGTCATGTACTCAAGCAAAAGCTTTGTTGAACGGTAGATGCTCCTAATGGGACAAGGATCTTCAAAGATGAGATGAGGCAAGGCGTAGTATGTTAGTTAGGTACTCAATTATATAATGCGCACTAGTGAGGGCATAGTCTATAGTCCTTCAACACCCAGGTGACTCTCCATCGAAGGTAACTAACTTGTAATTTTAGCTGCTTGATATATTTATTTTCCTAATATATTTATTGTTATGATGAACTCTACACATGGTTCACGTCTCTAGATTTTTCTCTTCTTCAACGACACATTGTCTTCCGGCATTCCTCATGATATCTATCCCTTTCATGTATTTCAGTTTATGCTTGTAACTAATCTCCCAACCAACTATGGCTAGCAATCAATCGTAAGATTGGTGTCTAAATAGCTCCTAGAAAACAATCTAGAGCAATTGGGTAGCAGTTACTATGAAACCCTAAACCCTATTAGGTGAGGGTTACTTGAGAAACCTAGACATCTATCTTCGGGTTTGGGTTAACTTCCTTTGGATATAGAGCGCGATATTACACATGTACTCCCAGCCCGTACCTCCTTTAATTCCATGTTCCTAAACCCTAAACCGTAAACCCAAGACATCTGTCTTTGGGTTTGTCTTGACTTCTTTTTGCTATAAACACTACCTCGACAAACCCTCCACCTAAGAGAGTATTGCATCCCTTGTCAATGTCATAGTACCTGTTATTGAAAGTTGTTCCACACATTGTCAATTGCCATCAATGCCATATTATGACTCCAATTTAACATATTTATTATCAATATATACAATTAAATATTCGCATTCATATGTGGTGTGCGTTTATATTACACACTAATATGAGGTGTTGAAAAATGTGGTTTGATACAAACAATATGATATGAGGTGATCATGAGTTCTTACCAAAACGATTTTGAGAAGGCCTTTCTCCAATCTCCATTATGTTCATGAGCTTGGCCACACCATTCCACGAAGAAGATCAAAGACATTGTGACAATAAATAATGCTCCAATGGTTATCCAAAGTTGCCAAGAGAAAGGGGAAATGAATGTCCAGAATGAAATATTACTCCTAGGTTGAAGTGGCGCAATCATTTGAAGACTCGATTCTATATATGGCTGGGTAAAGTCTACTAACTTTAACCGGTCACTAGTGATCGTCAAATCAGCAACTACTCCATCTACGTCCTATGACCATGCATGCATACAGTGAAAACCAATACAAACGTATTCCTGGAGCACATAATTAATTAAAACCTTATTAATCCAACTTGTTGTATGCTACGTAAATATCATTATCAAGCAGTGGAAATAATGAGTCGAATTATTCATGAGCTACATACCTTGGAGATTTACTCACACCGTTTACATCAAAGTTGCCAAGGTATGTCATGGTGCTACGATATTCATCACACTTATTATAGTGCATACATTTTTGGCTCTTACTCCATACACTTGTACTTGATTGCACATGTATTTCTTTGAGTAAAAATTTCAATCTTTGGTATTAAATTTGCTCAAACTATTCCTTGGACCATTCTACACAAGGATTACTAACAAAGTTACTTTATCTCTTCGAAGTGAGCACATCGTACTCTCTTGAGAGTAGCTTTTCCATACAATACAACAAAACCAATTATTCACCGAATAAGCCTCTCATATTTGACTTATTTGGCGCTAAGAAATATAGATCTTGCACAATTAATCAAATAGATCTTACAAGAATAACTAGAAAACATTACCTTGGCCAACCGATGCTTGAATAGTATATCATGGAATGTCAAAATAATTTTAGCGATGCTAAAAATTACTTTTAAAACACTCATATGTATTGGAGTTCAAACTCTTGTCCACTGGATCAAACCCTCAATTATAGATGGAATTATCAACAATTTGTTAGTGCCTATGTCAATCTTTGAACGAGATTCCATGGTAAGGGGTATGATATTAGGACAATCTTAGTAATTTGTTACATATAATCTCGAGGTATTTTATGGACTTAGATATTAGTTTCTCCCTGTCTAGCCATGACATCCTACTTGAGGATTGCCACAATCCCTTATGTCTTTTCTATCATTAATGTGCACGTAGAAATTCTTGCTAACATAAATATAAACACATTATCGAGGTCCATTTATCATAAATGATTAACCTTAAGCGATTGATTTTTACGAAAATTAAGTGTCATTACTACAACAAAAACAAAAAAAAATTAGGTATAGCTAATGTAATACCTTAGAGACAAGCTTTTGCACAAGGTCATTATAGGTTGGGTCTACAAGGCCATCTCCATAGCCAATTAATGTGTAATTAATACGATAATTAAGCTTCTCAACGCATTCTTGAAACACATTGATGGCGAAGCCGGAGAAATTGACGACGGAGTTGGGCGTGACCGGTATCTCAGACGATTGCCAACTCACAAACTCTTCGAATCCAAGTTTGAGAGGAACAAGGATCTTCAAGTTGGAGGAATTGGTCGCGTGCGCAGTCGGAAATTCAGGGGAGAAGAAGATGGCAAGCACTAGGAGAGCCGTGATGAGGCGCATCGGAGCATACATGGTCGGGGGATGAGAATGAAGGCCCCAACGGGTGGCCAAGTGTGAACTGAGGGGGTGGAAGGGACGAGGGAGAGAGAGAGAGAGAGAGAGGGGTTTATATATGTAATAATGTATGTATACATACACATATACATAATATATATCATGTATATGTAGTATATGTATATGTATATGTATATGTATATGTATATGTACAGAATGAGCAAGTCATGGTCTATTGCTCAGAGAGGATCATCTGGAGAGAATCATGCATTTTGGTCAATCCTTCGCTGTAAGGATGGATTGATGTGTCGCTGCTAGAACCAGGAGATTCTGATTGAGCTCTCCTCGTTCGTAAGGTCATCTAAAGGGGAGACCCACAGATCGTGCACTGCTCAATCGCCATTCAACTCATTGAAAAATTTAATCTGCACAGACTCATTATATTCAAACCTCTTTTTCAGGAAATTATGTAGAGAGGAATTCTTTTGAACATCATCTGTGCGCACTACCCTCTGTATATGTGTTGACCTTGAGGAGATTCCTACCCAGCATATTCTTCGTATTTTTTTGTTCTTTTTGGGGGGGTATTGTATCGTCTCCCATGATCCATCCTTTTTCCATAACTTCAATAACAACATAACATACAATATGCAATTTTATTTGTCTAATCTACGAAATCTAAATAACATAATTTGGATTAGGTTTTTTTTCCACATTTTTTATGGTTTTTTTTTTCATCATCTATCGTTTTGACCATATTTGCATTACTCTACTTAATATATATGGAAAATGAAGTATAAATCAAGCAAAATGTAATTTGCAATATAATGAGATAAATGTCAAAGGCCTACTCTACTTAATCTATCATTCATAAAGTAATGGAAAGCAACATTATCCGTAATATAGTTTAGGGGAGTACAACCCCTTTTATTTATAGTTCTTCATTTCCTTTTCTTGAAGTGTTCCTATTACTCCTCCGTTAGTAGTTACCATTAAAATTTGAGCTACATATAGAACTAGATGGTGAGGAATGTCAAATGGAAATAAAATGACAAGTCGCAATGATGAAGAGCTTATGCCAATGTTTATATGTATATAAATTAATGCATTTATATTTCTATGATTGTATGCAAATGATTGTAAAAAATGTGCGTGTGTGATTGTTATATGCATGTGTAAATGAATGAATGTATGCATTTGTATAAATTAATGATTGTATGTTTATATATGTACAAAGTACAATTGTAAGTATGTTTATGATTTTATGCATGTATTAAATGTTTCTATATGGCAAATGACTTCTCAAATTTGGCCTTTACATATTCTTTGTTCCCATATAACTTCATTGCTTCATAAAGTTACAAAGTATAGTGAAGCTTGGGGATGAAGTTTTGGAGAGGACATTCATGCCATCATCTAGACAACCTTCAACCTTCTTATTTCCATTACCGGGTATAGTAGTGCTCCAACTCAAAGCTTCTAAGGTGCATATTGTTGCACAATGCCAATGGTCCTCTCATATTTTCCAATGTAGTGTAGGCTAGGCTTGAAGCCTTGGAGATTTATGTCATGGCATTGTCCAAACTATTCCAAGGGATCTCGTTTTCACACATGTTCTTATCTTTAGCCTTATCATTGGGCACTTCACGATCAAATGATGCGAAGTGTTCTACACCACACTTACACCCTTGTTATAATCTTCATGTCCCAATGCATGGACCATTGTATTGACCACCTTCTTTCCTTTTATATTATCATCAAGCATTCTAATTCACGAGAAAAATATATCCAATATCTCAAAGGTACTTGGGACTTCATTGTTAAATTGTAATGTGCGTGTGTATGGTAATGGACACATGCACATTATACAGGTTATTTATGATTTCATATATATGTACACATTACCACAATCATATACAAACATCCATATAATAATTTATTCATTAACACATTCATGCACGTACATTTATACACTCGTACACATAGATACCTTACGTTTAACAATTCAATTATAAACTAGCATACATATATTCAAACTAACATTTATACACAAGATTCTCATTCATACATGCACATTCAGTCATACACATACATACTAAAATTGTTTATGTACGTGTTTTAGGTATTATGGAGCTTATGTTGGAGAAATTACCATCAACCATCCCAACACTTATATTCTCCATATAGTTGCACGATGGTATCGGGGTATACAGATGAGGATATAACATCACACTTGGCTCTCTTACAAATGCTCGAGTATGATGACCTCCGTAAGTGCTTCTCTGATGCCATTGCAAACACAAACTAGGAGGACAACTCAAGTACAACCACCAGCACCAGAACCATCACCAAAACCAAGAACACGTATAGGCACCGTCAAGGGCACTTCCTACATTGTTATCATGTTGCAAATAATGCAATAAGGTTTGATTGAAAGATCCAACTAGACTGACTTGACAAGATGGAGGGTCTTGAAAGGTTTGTATGTCAAGAAACATTAGCCATATTTTAGTCCATAGTTTCTTGATTATCTTGCTTTATTTTGTTAGGACATACTAGAGGTGTACCAAAGGTCGTAACCAGTTTGACTTCTAGCATGGGCTGAAACCTACAACTGGTGGGTTTACAAATACATCATCAACTTCCACACGATCACGCGTGACTCTAAGAATTGATTGTAATCTTGACAAGAGCCTTGATGGGATTTCTCTAGGAGTTAGGGTTTTGTTTAAAAGAGTTAGATGACCTTGTGGAGTCATACCTCCCTCAAATAGAGAGACCCATTGAAAGAGTTCATAAAGGTTTTCACATGCTCTCAATGTCATAACATGATCCTATAATAAACACGTTCGCGTTCAGAAGTGGAAGGATAGTGCATTCCATTTTTAGATTCTTTTTATAATTTTGCAAATTTATGCAATATATAGAAACTTGTTACATTAGTATCACATGTTCGTCAACCCATATAGAATTTGCTAAATTATTAATAGTTAACAAGTTTTAAAGTAAAAAACATGTATTCTTTGAATATTTATAAAGTTGATGATCTCTGAATACAAAATTTAATTAAAATTAAGAATATGACAATTGTTTATTCAATTGAAATGCTATATTATGTAATATGCAAAGTTGGTTGAAATATTGAGAAAATCATGAGCTCCAGACATAAAATGTAATTAAATTACAGGTTACGCACATGGTGTATACAACATTTGATAGCTATAGTTAGTGATTATGCATTATGCACTCTAATACTTAGTGAATGCGGCCCGATATAATACCTTACTCTAATGTTAGTAAGAAAGAAGAAAATCAAACATATGGACACTATGGACATAAAGTCCATGTGAAATATCATCTAGAGTTTTCCCAATACACACACATGAATGAGGACATCCATACACATGTATCATATAGTGGATACACTTGGAGACTCATTATGGTCACACCCAAAAGTATGGCTTACCAAACAAGGTTCTCTACACCATGACAACGAGATCTCAACGCTTGAGCCATAGAATATCTTTGGTCCATGCTATGAAAGACCACTATTCTCCACAAGCTCGTTTTGGTCAACTTTTGCGAAATCCTTCACCATTTTCTCCAATTGTTTGAACCTAAATGGTTAATCATCATAAGAAGATCCGACCATATATTAATCGTATGGAATATCCACAATGAGTAACGTGTAATGCTTGTTTGGCAACTTCTGGATCATCTTCGGCACATCACCATAGTACACATTATAATACAATTCTTGGGTGATATCATTTTTGTGGCTAAACTTCTTGAAAGTTCCGTAATCGTCCACATCGAATGCCTTCATTAAGCACCGATTGTTTTGTTTCTGTGCTCTTTCAAGATGGGCAAGAAAGGAAGCTGGAAAATCATGTTTGTCTTTGACTTCTCCAGGCTTCTTGCTATGACATGGTTTCTATGTGAAACAACAAAAGAAGTAACTCATACATTGTTCACATATGTAATAAACTAGAATGGCAAATTTCAAATATGTAATACTAACCCAATCCTTAAAAGCAATAAAATTTTCCGATAACTCCTTGTATGAAGATGTAATCGAATACTCTTCAGTCACTTGTTCTCATGTTAAGCAACCAAGTGTTGCCGGTTAGGAACATGGCCTACCCTCAGTCCTTCGGGGTACGTATCAAGGTGATCGTGGTACAGGGTAGGAAATTGCATAGCGTGTGGAACGTACTGAGTTAGAGCATTGTGGTGAAAATACGACGAGGATACGTGAACTTGAGGTAGGACCCCAGGGCTTCCGACCAAAGGATATCAGTGCGTTTATACTTTTAACAATTAACGGAAATGAGAAAATATTGTAATTTTTCATTAGCAAAGGAAAAGAAAATTACAATATTTCTCATTTCCGTTAATTGTTAAAAGTATAAACGCATGAATCTCATATCCTTTGGTCGGAGGACCCGGGGTCCTACCTCAAGTTCACGACACTCGTCGTATTTTTGCAACATCTTTGGTGAACCCGACGTGAAACAAGGCGGTAGGAGTGGGAGTGGGAGAATACCTTGTCAAGTCTATAAAACTTTTTGCATGAATGTCACTGTAAGATTAGGGTCATTATGGATATTAGGATAAGTTAGGAAGACTTGAGGCTTTATTGTTTGACGTATTACCTACTAAATGCATTTGTACAAGGCATTCATCTCCAATATCCTTCTGCGACCTTTGGCATATTACAAATATTGGGTCGCCGATAGAAGGCATTCATCTCTTTTTGAACATAGTCCATGTGATTGAATGGTTAGTGTGGTTGAACATCTTTTTGTGGGCTACTACGATGCAATTACGAAGAGAAGGCTTGGGCACATGTCAATGTAAAAAATGTTGTCAACTACATCATGCACCCATCGTTGACAAAGAAGCTACGCCATGTATCTAGCGATAAGAGCCTGTTGGTGAACCCCTACCAAAAGCCACAAAGATTAATCAACCGCCTCATGGAGCTATTTTCAATTTTAGATTTGTTTTCTAGCACATGTATATAATATAAAACTTTTCATATCAATTTAGATTAACGTATAGTCCAAATACAACAATTGCCGGGGAAGACCAGCCCGTAATCACCCTTCATTCTCCAAGTCGTTGTCCGCGTTGGTGTTGTCGTCACCATCGTCTAGGCTTGCCAGGTCCAGTTCGTCCTCGTGTCGCTTCTTAAATACTTTGATCCTCTTCCCTGCTACTGGCACATCTATCCGCATCCTCTCAAGCTCCACGAGATGGTACATGCCATTGTCGTTAGCGCTCGTCACGACGTAGGGCCCGAACCACCTCTTCGCAAATTTTCGCACTGTTTTGTGCTGATTGTTGAGGTTGTTGTCATATACCAGCAGCCAATCGCCTTCTTCAATCTCCTTCGGCCGGAGCCGGTGTGTCCGATCGAACCGGGCCTTGTTCCTTCCCCGTGTTGTGCGCAACTTCTCCCTTGCTCGCTCTACGTCCTCTGGTCTCCGTTCAAGCTGTCGAATCAACGCCGCCAATAGCTCTTCCCGGCTCATTTCGTTCCTCCAATCCACCGCGGCCCACGAAGTGATTGCCCGCTCCACCAACATAATCGGTTTATGCCCGTACATCAACTCCGCCGGCATGAACCCAGTCACCAAACTGTGCGCCAGTCTGCCCACAATGCATAAGGTAGAAGCCGCGGCCAATTCCCAACCTGTCCTTCACACGCTCGCACCAACGCCTTCACGATTGGGCCTTGCCCTCGTTCCACCTTCCCGTTCGCCTCTGGGTTGTATGCCGTAGTGAGGGAGAGCTTGACCCCGAACCGGTTGAACAACTCTTCGACTTCCTGCGCGTCCAGCTCCCCCCAATCTGCCACAATCTTTCCTACGCACCCGTACCAGCACACCACCTCCTTAATCAGGAATCGGCATACCGCCAAAGTCGTCTTATTCTGCAGTGCGCGGACCTCCACTTGGTTCTTCAAGTCTTCTCGGGCCAGTACCAAGTACCGCATCTGTCCTACCCCCATCGACATCGTCACCAAATCTACCATCCACTTGAAATGGACGGTTGGCGGGTAGGTCGGGTGTAGCTCGTCTCGATGCCAGATCATGGAGTGCATCTGGCAACTTTCGCACGTCGTCACGAACCAGTGCATTTGTACAAGGCATTCATCTTCAATATCCTTCGGCAACCTTCGACATATTAAACATATTGGGTCACCGATAGAAGGCATTCATCTCTTTTTGAACATAGTCCGGGTGATCGAATGGTTAGTGTGGTTGAACATCTTTTTGTGGGGTACTACGATGCAATTACGAAGAAGAAGGCTTGGGCACATGTGAATGAAAGAAATATGTACATCTTGTGCCCAGCGGTAACAAAGAAGTTATGCCATGTATCTAGCGATAAGAGCCTGTTGGTGAACCCCTACCAAAAACCACAAAGATTAATCAACCGCCTCATCGACCTATTTGAATTTTAGATTTGTTTTCTGGCACATGTATATAATATAAAACTTGTCACATCAATTTAGATTAACGTATAGTCTATTCTTTAGTTTGTTTGAACATGTGTAGTTTCATACTACTATTAGGTACTACCACAATATGCACATTAAAGATGTTCAAGAACTCTGTTCCATTAGAGAAGGACCCTGAGCAGGTTAACATCATCAAAATGAGGATCCAAGGTATCTAGGATTGTCCTTATCAAGACCAAGAAGTTGGGGCAAAGCAGATCAATGAAATAGATATGTTCCAGATGACTTCTAGAGAACCAATGGAACCTATAGATGAAAAAGCAAGGGATCTTGTGAACTTAGAAGGTGTGTCAAAGCCCTAACATACTAAAGATTCTATTGAGCTTATTGATGAAGCCAATGAGGACAATCCTGATCAAATAGCTAATCTTGAAGAGCCTCCCTTACCGGAGTTACTATTGGATTGAATGCATATGGCTTATTCTAAAGTTTGAACAATATTAATTGTTAATTTAAGTTTGGTGTAATATATAATTTGAGCTTATTTCTAATTTGCGAGTAACACTTATTGAACTTAGAGTTTAAGTATAATTTTTATGTGTATATGTTGGACTCTAAAGTCTACATTATCATTTGGGGTATTCACTTGATAAATTTATACTCTGTCATTTGTTCGTATGATTTGGAAGTTATTGCAACCTAGTTTATTTTTACATTAACAATGTCATGTGTCACGTGTCAATGGAATATTTCTCTCAACATAGTAACATCTCTTAATT